>NW_027437185.1:5750000-6257500 GCF_033239565.1 Halichoeres trimaculatus
GCGTCCATGCCTCCCTCCGCGCAAATGGCAGAGAGGGAGGTGAAAAGCCATCAATCGGTTTAACACAGCCGAGCGCTGTTTTCACCAATCAAATCAGAGCCTCTCCTCGCCTTTAAATGTGCTGCGGCCGAGGCGCAGCGTCTGATTAGTCTGAGTGATCCCCGACACCGCGGAAAGACCCGGTAGTGGAGACGGTCAGAGCCACTGTCCCTGCAGCAGGAGAATGGACAGCGGGGCGCATCGGACATCGGACATGAAGCATGTCACCTTGTGGGCCAGCTCCCGGGACAGATGTAATCTGTTCCTTTGTCATTAATAGGAGTACAAAATTAAGAGGCAGTTACACAGCTGGCTTATCCATTCAGAATACTTTTGATCCACCTGCACTCCTGGTTTGTCATCGCCAAATAGCAGAACCTATGGTGATATACTGTATACTCTCCCAGTGTCTCCACCTCATCCTCCTTACAATAATGTACTCCATCTTTTTAGATCACGTTAAAAATAAAGACTAAAACAGAGAAATATGGAAAATCACGGGTAAATCCTGAGTGACAAACATTTATTTTGTCTCTTTTTTCTTCGTCTTTTCTCTCCCTCTTTTCTTTGAATTAAATGAAATAAGAGAACCAGATATATACTCAGTATCAGATGTTAAGGCTGTTTATTGTTTAATTGTAGGATGTGCATCAAACTTCCAGCTGCCGTCAGGTTAACTTTCCATTATGACAAACGGCTTTAATCTGACATCAGATGTGACGGGACACTTAATATAGATATAAATGTATATGCTGGTTCAGACGGTTACATTAAATAGTGATTGCTGTGATTGTTTATTGCATTAAAATGTGCCTGACACTCTGGAAACCTGCCTCTGAGGCTTTGATGACATGGGCGCACATGTTGCTCCTGTCACCAAATTACAGCTGCGGAGGGTGCGCTCCGCTTTGCGTCGAGAATAGACCAGGTTGGAGCTTGTGAGCTTTCATCGCACTTTCTGCACTGTTTTTGGCACAAAATTTTCACTGCCCCAACATGAATCTGCTGACACCTCCCCCTGGTGGGTGGTCAACCCCCCCTGGCGCGCAGTCACACCCATCTCTGCGCAGAAGGTCTACCAAATTGTCAAATCTTTAAGTTGAGCTGACTGTTGTGTCTTTAAAACTTGTAATATGAGTGTCTGATTGAAGACTGAATAATCATCCCAGACCCTGTGAAGTTTCCAGCTCATGTAGAAACACTCTGCTGTTGGCACAGTTAACATTATTAACGTGAGGTGAGTTTTCATAAGAGAGAAAGGTTCACGGCTACACATTATCTCTGTGTGCGTTGTGTGGCTCTCCCCACACAATGTGTTCCCTGGCAGTGACTTAACAGCAGTGCTTGTTTATGTGAGTGAGTGTGTGTGTTTGGGTTGACGAGCAGAATGCATGTGCGCTCTTGTGTGTTAGCAATGATTAAGTCATGACCAGTTTGAAGGGTTCTTTATAAATGTCAGAATATATAAGAGTCAGTATTTCCACTCGGGGGTTTTGCCTGTCTGATGGTGCATTCATCTTCCTCAGCAATGCTGTGAGGTTATGTGTGTGTTTGTGTGTGTAACAGAGGGAGGAGGGAAACTAAGTGCCTGAGCGTTTATGTGAAAAGTGCTCTGTTAAAATCTTAGCTGACTTAAATATGCGCAGCGTGTTATTAATTCAAATGAATAACAGAGGAAATCTTCCCTAATCTGCTGTGTGAGAAACAGATGAACTGAGATGACTCCATGTCAGTGCTGGGAAAGCGTGAGCAGCTGATATTACCTTGCAGACATATTTCATAATGCAGCACTCAATTATTATTCAATTGGAAGCAACAGGATCAGCAGAAGAGAACAACAAAGAACACATACTTCAGCAGAGAGACGTCAAACAGAGCTGTTCGGTCATTTCTTCTTCTTACAAAGCTTCTTTAAATTCTCCTTTCCTCGAAACACCTGCTGCACGCTGCTGGAAAATACAGACAGAACGTACCAAACTGCCATCCCCATTTAGCTCTGAAATCTCTATTTGTAGATTCAACATAAAAACACAAAGTCCAGTATCACCTCTTCTTAATCTGACCTATTTGCATCCTTTGACTTTTTGGTGCACCATCAGCCTGGACTCTCCTGTCCTCTCCATCATATTATTTCTCTTGGCGAGTCATGACAGTGCCTAAAATATACCACCCACATTGTTCCCTGTGACGCTTGCATCCTTTTGCAGGCTTTACATGAAGCTCACTTGTCTCTTTTGCCAAAGGGTAATGCCAAACTTAAGCAAAAACTTCTACTGGTTTGGAAATAAGAGGAAAATATAAGAAAGGAAACAGCAAAGTGAGCCTGACTCCAAAAAGTGCATCAGCTGAGGCAGAGCTATCGATGACGCAGGTCAGTCCAGATTTAGGACATACTTTATTGGGTATATATACTGGGTGCTAGATACACACTCTGACAGGTGAATAAAGAAATTACCAGCTCTAGTTTTTTCCTCATAGAGCACTGTTCCCAGGATCAAAGTCTTTGTATTCATGTGTTTTAGAAATTACTGACTCTTTCTGTAAAATGATATGTTCTAAAAATAGCATAAGATTTTCACAAGATCTTCAGGAGACTTGCTGAAATGATGAGGTCATCACATAAGGATCATCTAACTGATTTCTGACACATTGGGTGTGTCTCTTGTAGTGATAAACCGCAGTCTCTTCTCTCCTCATGGCACCAGAAGAACTTTCTATGCCATGATATTAAAGGATGTCCCAAAGTGATAACTGTGCTTGAAGGATGGAGGAGACTGATCAGAGGAGCGATAAGTGAGGAAACACATGAGAGCTGGCTCTGAGGAAGTCTTTTCACTGAAAGACACGCCCCCATATGAAATATCACTCTCTGATTGGACGCTGCAGCGGCACCTACTGATACTTCATATCACTGGAGTTTAATGACAGAGAAAAGACGAGCTGAAAACAGTCACTGAGGATGGTTCAGAAACAGGTCATAAAGCTGGGAATAAAAAATACCGAACACAGTCATCAACAAATCAATAACACGGGATCAATATCCAGTTTATAGAATTGTTCAGGTCAGATTCATCATCCAATGAAAACGCCTCATAAAATAGATGGAATAAAAATATTCATGATTGGTCATTTCTCTCATTCATTTTTCTGTTGGTTTACTTTTTCTTTAATAAAATAATTAATGACAGATAAATTCTGTCAGAATGAAACACTTGTGACATTTCCTTGAGAGTTCATAAAGTTTCATTTATGATCATAGGGTTAGTAAAGACTAACATGATTTTTATTTTTTCCTGAGATCTAATAAATTACTTATCCAGTGTTCCTAAGACATCCTTAACCAGGTTATATTAATGAGTCACAAAGTTCAGATGCACATTAGATAAAGGCTATAAAATTGATAAATAATCTTACAATTACACATTTTACCGGTAAAGTGATCCGAGAGCTTCTAAACAGCACACAGAATAAACAGAGAGCAGGTTTTCTTCATGGTAACGTGTTTGATAGACAGGTTAAAGGAACAGACAAATCTCTGTTACTGTTTATGTTTTACCAGAGTTATGGAGGAGTTTAGGACGTCCCATTGCTCTAAAAACAAATCTCCTCCATCCTCTCTCCTCTTTATTTCCTCATGTCTCTACATCATCTCTGGTGCGAGGGACTATGACAGAAGTGAACAATGCAAGTGGAGGAAGCAAGGAAGGAACTTTGGAGCTTTGAGATGCACCCATTGGGGGAGCATGTCATTTCCTGTCATGTATATTAAGTTGTCACTTCTGACTTTGTTCTTGTCTTTTATGTTTGTCATGTCAGCTTTTATTTATTATCGCATGTCTCTCCTCTTGTTTCAGGCATATTTACATCCTGCCCTTATATTTTCCTGCTATTGATAGTGTCAGCCCCACCTCTCATTGTTTCCACCTGTGCACCATCACTTCTTGTGTGAAAGTTTGTGTTCCTCCCCCCACAGCTGTACTCTCAGTTCTATTTTACCCTTTATCCCCAGTTCTTCCAGCATGGCTGAGATTTGTTGTTCTTCACTTTGTGGAGACTCTTTTGTTTTTTCAACCTGGGTTAAGTTTTTGAGTGTTTTGTGCTGATCATTGTCAGGTTGGGCCTCAAACACCAAGGTCTGCCTATTTATCTGCCCCCTGACAGGCCTTCTGAGGGCTGGCCAATCAGAGAGAAGGTGGTTTGTGGAGCAAGGAGTCTTAATGAGACAGCAGCTTAAACCAAGAGTTTCAACTGGAGAGACCTTTGTCCACCTTTCTTTTTACAGTGAAACTGAGACTCACCAAACACAGATGAAATGGAATATCTTAAAGGAAGTAATCAATGAAGAACTGTGATATTAATATTGCAGATATATCAGGAGGAGAAACTTCTGTGCTACTTTTTCCTTTAAACAACAGGCTGCTTTCCAAGCTGTCTGAACATTTTTCTTAGAACTATGAAGAGCTTTGGGTTCCAATATTTTTTTATTTATATTTTTGTGTATTTATTGATCTTTTTTATTATTTCAGGCATGCAACCCTGTTGTCATTAGTGTTTTAGCCAGAGTATTAAACCATGAGCCCTTTGGAAACAAAAACAAAGTTGCAGTCTTGCTTCAGCAGAACAGACTCGTGGCACACCAATGACTTTACACGTCCATGACTCATAAACTGTGACGTCCAACACGGCCCTTCGAGTCCTGCTATGTGATACTTACATCATCGTGTCTTCAGGCGCACTGCCACTGACCAGGCTGCTGCCTTTGATGAGCTGGAACTGAGAAGATGTTGACGAAGCAAACTGTGGGTAATACCGCTCATTTGTCCTGAGTCATGACACTGCACAAGGTTAGAGGAAATTAATTAGAAGTCACGGACTTTACTTCCCAACATCATGACTGTTAATCCCCTGGACTCTCCGTCACCACAGAAACCCGTGTTGTAGTCATTAGATGTGTCCTTGCTTGGTCTGTAGAATAGGAAAAGTTTTAGGAAGCGGTATGAATCCAAAGTTAGTTCTTAGGAAGTCGGCCTTCACACAGATAGAAACCTGCGGCAGAGCCGCACGGATGTACAAAT
Organism: Halichoeres trimaculatus; assembly: GCF_033239565.1. Lineage (NCBI taxonomy): Eukaryota > Metazoa > Chordata > Actinopteri > Labriformes > Labridae > Halichoeres > Halichoeres trimaculatus. The sequence goes on from NW_027437185.1 coordinate 5,755,115, forward strand.
TACATTAACAATACCTGATTGAAAATACAGAGAGAAAACCATCCTGTAAATGTTGGTTTGATCGAAAAATCATTAACGACTCAAGGACACCTACAGTGTGCTTCCACATGAAACTGAATGGAGACATTTCTTTATCAGGGCAGAAAGGAAATACTCAACGGATCACATAATGACAATTGTGCAGGAGAAATACTGGGAGAATTGAAGCATTCTGTTTCATCAGGGCTACCTTTTATGTATCAAAGAGGAAAACATACAATGGCCTATTACTTGTATGACAGCAAATAACATCCAATAAGAGTAGAGTATAAGAACACTGCTCAGTTAGATGAGGACAGAGCACAAACGAAATGAAATGCTGATTTAATCATCGGAGAGTTTCTCAACTCCCCCTCCGGACAAAAGCCCTAGAGAAGTTGGTGACCAACTATCAATTTCCTGTTCTGTTAAAGAGACACAAACTGTTTGATAAATTTTAGCCTGAGTCTTTTCTGCTGTCACGTGGTGTACCGCAGAGATCTGTCCTGGAGCCCCTACTTTTGTCTTTTTTTACCCCTAAACCACCTGTTATCAGTACAGAACACTGCTAATGGTAAATGGTAAATGGACTTGAGCTTATATAGCGCTTTTCTAGTCATGGACTACTCAAAGCTGCTGTACACCACAGGTCACACTTACCCATCCACACCCATTCGCTCTCACATTCACACACTGATGGATCCAATCTTTACTATGACAGCTATCCATCAGTATATCTAACACAATCACACCCTTTCATACCCATTCACACACCACTGACGCAGTGGTGTGTGATGTGCCCAAGGACACATCGCCATGTGTCGCCCAGAGCTGGGCTTGAACCTGCAACCTTCCGATCACCGACCAAGCGCATTCTCCAACTGCGCCACCGACGCCCCTAATGAGGTCAAACAAGTTAGAAATACGGTCTTATATCTCCTTGGCACCAACTTAGGCCTGGACCACACATAAATGGATATTTTTTTTTAACCCGATACCTTTGTTCTCTGTCTATTCACACCGCAGAAATGTCTCTGTCCATATGAAGAGGTTAAACTGAAAACGAGTGCCACTAAAGCCTGCAATGCCATGCCTGGCCAATAAGTGGCAGGTTAGCAAAACGTGAATATCATAGAAGAAGAACGTTATAAGTATGCACACTCAAAAACAGGAGGAAGAAGCAGTCAACGGAGTGGGGAGATGGCGAAAAAAAAACAAATAAAAGTGAGTCTTTTGTGTGGACGGACAATGAGTTGGACTTGTTACTTCATAAACATCAACAACAACATCATCATCAACAACCTTATATTCATTTGTAGAGCTGTGATAAGCACAAAAAGTGCAAAGAACACAGAAATAGTGAGGTTAACCTCAGCCCTCGTTCTTGTTGTTGGCAATCGTTGCTACGGTGACTTGTTGCTTGGCGCTTGACATCATTGCGTCAAAACCAGCTCCGTTTAACACCTCTACACAGATCCACTCAACCGGATATGTTTTTATTTCCTCACTTTTTTATCCATTTTAAAAATCTCTGTTTAAGTGGGTTAAATTGCCGTGTTTGTGTGGTTGAGAGGCCAAATTGGACTGAAAAATGTGCGTTAAGGAATATATCCATATCTGTGTGGTCCAGGCCTTGGAACCCTGTGGTGACCAATTCTTCCAGGCAGTCATTTAACTGTATGTATTATTTTAATCTAAAATGTTGGATTGATCTTTATTTCCATGAATCTGTTTCCTCTACTTCTCTTCCCCCTGTGGGGTTGTCTCCACTCACCTAACCTAACCTGCCATCAAGTCTGTTCACACAGCAAATTATTTAACACTTGCCAAGATTAAAGTTCACAGATTTAGGCATGTTGGATAAAAAACTTTAGTTTAAAAATGTTTAGAACCCTTTGTGTTTAAAAGCTTGTTATTGCTTATTTATCTATCTTTGAGTTTACACTACAGTCTTAGACTGAGCATTAACACATAATTTTTGTCTCAATTAATCAAAGGATTTAAGAGACGTAGTAAAGCAGGGAATACAGTTGAAGTAAGCTAAATCAGGTCTCTCATCAAAAAATCTTATCAGAACAAAACTTGATTTAAATTCAGGAACTCAACTTAACTCAACTCAAATTTTATTTATAGAGCACATTTAAAACAACCAAAGTTGACAAAAGTGCTGTACAAACACAAACAACACATATGGCTTAAAATATCTAAAACATAAGCAAAAGTCTGTATTCATTAAAATACATTAAAACACATAAAACATATAAAAATTAAAAAAACAAAAAAAACAAAAAAACAAAACGAAGATGTGCACTCAACTTTGATTAAAAGCCAGGGAGAAGAGGTGAGTCTTTAAAAATGATTAAAAAACCTCAACTGAGCTGGCGAAGCGGACATGCTCAGGCAGACTGTTCCAGAGCCGAAGAGCAGCCACCATGAAGGCCCGGCCACCTTTAGTTTTAAGTTTTGTCTTTGGGGGGACAAATAGCACCTGCCCCGAGGATCTCAATGTCCTGGCTGGGACCCAGTGTCACGACCTGGCTCTAGGCCATGACAAAGACACGGAGACATGTGGTTTTAAATTAATAAAAGGATAAATTTATTAACAAAATATAAATTCAAAAGGTTTAACAACTGAAGCAAAATCAACTAAACTAACAAAAGAGATCAATCCAGAAATTAAGGTCTGACGCGAGGGAGGACTGCGCCCAGCCAGGCCACGCTGAACCTGGTGGTGCTGGCAAAGGGCGACCCAGGAAGTGTATGATGGCCAGAAACTTATGCACCTGGGGGATCCAACCAAGTGCACAAACACCTCCCACAGGGCCTGCAAGGACACACATTTCACAGACAGGGGAGAACAAATAGCTGCAGCAGCCCTAGTGGTAGGAGGCCGTCACACCAGATCCAGAAGCTCAGTCAGGTACCGGGGGGCTAGGCCATTAAGACCTTTAAAACCAAGCAATACAATTTTAAAATCAATTCTAAAAGCAACTGGTAGCCAGTGCAAGGAAGCCAGGATAGGAGATATATGATCAAGTTTGCGCTTTCCAGTAAGGAGACGGGCAGCTGCATTCTGCACCAGCTGCAGGTGGTGCAGGAGGGACTGGTCTAGACATAATAAAGTGAATTGCAGTAATCCAACTTCGAACTGATGAAAGCATGGACCACAGTCTCTAACTGTTTTTGTGGTAGGTACCCCTTGACTTTTGACAAAATCCTTAGATGATAAAAACTATTTTTGACAACAGCGCCAATCTGGTGGTCAAGTTTTAATTTGTTGTCAAATATTACACCAAGGTTTCTGGCCGAAGATCGGACGTTGGAACCTGTTTAAGCTGCTTAATTAGAGACTATAACCTAATGCACAGGTTTAAAACACAGTTTTACCAATTTGATGTCTCAGACTTATACAAAAACATGTAAAAACAATTTGAAAAGACAATACAAAGCACGCCATAACTCCTCAAACACTTACACATCCTAATCCCCATTTTGATGTGCAATAAACTACAAACTTCACCTTTTTTGGTAAGAGCAAACTTTCTTTTAAACAATTAAAAAAACAAAAACAAAAAATCTTTATTATACTACTTTGTACAACGTAACTAATGAGAATTAGTTTTTCGTTCTTTTATTTACCAGTATATTCTATTTGACTAAAAAAAAAAATAAAAAAAAAAACTTCTTCTTTTGACAGTTGGGATTTCTTCTCAAGGCCCACTTATTTCTAGATTAAATTTCTTCTTTCCAAACTTATTGTAAAGTAAATTAAACGTGCTGCATGGACAGACAATTTCACTCATTTGCCAAAAAAAAAAAAAAACAACTCTTTAAATGTAGTGTCTCTGTATCCTGGCTCTGCTGCTCCTCTTTAACCGTGCCACCTAATCTCTCTGTAGTTGGAAGCTTGGCCTATTTTGAAAGTGTTTGAATATATTTTGCAGCCTATCTTTCCTTGATAATCCCCATGTCCAGATCTCTCCCGGCTTCATGATGAAAAGTTTTGGATACCCTGAACTCTTACACCCTCTTAGAAGTCTGGAGTCTCAGTGACTCATCTCTCAGCTGTTGTAAGTTTCTGTCTCCTGTTAACAGAGGTGGAGGTGTGTCAGCGTATTAAGTGTGTACACTCCTGACTGAGTCACTTTCTTTTTCTTTTTGAAGTTGCTGTGATCACTGACTAAGCTTTGTAAGCTCTGGACGGGTAAGAAAAGGTAGCAACACAATCTCACAATCCATATGGGCCAGTTAGAAACGCTTGTTTACATCATTGGATATGGGGCAGGTTCAGATGTTAACACATGGAGAGGCTCACAAATGTATTAAAGACTGTACACACACTGATACCTTGTTTTGTGTGTGACAGTGTGAAAGGATGCTGCCTCTGTCAGTTGTGCTGTCCACATAAAAGCAGATTAGATTCAAATCCACGGTCCTGATGTAAAGGGATGAAGCCCTGATCCTGTGATATTTGAGCAATGAGGCTGTCAACCGTGGGCAAATTTCAAACACCTTCTGACTTAGCTGGAGCTTCATTTACAAAGTTATATGAGCGATTTTGACGGTAGCACAAAGGCAAGTTATAGCACAGGTGCTGAAGTTACAGAATAAGATGCCACCCCCACAATGACTCGATGGATGCTTCTCTAAAAGTTTCTTCACATGAAGGTTTTCAGACAGTGGGTAAGTGAGTTAGGTACTCAACTTTGGACAATGGCTGTCAAATCTATTTATAGGACAAACATATAGACAAAGCACAGCATACGTGAAATCGAATTCATTAAAGAGAATTGGAGGCTGGTTCAAGGGAAGCCAAATCAAAGTTGGACTGTCAGACCTACAAAACTCTCTTTGGATGACATCTCCCATAAGTAACCTGATAAATGATGTCCGTAAGTGATATCACTTGATTTCAGTGCAATCCTGGAAGAAGAGCAACTGTGACAGGCACCTCAGGAGAGACAAGTTCATGTAACAGCATAAAAAGAACTATTCACACACTTTAGAGTGAAAAACAAACAAAAACTAAAGAGAACTTGCAGTTCTGTTACTTTGAGTTCCTCACATGTTTCTATCTATCTTCCAATGCATATCCGGGTCCAGGTCATGGGGTAAGCAGTGCCACCAGGGAAGACTAGTGGACCCCGTCCCAGGCCACTTCCACCAGCTCCTCTGAGGGGATACCAAGGAGTTCTCAGGCCAGTCAAGAGACATAATTTGTTCATCATGTCCTAGGTCAACCCTGGGGTCTCCTCTCAGCTGGACATGCCTGCAACACCCCCCCAGGGAGATGTCTCCTCAACCCCTGACTGAGAACAAGTTTGAATCAGAATCATCCATCCATCCATCCATACATCCATCCATCCATCCATCCATCCATCCAGTTTCTTAACCCCTTATCCTGTTCAGGGTCGTGGGTGGCTGGAGCCTATCCCAGCTGTCATTGGGCGAGAGGCAGGGTACACCCTAGACTGGTCGCCAGCCAATCGCAGGACAGAATTAAAATCGGAATATTATTCACTCCTCGAGGGGAAATGTCATTTTCATTATAGCACAAGTGTTGAAGTTACCCTCAAGGCCTTCAGTTGTTTCAACAAAACAAAACAAAAAAAACGTGCAACACTGCACTTGGCATCCACTTTGCTGAATGTGATAGCACCTAGTCCAGCTTGTGAGCTTTTTCTTGAATTTTAACTTGAACCCCAACAAAACCCCAAAACACCTCCTTTATCTCACAGTCTGCTTCAGTGTTAGCCAGAGACTGTGATATAACACAAACCTGAGCTTGGTTTGAGACATCGGTGGTCTCATTTACGTCTACAGCAACAAGTGGGGTCTCCTGTTTTCCAGTGTGAGTTTTCTAGTATTTTTGGTTTTGTTTCTTTTCTTGGAGTTTTGAGTTTCTAGTTGGATTTTTGAGTTTAGTTTGAATAAAAACTTTTTCTTCTCCAGCCAAATCTGGAGTGGGGCCCTTTACCTCTTGTTTCTGGCTCCTATAATACATGACAAAATGAACTTACCAAAACTAGACCAAGCAGATCTTTTGGATCCTTTTTGTGTTTCTCCAAGATGAGTCATTTTCAGTCTTTTTTCCACAGAGCTGCATGGTCTGTGAAGGGCCGGTGTCCCTGGGAGGGGGACAAGACTGGCCATTTTTTTTTTCAGTTTCTAAAATGATGCAGATCCATCTTGCCAGGCTCCAATGACCAATGAGTTTGCAGGAGCAGCAGAAGCAACAAGTAGACATGACGTCAGCAGACTTTCATACTTGTCAGTGTTCCTTTGATTCTTAAGTTAACTTTACAAAAACAGCAGCATTTGTCTAACGCAGGGGTGGGCAATTAATTTTTACCAGGGGCCACATGAGGAACCTGAATTGTGTCAGAGGGCCACCAACTTTCTTCCATCGTAAAATGCTCTGAAATTAATATTTTGAATAGTCGGAACTGATTATCAGAAGAATAAAGCACTCTGTAAATGTTTATATTAGGTTATGTAAAAATGTGGTGTATAGGTCAAGTAGAAATAAAAACAGTTATTGAATCCTAAAATGAAAGAGAAAATGTCTTAAGTTTTCGTAGTTGTCAATATCTGTCATACATGAACTCACTTTTACCGATCGAGAGTGCTGGCAGACTGCCAACACTCCTGAATATGGAGGGAGTCTCCCATTCTTTAAACCTTTTCTCCCGCTGTTCTCCTGGCTTGTGATTTCTCCTGATAGTCCCCAAAATTTAAGTATGCTTCTGTGAGCTCTAATACTTTACTAAGTCAAATCAAGTCCCGTGCTTGGGCGTTATATCGAAAACTCAGAAACCATCCACCCTCCTCTCTTAGTTGGTTTGATCCAGAGACGCTGCAGGAGACCTCAGAGACAGAGACAGATAACTGTGCTGCACTTGTTGATGAAGACTTTATCAGAGCCTTAGCTGTTTCCTTTCTTTTTTGGAGAACTTTGACATGACATGTCGTGAGTTAGACTAACGTAGCTCTGCTCTAACGCAGCATCCTCTCCAATCAGGAAAGAGCAGCGTGAATTTTATAGTGAGAAGGCTGACTCTAAAATAGTGAAACGCGTATGTACTGAAGAGAGTGTACTCGTTGTACTGAAGAGAGTGCCGTCGCATACATGCGCTGCCCGTGTACGCGACGGCACTCTCTTCAGAACAGCAGAGTTCAGGTGGAGGAGACTGACTGAGCCAGTGAAAGAGAGGGAGAATTCAATCCACAATGTCTTGTTCAGTGGTTGTGATAGATGGAGTATTAAGACATATGCACCGGCACGAGTTTTATGTTTATGTTTATGATTGGCCTCACGCGGGCCGGACAGGGACGTACAAAGGGCCGGATGTGGCCCGCGGGCCGTAGTTTGCCCAGGTCTGGTCTAACGCCATTATCACAGCTGTTTCTGTTGTTCCTTTAGTTGTTCATCTATTGTTCCTCAGCACTGGTGAATATAAGCTACGTCATATTGTGGCTTGTTGTGGATTGGTCTGTGGTGAGTGTGTGAATAAGAATGGTCGTCACAGATTTGAAAAAAAATCTGAAATTCTGCTGCCCAGATGGACTAGTGAAATATTTCCGTGTCGGGTATGTGAAACTAGCCGTCTGGTGCATCAGGTTAGGGTGCAGGGGCGCCGCCACAATGGATGTGGTGGCCCTCCCTGTCGTATCTCTTTAGGGCCAGTGAGAAGGGGGTACTGCTCGGATTTGGTTTTTGGTTTGCCTTGAGTTGAGTGTTTTGGTTTATCTTGTGTATCTTGAGTTTCTCTGAGTTTATTATTTATGATTCTTGTCTTGTGTTTCTCTTTGAAAATAGTTATTTCTTGCAGTTTTGGTTGGTTCATATCATGGGTAAGGTTTTTGTTATGTTTAGTCTTAGTGTATCTGTGTATTGGATTTACCTTGTCTCTGTCTTAAGTTTCCCTGTGTTTGGTATATATATATTCTTGTGTTTCCCCCCTGGTTAATTGCCCCTCATGTGTTTCCCCTTGTCTATAGTCCATAGTTTCTGTGTTGCTTGAGTTCCTCTTTCAGTTCATTGTCTGTGTTTGCTGTATACTGTTTTCTAGTGTAAGTTATCTAGTATTTTTAGTTTTGTGTCTTTTGTTCAAGTTTTTGGTTTGGAGTGGGATATTTGAGTTTAGTTTGAACAAAAATGTATTATTGTGCTGTGTTGATATTGGTGTTTAAGTGTCTTGTTACTGTTTTCAGGACATGAAATCTTCTCATTTTTTTGGCTCAGTAAAATTATCAGGCATCTAACGTGTGTAATGTTCATTCACTCTGAGGAAGTCTTGGGAGAGCAGGAGGAAAGCAAACTCAACATCCGTCTTGTCGGCTCCTCAAATGAGCTTGTTTTAACGAGTCGCTTCATCCTAATTCATGAAACAATCACAAGGCGGTTTTCTCTCAGCTCAAAGTAATTAATGAAAGGTCCAGACGACTGATTAAGTTTAGCTGAAGCGTAGTAAAGAGGGAGGACAGGCTCCGAGCTCCGAGCTGCTAATTTACATTTAACCGAAATCTCAAACACTGCTCGGCTCCCATTAAACTTAGCGTCAAATGAAGCGTTTTTCTGTGTCGGAGCCAAGTCCTGAGACAAAAACATGAGAATAAACACACAGACACTCACTCACACACACTCACACACACAGGCCGTCTCACCTACGCACCATCACACACAGCTCAAGCTCCAGACTGAAGTTGATGAATACGTAGGGCCGTTTAAATTGTTCCTTTTATTGAATGACTAACCAGGTTGCTAATTTGGTGTGACATAATTAATTACAGCCAATTAGGTAAACAGATGGGACAGAGAGGAAATGAGTGCGAGGATCATTAACTCGTGTGGGTGGGTGGATCGGGCTTCACAATGGGGCCACCAAGAAGCCATGAAGAGGCTGGGAATAATGAGAGGCTGGAGGAAATGGAGACGTAAACAGATGAAGACACAGACAGAGATTAGATTATTGTGACACTGAGCAGATAATATTGGCTTTAAAGTAATAATCTGCTGTATTTGATAAATATAAATGTCCATTTTGCTGCTGCTGTGAAGTAAAGGAAGCTCTTCATCAAACTGTCAACACTTTGTTTATGACTTCGGAGAGCAGTTCTGAAACTAAGAGGGAGAAGCTCCAGTTTACTGAACTGCTGGTCTCCATCTTTGGCTTTGGACTTTTCTCTTGAGTGATCTTGAAGCAGTGAGGTATTAATCTTATTAAACCAGATATAAAAAGGTGTGTGGCCTGCTGTGGTTACAAAAGTACTTGGATGTTCAAGGGCAGTGGAAGATTTCGTTGTGATTTTATTGATACATGAGATCACAGGAGAACCATGTGTTCCTGCAGCAATCACACCCATGTCAACGTACTTGCATGGTAATTAATTAAAATGTCAAACTCACCTGGTCCTCCCTAAAGTTCAACTTAGGCATAGCAATCGTTTTCATATGAATACTGTACAGGAGCTCCAACTTAGATGCCTGACAAGTTATCATTCCCAGTTTTTCATTGTGGCAGGCCTACAGTAAATATGCATTAGCACGACATGCAGGGGAATTCATAGTGATTGAATGAACAGCTTCAGACATGGAATCAAACAGAAGAAGTAACTATGGGGAAAAAAACAAAAACAAGTATGATTAAACTGAACGTGCATTGATTTATACGCACACTGAACACTTTATCAGGTTTACCTGTTTCAGTGCTTCTTAACACAAATCTCCAATTAGCCAATCACATGGCAGCAACTCAATGTCATGTAGACATGATGAAAATGAGCGGCTGAATCTCAAACCGAGCATCAGAATGAAGAAGAAAGGTGATACAAAGTGAACCCACAACAACAAACTGACAGAGATTCAAGAAACACTGAGGCTGTTTCCCAAAGCCCAGGTGTGTTGCACTGTGAACAGTTCTTGGAAAGTTAAATACAAACGTGGAAGTAGACCGTATGCTCAAGCAGCTACAAATATTGTCATGGCTTGCCACTTTTGTACGCTTTTTGCTTTTTTATTGTCACATCACTGACACTCTGCAGGTGTGGCTTCTCAGTAAGTGACACACAAAAGAGTTAAGTGGTGGACATGGTATAAGTTGTTTTTTTTCAGAGGTGTATTTTTTTGCTTACATTTGAATTGGAATTTACAGCACGCCTCCACTGGAGCGTCTCTCTCTGGTGCGTCTTTTCCTTCCATTTTTTTCCTTTTTCGTAGATTCACGCATTGCATGTTGAGTATATATAGCCGTGGCAAGGCAGCAAAGGATGCACCTGTGTATCCTTAGTCATTTAGCCATATGCTAACCAAAGCGAGGACATATGCCTCCGGAGGACATGAACATTGGAACAGCACTTGAGCAGTGACTGATGATATGGATGCCTGCCCACGCCCACATCAGACCAAGGCAAGGCAAGGTACCTGGGCTTTGGGAAACAGCCAGAGACTATATAACCAAGGTAATCAAACACAGACAACGAGACACAGGTGAAACACATGAGGGGCAATCAACACAAGGAAACACAAGAGCAGGAGGTAAAAACTAAGGTCATGTCCACAAGTAGCCAGGTATTTGGGAAACTGCAGATAGTTTTATATGTTTAGGCCTATTTTCCACATGAAACCACAGTTTTACGTCACTTAAAACGATGGTTTCTGAAAACTCTGGCCAAAGTGGAAATTCTGGTTTCGTGGATTCATAGATGTGTAGATCCAAAAAGGAATTTTTGGTTCTCAAACTGTCACAGCTGGATGACGAGGGTTTTTCCTGATTGGCTGGCACAGGTTAAACAAACACTGCCCGTTATGGGTTTGGCATGCTACGACTTGCACTAATCAGCGGATTTGCCCACTGCATGTGGATCAAAGTATTTTTAAAAACCAATGGGGGTGTAGCAACTAAGCCCTTTTAATTAAAGCCACTGAGGGGGTGCATAGACAGGATCAAACCTACTTGACTCGCTTGCCCTGCGTCTTCATGACTTGTCTCGTAAAGAATAAAACATCCAACAATTTCTGTTCAGTTTATGGATATTTATTACCTGACACAGACCGACATGGCGGGCCGGCATTGCGATCAAAGAACTATAAGTGCTCCCCCTCTAGCAACACCTTACACCTGCAGAAAGGTTCCTATCTAAATACCCATTCATAAAAAACCTGAAGATGACACCTAGTGGACAACACATGAACATAAATCTCCTATCACATGAAATGACTTTTACAGGAGGGGGTTATTAGCTTTTGAAAGTACCTGGCTAAGTGAGTAAAAGGCCTAAACCACACACAAGCAGCAACAACCAGGAAAACCAAAGAAACACTATTACGGAAAACAGACAAAACTACCTCATTACAGCCTGGTGTGGTTGTGTATAACTTGACTCCAGTCTACTTGGCAGAGACACACAGTGACAGGTATTTGGGATGCTTCAACCCCCCACAGGTATTATATGTATCATAAAATTAGTGGAGGAGACCTGCTGCTGTAAAGCCTTGATTAGAGCCACTTAAAGGCCTGAAGCAGACACTAATGTGTAGCCTGTGTGTCTACGAGGAGCTGAGAGCTGTGACTAACGGCTGATATTTGATGACTGTGAAATGAAAACAGGCTGGCAGGCAAAAGCAGGTCTAAGCAGTAAAACCTGGCCTTGATGTATTTACCTCTCTCTGTGGTAACCGTAGGACTCTGTGTGTGTGTGACTGAAACTACAAGCTGTTGTGTAAGACTTGAATGGAGCATAGAAAGCATCTGGAGGCCTGTTGACGATGATAACTCTTGACAAACCAATGACTAAAACATTGAGTGTCCTGCTTTCTAAAACTGTTCCTGGTGCTCCTCTCTTCCAGTGGCTGCTCCACATTCTGACTGGAGCTGTGCATGACTCCAATGCAACTGAGAGTCCATGTTAGCCGGCTGATGCATAATCAATAGGACAAGCACTCTCCAAATAGGGTTTTAACTTTTATTGAGCTCGCTGAAGAATTAGTGCCCCGCTTTGTATACATGCACCGCCCGGCCCTCTCCAGTCTAACGGCAGACTGTGAGATTCAGGTATTTTTAACTGCTGACTTCTGCTCGCTGCGATGAAAGCGGTTGGTTAGAGACTGTAGCGAGCTGCGATCAATACATGACAGAGGTCTTAAAACAAAGAAATCAATCTTCTCTGCCTCTAAACTTAACTGGCAGCTTCAAGGAGAAATGAAAGATGCTGATTAAAAAAGTACCCATGAGTGGCTGAGCGTTATTCTCTTTCATTTATTCTTTGTTAAAAATGCAACATGCATCACTTTGTAGCTTCTGATCTTCTATTCATTTCATCTCTGCTCTAAATGTGCTGATTGTCACATTTAAGAAAATAACAGGCTTCAGGCTCTAACGCTAACAAGTTAATGCAGAACAGAGAAGCCATCATGAAGATGAGAGACATGAATGGATGTTATTTCATTGTGTTGATGGTGTCTGATCAGTGTGGGTCGTTGGGAGGCAGAGGTCACATCAACCGATTATTCTCAGTCTTTGACAGAATTTTTAAGCAATGGCGGAAAAATCTGAAGGTTGCCCATCACCTCACCTGCAGTCAACCCCCTGTCCAACAGGTGGCGAGCATGCCTTCGGGGTAGCTTGTTCCACTCACTAATCTACATGCAAAGTAACTTGCACACTGGGGCCACTGTGATTGGCTGATGCAACCACACTCAAAAAAGGAACTTTGGTGTTTGTTCAATCAGCATAAATAAAACATGTAGCTTCTACTAGATTATTTCATGTTCAGTGGTTAAACATGATTGAATCATGTTGTTTCAGCATGATGTGCAAAATTGTTAAAACAACAAGATCACTGTATGTTAACTCAACCTAATTGGTTTAGGTAGGAATCCCATCTGCAACACCTCTCCTGAGCAGGAGGTGGCAGTAATGTGCAATAGGCCCTATTCATCAGAGAGCAGAGCCAGAGGATGACCTGCACTGTAAAAATCTGTCAATCAGTTGAAGTGATATAATTTTTTTAATCAATCCATCTCAATATTTAAGTTAAGGTTTCCAATGTATTTTTGTGGATCATATCAATTTGAAATTCTGCGTTGATACAACTAATAAAAAGAAGTAGTTGGACCAACTTAATTGAATTGCTTCAATTGGTCACACCTAAATAAATTAAGTTATTTGAAATGAAATTAACAAGTTTTATCAACCCAACTTAATAGGTCAAATAAATTAAATATTTTAATTCTTCTCAAATCAATATTTTGCATCGATCCAACTCAAAGTTTTAAGTTGTTTCAACTCAATAATCTACAAAACCTAAAAGGAAAAACCGTGGGTGAGGAGGGAACACTGTGGATATGAGACTCTGATGCACATTAAGATACCATGCAGGGACAGTGTGTCTGTGCTCCATGGCATGGACCAGCTGCCTGTCTGTGGGACAGTGTGCTAGCTGGCTGGCTGTCTAAGTGGCTGGTTGGCTGGCTGTCTGTCTGTGCTACACAGCATAGGCTGCTTGGCTGTGCCCCGTGACATTGGCTACTTGGCTCTGCTCCACGGCATAGGCTGCTTGTCCTGGCTGCCTGGCCATCTGTGCTCCACGACAGTGAGGGCTCCAATTAAAATACTCTCAGTAATGGTAATTTGAATATAACTGAAGACAAAACCCAGTTTGTCATTTCTGATCATAATTTTAGCCCATCAACACATCTCATTTATTAATATATAAAATATTAAACATGCTTAAAAGTACACAGTCCATGCCACAGGGCACAGACAGCAAGTCCATGCAATGTGAAGCACAGAAAGCTTGTGCCCTTGGCAGGTTAACATCTTAATGTACAGCGGTTTTTTATATCCACAGCATTCCCTCCTCACTCACGGTTTATTGCAAAAGGTTTATTGCAGTTAAGGCAACACAATACAATTTAGTTTGATGAACATGGGTTTAGTTGTGATCTCTTAGAAAATTCGAGTAAAATCTACTATGTGTATTTGAGTTACAACAACAAACGTTTTTAATTTGAAATAACTTCAATATAACATGTACATTAGGATTAAATAAATCATCTAGATCTAGATAAAGATATTGCGTGCAACTGCTAAAATTAATAAAATTGGGTTAATTCAACAAAACATTTTTTTCAGTGCACCCTTTCTCTCCACCCACAAACCTCATAAAATCGAAATTAAAAAAAATAAAATCAAACCAGACGTGAGAAATCGGCCGTATGAGGCAATGACACGTAACCTAAAGCTCAGGCAAACTGGAAAACAAGCAACATCAAACATCAAAGAAAATGACGATACATCTGACTCGAAACTTATCTTAAAAATACTTCTGGGTTGTTTCAGTCTTGTTTACAAAAGCACAGTCCACTTACTGTGAGTGTGGTTTTCTTTTTTTTCATTTTGTTTACAGATCTCTAGACAGCATGGTTAGTATTATTACTCACATTTTTCTATTATTGGTCTTTTATTTTCTCTTTTACCCAATAAGCAATGCAACATCCCTGCATATTTAATGTTACAAGTTGGATTTGAGCTTTTGTGATTGCATACTGAAATAAACACTTCATAACTAACAGGTCACATGATATATATTTTTTTTAATTGAGAGATCATTGTTGGTTAGAACTTTTAAAACCCCATCAGTGAAAATGAAGGACTAGTAAAATATCAAGCAGAACGTCTGTTGGGAAGCTTTGGTCTGTTCACTGACATTATCTTAGGCAAGCTGTTTTTTTTTGCTTCCATCCCTGTTTTTTTTTTTTTTTTTTTTGTAATAGCAAGTGTTTAGTGATTCTCTAATGGCTCTGCAGGTAAAAACAGTTTTCGTGCAGAGACATTCAACGATAGTGTTTGTGTATAACCTCCACAAGGAGGGTTACTGCTAAAGAAGCTGGAACTGTATCCAAGCAGATTATTGGAAAGAGGAGTGGAAGTCTGGACAAGCAGCAAGGGTAACCTCATCCTAGAGAGGACAGGAAAGGAAAACCTATTCAAGGACTTCACAAGTAGTGGATTGAGCCACCACACACAGACAGATCAAAGAGTTTAACCCCAGGAATTCCCCGGGCTAAAGAGACAAAGAACTGGACTGTTGCTCAGTGGTTCAAAGTCCTCTTTCAGATGAAAGTCATTTGTGAATCAAGGACCCAAAGTCTGGAGGTAGACTGGAGAGGCTCAGAATCTAAAGCTGCTTGAAGTCCAGAGTCCACAGTTGGTGATGGTTTGAGGGGCATTTCCTCTGCTACTGTTGGTCCACTGGGTTTTCTGAAGTCCAGAGTCACCGCAGACATTTACCAGGATGTTTTAGGGCACTTCATGGTTCTTTATGCTAATGAGCTTTATGGAGATGCTGATTTCATTTCCCAGCAGGACTTGGCTCCTGCCCACAGCGCCAAAAGAACCAAAACCTGGTTAAAGGACCAAAATATTCCTTTGGTTGTTTGGCGTTGGCAGGGGAGATTTGGCATTTTTTTTCGTGGGTGCAGCCCACATACTCAGCTCTGCTGCGCCCACAAATACATGTTCTTTACAAATGTCTTTCCATTACAAAAGGGAAATGATCAGGCTTTCCAATAAAGCATTGGAAAAAAAAAAAAAAAAAAAAAGAAAAAAAAAAAGAAGAAAACTATTGTACTTTTTGCGCTAAGTTACTACAATATTCGAGTTTCACTTTTGAATTGGTACTGGTGGGCTCCCAATGATTCTGTAAGTATTCTGCCACTTTAAAGCAGAGAAACTGAAGGTGTATTTGTGAGAAACATGGTGAAACACAGGTATAAGGCCAAATTGTTAAACTACTTTTTTCGGTAGTAGTAGTATTGCTAGTTAATTCCAGGCTGCCACCCACAAGTGTTTTGCATTCAGCTCCTCATTGTTCTGAATTTTTGGATTTCCGTATCAGGGCAAAGCTGCTCCTCATTCTGCTCTGGCATGGCATGGCACAAATTTGGTGCTGCAGTGATTATTTTTCTAATTTGGCTTGATTCAGAGACCGTAGCTTTGGCTAGGCTTTTCCCAAAACATGACAATAATAAGAAAAATAATTTGTTAATCTACAAAATATTTAGGGCGCAGATGGCCTTGTGGTCTAGGTCACTCACTATGAGGTTCATCAGTGGCCTGTTTCCTGCATGTCATTTTGCACTCCATGAAACATTTTATTTAACTCCATCCTCAAGGATTTGTGTGTATTTGCACTTTCTGCATCGTATCACTTGTAAACTACAGCTTGGACCTTGAATAACCTGAAAGTTAAGCTAAATTCAGCTTTGAATTATTTGTAAGAATGTGATTCTACAGTTGAGATTACACAAGAGAGACCCCACTGTTCTAACATAAAGCTTCACTAATTACAGCAAAGTTCTGGAAGAAAAAGTGGTACAGAAATTACGCACTACCTGACTTAAAGTGGCTGTAATAATGATGTAGTATTTTCATTCTTTCTGCTGTATAGGAAACAGTCTCTGTGTGGGAGCTGCAGTAAGGCGCTAAGTGCACCTACCGGCTCTGAGTGCCGTTTCCATTGAAGAGACGTCAACACCAGCTCCTGCTAATCTAACTGGAGATACAGGACTCATTTTACTGCTTCTTCCGAAGGAACAAAAAATAGATATGGCATTTTTTTTAAACTAGAACTTCAGCTAGACAGCAACATTTAGCATACTGGACTTAAGGGAAATATGATATGACATGTAGACAAAGAGGCTCATTATTAATTTGTAAAAACACAACTCTACAGAATATCTAAACATTGAGACATTCCTAGAGTCTGCAGGAATTTTCATAACTTGTTAGTCAACACAAATTCAACTGGGCTCCTCCTTGGATCAGCACACACACTGCCTATGACTGTGACTGTGTGAACACACTCACTAGACCAGCACTCACCTGTAGCATCGGGTTCTTATGTGGGTGAGACTTGAGAGCCGTGCCTCTGACTTGGCATGTTAGCATAAGCTAATCAAGGGTATTTGACACATACCTGCTGAGCAGGAAACTAACTCGTACCACTCTACGTCCCATGCTGCTCTCCAAGTTTCTGAAAGCGAGTGAAAGGCAAGCCAAGCTCCCCCCTGATCTAAGAAAAAGCTTTATCTGTTTGGTGTTTCATTTCACTTTGGTTGTGTTCATTTCTCTGGGCTACGTCTACTATCATAGCCGCTCAGGGTAGCTTCTTCTACTCGCTAATCTACACCCAGAGTCACTTGAGCACTGGGTGCACTGTGATTGCCTAATGCAACCACCCTAACTCTCCACCCTTAAACCTCCCGATACAACCAAAACATCAACATACAGGCAGAGGAGGGGGCTGGAGGCCAGACAAGACAAGCATAGAGGCCCAGGAGTAAGGAACGAGCAGGATTATTCCTGTGAAAGTAGACTTTTTATTTTCCAGGAACATCCTGCAGACCCTACATTGAAACACAAGGAGCAGGTCCCCTTCAAATAAGGTAGTCATCTCCCAAGTACATGATTCTACACAAACCCAGAACTATCATTCATGTTTTGTTTGGTTTTGTGTTTCTGTGCTGCTGCAATCAGGCTTTGATTTCCTGTTTTACTCAGTTTGTTTATTGATCCTTGTTTATTGATCTGTTATCAGCAACATCTGGCAAAAAAAAAAAAAAAAAAAAAAAAAAAAAAAATATATATATATATATATATATATATATATATATATATATATATATATATATATATATATATATATATATATATATATCTAAGCTTATGCAGTTGTGTTAAAAACTGCAGTTCATTGAGTGTCCACTTGGGGGTTGTTAGACCCAAGAATAATTAGAAAAATGCAATGAAAGCGTAATTACTTTTTTCCTAAAAAGTAAAATGTTTTACATTCTGGGTTGTATTTATTTATTTATTTAAATTATATTTTGGGTTGTTGTTGCATTTTGGGCTCATCTTTTGTTATAATTTGACCACTTATTACATTTCAGACTTAATCACTTTTTTTGTTGTTGTTTTTTGTTTACATTTTGGGTTGTTGTTAAATTATGAGTTGTTGTGATTTCTGGGGTCCTAACAAGGCTGGTTGTATAAATACTATATATATATATATATATATATATATATATATATATATATATATATATATATATATATATATATATATATATATATATATATATACCAAGGCAAAAAAAACAAAACACAAACACTACAATCTTTACTGCCAAAGAAACCCCATATAAGGGTATGCTGATTTGATTGGTGGGCACCATGTGACTGTAAAGAGGCTAAGTCCCGCCTCTCTACCTCATTTTGACTGTAACAAAGGTTGAGCAGCATTTTATTTTCAGCATGGTTCCAGACGCCAATATCATAAAGAAATGGGGCATTTCACCTTGACTACACCGTAGTAGCAGACTTCTCTGAGCTGGAGATCAACAGATATCACGGATAGACAAATAAAATTGTGTTGTTTTTTTTTTGCAGCCTGAGCAGTGGTGTTAAAATGAGCCAGAAAACCACATCTGGACAGAAATCACTGAAGCAGCTAAGAGTGTGGGTGTGAAAAACTGAACTCCAACTGTGAAAGAAACACAATAATTATAATAATAACCATAATAAAGTGATCACTTTATTTGTGCCTTTGGATTCCACATTCTTTTCCACATCACCTGTAGATTTTTCAGTGATAATCCACATCTTACACTTGTCAAGCCTACTACTTATAATAACTTAATCCAAGTCTACCTGCTGTAATCTGTAACCCTTAATCATCACAGTTCATTTCTAAATGTGCAGTGGGCTGCTCTGAGCCAGAGTTAGCTTATGTTTTTGTGTATGGACCCGTAGACAATGATGATTTCTCTTTCTCTTGATGTGCTGCTGTAACTTCCTGTTTACAGTGATACGTTCTGCATACACACATCCATTTAATTTTACACCTGCTGCATACTACTCACCACCCCTCCTTAGATTTGTCTCAGGCTGAAGCTCTCATACACCAGTGTACCCAGTATGCCAGGTGTTTTTAATAATCAATGCTTGCCCACAGTTTTATGTCTATTCAAACAATCACTCAGGCTCTGCACCTTCTCGTCTTTGTGGGCGCCTATCGTTCAAACACCAGTAATTACTGTTTCCACTTAATGACACTCTTTACTAACAGTCCTCAGGGTGTGCACTGCATCCAGGAATGAGTCATTAATGTTTTCCAGTCTTGCAGCGTGGAAACACTCGCAGACAAAATCCGCAGCTGGATGAGTTGATTTGGATAAGGGTGTTTAAAATGTACTCAGTGGTTTGGGGGCAGATTCAGTGGGAACCTGTAATTGCTCCTGTTGCCAGATCTGTACCCTCTGGGTTTCTTTTTTCAGCCCGTTGTTCACTGAACAGAAGCTGGGTCTGTCTTTTCATGCTGTACTGAAACAATGTAGGAGCTGCAGTGTTTGCAGAGACATCTTTATGAGAAGGCTTCAGATTCAGAAGAGTCACCAAGTTTAAAAGGGTTAAATCATTTCATACAATCATGCCCAGTGGGGTACTCAGGCTGCTCGACTGACAGGGGCAAAAAATACAAGTGTCATTTATTTTTTTATTTACTTTATTTTTTGTATTGAAGCGGTAACAAGATGGGGTTCTGGGGTTCCTACTGCAGAAAACATTAGTGTGCAATTGTCTTTAATAAGGTTGATATTGGGTAGCAATTTTCTGTATATGTACATGGGAAACAATACATTTTGATTCAGAACTGAGAAGAAACACAAAGTTCCCATAAGCACCATCACCCACTGTCATAATGATGTGTCTCTGTGACCCTTACTCAAGCATGCACCTTTAGTAAACACAAATTTGTGAATATTGATCTTAATCATACTTTTCTTTATTTAAGACACTTTAGTAAAAATGATAAATTGACAGGAGGAGCAATGTGGTTTTCGTCCTGGCCATGGAACTGTGGACCAGCTCTATACCCTCAGCAGGGTCCTCGAGGGTGCATGGGAGTTTGCCCAAGCTGTCCACATGTGTTTTGTGGACTTGGAGAAGGCATTGGACCATGTCCCTCAGGGAGTCCTGTGGGGGGTTCTCCGGGAGTATGGGGTGTCAGGCTGCTTGTTACAAGCCGTCCATTCCCTGTACGACCGGTGCCAGAGCTTGGTCCGCATTGCTCGCAGTAAGTCCCAGTGAGGGTTGGACTCTGCCAGGGCTGCCCTTTGTCACCAATTCTGTTCATAACTTTTATGGACAGAATTTCTAGGCGCAGCCAGGGTGTCGAGGGGGTCTGGTTTGGTGACCTCAGGATTGGATCACTGCTTTTTGCAGATGATGTGGTCCTGTTGGCTTCATCAAACCGTGACCTTCAACTCTCTCTGGAGCAGTTCGCAGCCCAGTGTGAAGCGGCTGGGAAGGGGATCAGCACCTCCAAATCCGAGTCCATGGTCCTCAGCCAGAAAAGGGTGGACTGCCCTCTCCGAGTTGGGGGGGAGATCCTGCCCCAAGTGGAGGAGTTTAAGTATCTCGGGGTCTCTTGAGTGAGGGAAGGATGGAGCAAGAGATCGACAGGCGGATCAGTCCAGCGTCCGCAGTAATGCGGACTCTGCACAGGTCTGTTGTGGTGAAGAGGGAGCTGAGCCGAAAGGCAAAGCTCTGTGCTTACTGGTCGATCTTCGTTCCCACCCTCACCTATGGTCATGAGCTTTGGGTAGTGACCGAAAGAACAATATCGCGGGTACAAGTGGTCGAAATGAGCTTCCTCTGTAGGGTGGCCGGGCTCTCCCTTAGAGATAGGGTGAGAAGCTCGGCTATCTGGGAGGAGCTCGGAGTAGAGCCGCTCCTCCTCCACGTTGAGAGGAGCCAGATGAGGTGGCTCGGGCATCTGATGAGGATGCCTCTGGGACACCTCCCTGGTTAGGTGTTCAGGGCACGTCCCACAGGGAGGAGACCCCAGGACACGCTGGAGAGACTACATCTCTCGGCTGGCCTGGGAATGTCTTGGGATCCCCCCGGAAGAGCTGGACGAAGTGGCTGGGGAGAGGGAAGTCTGGGCTTCCCTGCTTAGGCTGCTGCCCCCCGACCCGACCCCGGATAAGAGGAAGAAGATGGATGGACTTGAACTTATATAGCACTTGTTTAAGTATTGAACTTTATTAAACTCCTGGTCATACTGACCCATTCATGCCACACTAACCCATCATTTACACATAAGTGACCACCGGCTTTCTTAATGACTTGACGACTACAACTACCACTGAGACACAGCCGCCCCCGAGTGACAGGTCATCTGTTGATTTTAGCTTCAGCAAATTATGTCCTGTAATGTAACATCAACCAATGGTCTCCGTCACCGCACCAGATTGGATAGGCTTAAATTCAAGTTAATGTGTCAACTCACACTGGATCCATTCTGTGGTAGTCTAGCCATTTTCCCTGCTCCTGTAGGTTGCAGCAGATGTGTCAGCCTCCTAATTTTGCCTGATGCTGGGGTTGTGATGTAACAATTTACAAAAAGCAGGTTAAGCAGCGCAGAAAGTTGGTCACTAAAAATCGCTAGGCCTAAAAACGCCAAAGAAAAAAAAAAAAAAACTGTGTCCAAACCAGATCATATCTAACTTTACTGGAGTCCTGCAATTTGCTGGACTGAACACGCAGCCCGTGTGCAACTGAGCTGCTCTGAACCAAAGACACATCTGGTGTATTTTTAGCGTAAGCAGAGGGTAGGATAAAGACACTGCTTCTTCTTCTTCTTACTTTTTTATTTATTTGTCTATTTTTATGTTAATTCATACATTATTTGTTTTGCACTATTTGTTCATTTGGCCAGAAAACCCCTAGTTTCAGAATTTGCTTCATTAACTGACACTGACGTGGCCGTGTGGTTGGGTCCTGCACTCTATGGGCTCTAATTTCGTAGACCAGGCCCAAGCACAGGCACACCTGCCCTGCGCCGGCCTTCGCCACGCGGGCAGGGCGTGACCAGCGCACTTTGCAAGTTCCCTGCAGTGTCAAGAGAGGCGCAGTCAAGGCGCAGAGAGGCGCAGAGGTGCTCTTCCACGCCTCCCTCCGTGCATATGGCAGAGAGGGAGGAGAAAAGCCGTGAGTGGGTTTAACACAGCCGAGCGCTGTTTCACCAATCAAATGAGCGCCCTACTCGCCTATAATGCCCTGCGGCCGAGGCGCAGCGTCTGATTGGTCTGACTGATCCCCAGCACCGTGGAAACAGTGCTGGTAGCGGAGACGGTCAGAGCCGCTGTCCCTGCAGCAGGAGAATGGACAGCGGGGCGCATCGGAGGACACGAAGTGCATCACCATGTGGGCCAGCTCCCGGGACAGATGTAATCTGTTCCTTTGTCATTAATAGGAGAACAAAATGAAGAGACAGTTACACAGCTGGCTTATCCATTCAGAATACTTTTGATCCACCTGCACTCCTGGTTTGTCATCACCAAGCAGAACCTTTGGTGATATACTGTATACTCTCCCAGTGTCTCCACCATATCCTCTTCACAATAATGTACTCCATCTTTTTAGAACACGTTAAAAATAAAGACTAAAACAGAGAAATATGGGAAATCACGGGTAAATCCTGAGTGACATACATTTAATTTGTCTCTTTCTTCTTCGTCTTTTCTCTCCCTCTTTTCTTTTAGTTAAATGAAATGAGAGAAGCCAGATATATACTCAGCATCAGATGTTAAGACTGTTTATTGTTTAATTGTAAGATGTGCAGCAAACTTCCAGCTGCCGTCAGGTTAACTTTCCATTATGACAAACGGCTTTAATCTGACATCAGATGTGGCGGGACAGTTAATATAGATACAAATGTATATGCTGGTTCAGACGGTTACATTAAATAGTGATTGCTGTGATTGTTTATTGCATTAAAATGTGCCTGACACTCTGGAAACCTGCCTCTGAGGCTTTGTTGACATGTGTGCACATGTGTGCCTGTCACCAAATTACAGCTGCGTTCCTCTTTGCACCGAGAATAGACCAGGTTGGAGCTGGTGAGCTTTCAGCGCGCCTTCTGCACTGTTTCTGGCACGAAATTGTCACTGCACCAACATGAATCTGCCGACACCTCCTCCTGGTGCGCTGTCAACTCCCCCTGGCGGGCAGTCACACCCATCTTTTCGCAGACGATCTACCAAATTATCAAATTGGCAGTGCACGGCGGTGCGCCGCACCAAATTAGCACTTTGCAGGGTGCGCCAGGCTCGCGCCCTCTGTGCTGCGTCACAAAATTAGAGCCCTATGAGGTTAGTCCTTGAGTAGTCATTCAGGGTTCAAATCCAACCTGAGCCCATTTCCTGCTCTGTTCACTGTCCTGTCCTCTCTGAATAAAAGGCTTCAAAATCCTGAAAAGAAAAAAAAAATCTTCCTCACTTCCAACTGAGGGTGCAGAAACAATCAAAATCTAAGCCCAACTCTAACTCCATCCAAAGCGCCCACCCCGCTCCACAGGAAGTGAGTTTAGAGTGTGGTGCAGCTGAAAGCATTCAGGAGGAGCTGGGCTCAGCATGGAGAGAACAACGTACAAACAGGTTACAGAGCCTTTCTGTGGTTGTATTTCTGCTCATTTAGATATTATTCTATAACTTCTGATATTACTGAGTTTGCTGCATAACTATAAAGTTCAGTTTTAAGCAGGTTAAACTGTTTAGGATTTAAAAATCTCTTCTATGTTTTGATGTTTTCTCCTGGCATGGAACACCATCTGGATCATGTGTCTGTTTTTTTGTAGTTTTCGTTTAAACTATGATTAGTATAGAAATAGAATAGAAAAATACTTCATGTATCCTCGAGGGGACATTCAGGAGTCACAGCAGCAATCAAGAAAACAAAAGTAAGAAAGTGTATAGAAATTGCAAAAAGGTCCATAAGAAAATGGATGACGACCGCCCGTCCACCACTCTCCAGCCCAGCCAGTCTCCACCTCCACAGGGTCCAGGACTGAGCCTCCCCAGCAGTCTGTTCAGTCTCTGTCTCCTGGATCCTGTCTGCTCACAGCAGGCGAAGCTCCTCCAATGTGGCGCCGGCGTCTGATGTCAGCTCCGTCAGCCACGTCCATGAACAGCACGATGCCACTCTGCCCTCCAGCAGCCCCACTGCCACTGGGCTAAGCACGGCTAGCTCGTCCATCCCACCGGAGATAGATCCCATGTTCCCAACAACGATAGATGGAAGGACAGGTCCACGTCGTCACCTCCCAGCTCACACCTGAGAACCAGCACGTCGTCCTCACCCCCTTCTCCTCACCTTGAGGGAAATCATCAAGCCTTACACTCGTTAGCATTACCTTTCTACAGGCTGCTAACAGCTAATTTCACATGTAAACAATGCAGCCATGGTTACATGTAGGCTCTCCAGACGAACACAGGAGAAAAGTAGTAAGAATATCACTGAAGACACAAAAAGTTTGGTGTCCATGACCAACAATGCACCATACAAAGTAATGATCCACTCCAAATACAAAGATGACGAAAAAGAGACGAAAAAATTACAAGAAACGGACAAAGAAGAGAGAGCTGCTGCAACAGGCAGCGACTTGGGCAGCACCTAGCAATGAAAAAAATTACCCTGATGATGAAACAATATTTCTCATTAAATGATTTAAAAACAAATGGGAGTCTGGATATGGTGTTTTATTTTTGTACTGATCAATTTATAATGTTTTCGTGCCTGGTTTCTAATCCAGCTCCATCTTCTCTGATTTGACTGAAGTGTGCAGTGGGAGTGCACCTCATCAAGACTCAGCACGTATCTTTAACGGAGAAAACACCGCAGGAGATGGCTGGAGATGGAGCCGTGAAGCATCACAGCACTCCCTTTGTGAACTGGAACATGAACCTGAATGGAAATGGATTGGTAACAGTGTACAGAGCAGACCTTCTGCACCACCACCCTACCTGTGTGAGTACGGCTTTATACGCCTCGTCAAAAGAGACAGGCGAATACAGGCACAGCTGATTTGACACTGTAGCTGTTAACTCCACCTCCACATTTCATCATTGTTCATCTTTTATTATTTATATACTGAGCTCTCTTTATGACCATAGACTGGACTTTGTGATGAATTGTTTTCCTGATATTTTCTGAACCAATGATTTTGTTACCACCTCAGGTTTACCTGATCCCAGTGGGAAATGCTGGAAATGCTCCAGGAATCAATATTTTTTAGCCGAGCAATATCCTGTACCATATCTCATCCCTTTCTATCAGTGATGTGTTTTTGTACGCTCAGCTGCTGGAATTGGTGGAAAACCCATCGGGGAGCAAAAAATCAACAATCTCAATGCACAGACACTCATGGAGAACCACTAAAAACATACACATCGCTGCACATAGGAAGATAAAACACATGTTTTCAGGGCACAGATATATAGGATCTGGATGTTTCTGCATCACTGGGGCATTATGAGCCGCGGGCATCAGTGTGTGAAGCAGTATATGTGAAAAAGGAAAGCTGAGTGACAGCTTGAGAGGAACAGTCAGTAAGACCCTGGATAAAAATCACTTCCTGCCGCGTGCTACCTTTTTCCTTTAGATCATTTTATTAAATAAGCTTAAAGCTCATTTCAGCAGCAGACGATGGCTCACATATTTAGGAACTGTAGTGTATCTGGGTTAGACTTTGGATTTTCATAATAAATGAAAATGAGCCCCTTCGGCTCTCGTAGAAGCTCTTACAGCATAATACAGCTGCATATCTCTCAGTGAGGATTAGTTTGTTAGAGAACATGCTGCTGCTGCTGCTTGTGGCTTTCACAGCTGTTCAGAGATAAGAGCAACAATTGTAATTTCAAATATGACCGTCACATGGTTCAATAAAGACTCGCACTGTATTAAATTACAAAAATGATTCACAATGTTTCCACATTTTCTATGCAGCATTAAAATTCCTGTTTGCATTGTAGATTTCCTTTTAAATGCTGAATCATTTCAAAGATGTTGCATTAGCATGCAGAGTCCTTCTTTTGTATTTGAAGAATAAATAAATGTTTAAATGACAAGGTGATAGTCAACAAGCAGCAGACAGAGAAGTGTGTCGTGGATTAAAGGATTATTCAAATGTTATGAGTCTGGTTTGTTTTCCCTGTTTGTCACCACAGTCTGACTAATGAGCTGACACTCAAATTAGCACCATAGCAGGTATGATAGCAGCTCTGTGTGACTGCAAACAGAGCAAATACTTAAGATGATTTACTGAGGGTATGTGCAACAGGAATGATTCACAATAGGTTTCCATGTTAGCATGTAAGCAATGACTAATTAGCACTTCAGACACTTTAAAACCAAGGCTGATAGGGATACCGTGGGTTTGAAGCCTTATGGTCGAAAGCTAAAGCATTAAAACCAAGAAAGGACTAAAAAGAAAAGGCATTGATTCAAAACTAAATTTATCAACAATGACATTTTTTTTATAAAGCTGTAGAGGGGAACAAATATCCGATACAGCAATCTATCGAAGTACTTCAACAATTTTGCCAAACTTCTATCTACATTTCAGTGGTTCAAACAGGTTAATATGACATATTTTCACTGTCAATAGAGGTTAATCTGTAATGGTACCTATTTAAAGACAGAGGGCTCTAATTTCGTGGCGCAGCGCAGGGGGTGCAAGCCTGGCGCACCCTGCACATGTCAACAAAGCCTCAGAGGCAGGTTTCCAGAGTGTCAGGCACATTTTAATGCAATAAACAATCACAGCAATCATTATTTAATGTCACTGTCTGAACCAGCATATACATTTATATCTATATTAACTGTCCCGTCACATCTGATGTCAGATTATAGCTGTTTGTCAAAATGGAAAGTTAACCTGACGGCAGCTGGAAGTTTGATGCACATCTTACAATTAAACAATAAACAGCCTTAACATCTGATACTGAGTATATATCTGGCTTCTCTCATTTCATTTAATTCAAAGAAAAGAGGGAGAGAAAAGAGAAAGAAAACAGAGACAAAATAAATGTATGTCACTCAGGATTTACCCGTGATTTCCCATATTTCTCTGTTTTAGTCTTTATTTTTAACGTGATCTAAAAAGATGGAGTACATTATTGTAAGGAGGATGAGGTGGAGACACCGGGAGAGTATACAGTATATCACCAAAGGTTCTGCTATTTGGTGATGACAAACCAGGAGTGCAGGTGGATCAAAAGTATTCTGAATGGATAAGCCAGCTGTGTAACTGTCTCTTCATTTTGTACTCCTATTAATGACAAAGGAACAGATTAAATCTGTCCCGGGAGCTGGCCCACACGGTGACATGCTTCGTGTCCTCCGATGTGCCCCGCTGTCCATTCTCCTGCTGCAGGGTCAGCGGCTCTGACCGTCTCCGCTACCAGCACTGTTTCCTCGGTGCTGGGGATCACTCAGACCAATCAGACGCTGCGCCTCGGCCGCAGCGCATTTAAAGGCGAGTAGAGGCACTTATTTGATTGGTGAAAACAGCGCTCGGCTGTGTTAAACCCACTCAAGGCTTTTCTCCTCCCTCTCTGCCATTTGCCCAGAGGGAGGCGTGGACGCGCACCTCTGCGCTCCTCTGAGCACATCTGTGCCTTGACTGCGCCTCTCTTGGCACTGCAGGAAACTTGCAAAGTGCGCTGGTCATGCCGTGTCTGCACGGTGAAGGCCGGCACAGGGCAGGTGCACCCGCGCTTGCGCCTGGTCTATGAAATTAGAGCCCAGAGTCTGCAGGATTGTTCTAAAAAATAAAATGTCAACTTTTACTAGAGTAATCCAGTCTCTGATGAGCCTCTGTACGTGTGTTAGTGTCTGTGTCTGCCTCAACCCCCTCCTCTGTCTGGATGTTGATGTAAAGAGGGATTATTTGTTTATCAACAACGCCGGATGTGCATGCAACTTGAGTGCAGAAGCAATGCAGAACTCCAGAGTTTAAGGGTTTGTCAACTGGAGTGGAGGAGCTAATCACCTAAAAACAGGTTTTTAAACTAAAAATCATCAGTTTTATGGATGGTAAATAGCAATAGGTTTGTGAAATAGCAGTGAGTGGACAGACATTTTTAGTAGAGAAATCTAGCTTGTACTCAAAGAGCAATTTAAACACACAACTGTGACTCGATGCTCATGACTGCATTATCCATGGACACTTACCAGACTGTGACAGACCAGGACGTAAACATGTGTCAATAAATCAGAAATCCCCCCAGACAAAAAAAGCACAGACTGCTGAGTCTGAGACCAGGTTCATGATAAAAGAACCAGAAAACTACGTCCGGAGTTAATGATTCACCCGCAGACGTCGCTGGTGTTTCAGTGTAAAGTGTGACCCTATTAACTGGTGACTCTCGGCTGTTAATCACGATACTGTCGCCTGCGAGTCACCAGTTAGCATGGCCTCTATTAACTCCAAAACACTGGTTGCTCTGTGACGGTCAAAACTTGATACACATTGCCTCTGTTGTATAGTATAGTTTCTAAAAACTGACCACAGAACAACAGTACATTTCCATGCTGATAACAGGTTAAATTTAGTGTCTAAAAAACGCTAACTCGTCTGGATAAATGAAGCTAAACGCTGCTTCTGCTGTCAAGATGCGTGTGCATCTTTATGATGATGTAGACTGATAATCCCTTTATTGGCTATTCACTCAACAAGAGTGAAGCTTGGCTCAACTTTTACTACCTTTACGGAACTTGGAGAGCAGCTTGGGATAAAGAGTGATGCGAATTGCTTCCTGCTAACCAGGTATGTGTCATGATTAGCTTGTGCTAACATGTCAAGTCAGGTGCACAGATTTCAAGTCTCTCCTACGTAGGAACGTGATGCTGCAGATGGTTGCTGAGCTAGTGAGTGTGTTGGAATTGATGCAGTCCGAGGCTGTGGGGTGTGGGCTGCCGCTGGCACTGAGCCAAGGAGGAGGAGCCCAGTTTGAATGTTGTGTTTACTAACAAATAACAAAAATTCCTGCAGGCCCTACCTTTAAACACTTCAAATTTCTATATTCCCTAGAGATTACACATAACACTATTTTTTATTTTCCACTAAAGTTAAATATGACACATTGTCATGACCCCTTCAGGTTATATCTCCCATATTTTCATATCATATCACATTTCTTGAGATAACCACTGCCCATGTTTTTGTGCTCCCTGAAGTTTAAACACCACACCCAACACAGTTTCATGGTCCCTAGAGGTTTAACACCACATTTTCTGGTTCCTGATTGAAAATAGAAATAGAAAGTAGAAAATACTTTATTTATCCCCAAGGGGAAATTCAGGAGTCACCGCAGCATTTGAGAAAATAAAAGTAAGAAAGAGTATAGAAAGTGCAAAAAGGTCCATAAGAAATTAGATGACGACAGCCCGTCCACCACTCGTCCACCACTCTCCAGCCCAGCCAGTCTCCACCTCCACAGGGTCCAGGACTGAGCCTCCCCAGCAGTCTGTTCAGTCTCTGTCTCCTGGATCCTGTCTGCTCACAGCAGGCGAAGCTCCTCCAATGTGGGGCCGACGTCCGATGTCAGCTCCGTCAGCCACGTCCGTGAACAGCATGATGCCGCTGTGTTAGCACGGCTAGCTCGTCCATCCCCCGGAGCTAGATAAGCCCATGTTCCCAACAACGATGGATGGAAGGACAGGTCCACGTCGTCTAATCCCCGCTCACACCTGAGAACCAGCACGTCGTCCTCACCTCCTTCTCCTCATCTCCAGGGAAATCATCAAGCCCTACACTAGCTAGCATTGACATGCTACAGGCTGCTAACAGCTAATTTTGCATGTAAACAATGCGGCCATGATTACATGTAGGATCTCCAGACAAACACAGGAGAAAAGTAGTAAAAATATCACTGAAGCCACAAAAAGTTTGGTGTCCATGACCAACAATGAACCATACAAAGTGATGATCCACTCCAAATACAAAGATGATGAAAAAGAGACGAAAAAAATTACAAGAAACGGACAAAGACGAGAGAGCTGCTGCAACAGGCAGCTACTTGGGCAGCGCCTAGCAACGGAAAAATTATGTAGATGTTAGATGTCACCCTACACATTTTTATGCTCTCCAAGTTAAACACTACACAGTTACCATGGTCTCTACATGTGGAACACTATGTTTTTATCATCCTTTTGGGGGAAACTATCTTTGGTTCACCTTTTAGTTTTTAACAATGCATTAAAGTCCAAATCTAACTTTGATGTCTGCCTGGCTGGTTGTTAACACCATGGCCTCCTCCATTAAGTCTCTCCAACAGTAATCAGAGAAAAGTTTGTTCCTGTTCTCCTCATTAATGCCTCAGGGTTCAGCTTCATCAGAGCTCTTCTCTGGTCTAATGTAATTCTTTGGGAAGGAAAAGAGAACTCCGGTTAGAAGGAGCAGAGGTGTCAGCTCGGGTGACGAATAGAACCAGATGAGCCAGATGGACCAAACCCTGCCATAAGTTCCCTTTAATAATCCAAGCCACAACAGCTGAAGCCAAGATGTCTTATTCTGACCACCTGGCTGCACATTCCTGGGTCAGACAGGGCAGCTCTAAAAGGCTGTCACCTGCAGGAGGCTGAGGAGAAGGCAAAGGGAGGAGAGACTGCCACTTTGTCTGGTTTAAGCTTAGAAACAAATGTAAAATCTGAAGTGCTCAGATTTAATTCATTTCTTTTAATGTATTTTGTTTGAACAAATGTATTTAAGATGATAGTGGTGGTTGTCTAAGAGTTTACATTTTTCTCCCTATTTTACTTTGCCATTAGAAAGGCAGTCAGAAAAAAGTTTATACTGTTCTGATATAAATGTGAATGAGCCCACAATGTGCTGCATCTTCTAAAAGCTTGTACAATGGGCATGAGAGTATTATATCTGGACCCTTTGAGCAACAGCACCCTGTTATCCTGGAGGTACATAACTTCAACACAGTGGTGTGAATATTGACAGTGCAACCAGTGTGGCTGCAGCAGGACCCAGATGTGGTTTGGAAGAAGTAAAAGAAAAAAAAGCAGCTGTTTTATTTAATCTTATTTTACATCTTTATTTAACCTTTATTTAACCAGGAAAAAGACTAGTTGAGACTAAAAATCTCTTAGCTGTTAAAGGATTTCCACAGGCCCCTGTTTTTGTGAATGGAAAAGCCAATGTTTTAATGCAACAAAGTACAAATACTTTGTTACTGTACTTAAGTAAGTTTTCTTTTTCTTCTTTGCTAGGCACTGCCTGTTGCAGAAGCTCTCTCTTCTTTGTCCGTTTCTTGTAATTTTTTTCATCTCTTTTTCATCATCTTTGTATTTGGAGTGGATCATTACTTTGTATGGTGCATTGTTGGTCATGGACACCAAACTTTTTGTGACTTCAGCGATATTTTTACTACTTTTCTCCTGTGTTTGTCTGAAGATCCTACATGTGGCCATGGCCGCATTGTTTACATGTGAAATTAGCTGTTAGTAGCCTGTAGCATGTCGATGCTAGCTAGTGTAGGGCTTGATGATTTCTCTCGAGGTGAGGAGGAGGAGGTGAGGAGGACGTGCTGGTTCTCGGATGTGAACTGGGAGGTGACGACATGGACCTGTCCTTCCATCCATCGTTGTTGGGAACGTGGGATCTCGCTCCGGGGGATGGATGAGCTAGCCGTGCTAGCCCAGCGGCAGAGGGGCTCTCAGAGGGCAGAGTGGCATCGTGCTGTTCCGGACGTGGCTGACGGAGCTGACATTGGACGCCGGCGCCACATTGAAGGAGCTTCACCTGCTGTGAGCAGACAGGATCCAGGAGACAGAGACTGAACAGACTGCTGGGGAGGCTCAGTCCTGGACCCTGTGGAGGTGGAGACTGGCTGGAGAGTGGTGGACGGGCTGTCATCATCTATTTTCTTATAGACCTTTTTGCACTTTGTATACACTTTCTTACTTTTGTTTTCTGAAATGCTGCTGTGACTCCTGAATTTCCCCTCGGGGATAAATAAAGTATTTCTATTCTATTCTATTTCTATTGCCAAGATATGTTACACAGAAATATTCAGAACCCCATTCACATAACATGGGGACAGCATATTGTACTAACTCTGCCAGCTTGTGATCTTCTTTCCCTATAGCTTTTTAAGCAGAAAACACTTTTGGGACTCAATGCCAAACACTCAATATCCACATGTTCCTCTGACAGTTGATGCCCATCAGGGTGTAGCACACCAGAGGCAGCATACAGGCAGAGGGACATGGTCAGAGTGCAGCAGAGTGACAGCCAGTGTGGTTTGTCAATCAACTTTGTGAAGAAAATGTGAAAGGTTCAGAAAATGGACTTGTCTAAATGTGATGACATACGCCATCACAGGTTAAATGCATTGTCACATTAGGTTTTTTCAGCCCATGAAAGAAAATACAGGAAAAGAAACACAGAATGACTGTGGGTGTGTTGACGTGTGTAGGTGTTTTTCAACAGCAAGAACTGGGAGCCTTTGGAGGAACTCTACATTTTGACTGTGACCTGTCAAAACCAGGGTCTAAATTTGGTTGGGGCAGTTGATCTCCTCCCTTAAAACTCCATATCAGGGGTCACAAGCCATGAAGGTGTGGGTCGTTTAGAGCTAGATAAGAAACAAGAAGATAGTCTTGATACAAGAAACTTAAGTACATTTTCATACCCACTTGACAAGAACTGGGTAAAAAAAAAAAAAAAAAAACATTTACTGAAAAACGTAAAACTTCATAATTTGTCTTTAATTGATATTTTTTCAGTGTATTTACTGATGAGACAAAGCTGTTTGTGAGGGGTGAACCTGTCTCAAGGTTGGCTGTTGACAGGGTCATTATTCAATCAAAACACCTGTCAATCGCTTCAATGACTTTTAAGATCTGTCTTATTGCTTTGTAGGGTTTAACTCCATGATAATGCTGACTCTACTAATCCATCTGCAGTGCAATAAAGCAAGACCAAAACAAGCAAACATATTACTGTCCTCTACTGGTCTGATTGGGAACTTTAGTGTCTTTTATTGTTTTTTTTTTTTTTTCTTATGCCATTTGCCTGACTGACAGACAGTTGAAGTCAAAATTATCAGCCCCCAGCTTAAACATAGTAACACTCACAGCTTGTCGTCAATCAATCAATCCAGTTGAAACTGAGGGTTGTCCTTCACTTTACACACAGGATAAAAAGCTCAGCTCAGGCTTTGAGCTGTGACTGGAGCTGAAAGCATTATGACAAAAACAACAACAACAACAAAAATCAGTTTAGACTGGACTTTAAAAAGAACTGTTGATGCTAAGAAAGCAGGTAAAGGATATATAAAGTGACCACAGCTGTTTCTCTACAAGTCAAGAAGTGGAGTGAAAAAGTATGATTGAGAGACTCAAAGAGGGAGACGCACAGCCCAGAACAAATCTGTCAGAGATAAGAAGACAAAGACAAAGACAAAGATTTCAAACTGGACTCTGGAAAGAAAACTAGAGAGAAGGAGATGTGTACCTCTAAAGAGCCCTGAACAACTACCAAAGTTCATGACTTGGCCTCAACAGGAATTGACCTGTGGCAAAGCCACACCCCCTCCATTCACCCGGACAAAAAATGAACATTCAGTGACAGATGTTACAAAAGGCAACATGATAGGAGACATTTCACAGGATCTTATTGATGATTTTGGAGACAGAAAGATCACAGATCATCTTTCAGTCACCAAAAGGCTCTAAAGTCCACATTGGATGGAAATAGGAATCATTTTATTGTTGAGAAGGTCGATAAAAACGCTTCAGTTGCAGACCCTGTTAGTTTGGAGCTACAGTATTTTCACTGAATCATTCAGTACAACGTTTGAAAACCTTTGTTATCTCAGCTTTTACAGATAAGCTAATGAAGCTGAGCTCCAGAAGCTAACGTTAGCTCAACTGGACCCCTTTGGAGAACGGCTAACAATTATGTACAATCACCAAAGAACAAAAACTAGAACAAAACAGGCCAATGAACTCCCAACACACAAAGAGACATGAAGAACAACGCAGCTAGGAGCTAACGTTAGGCTAACTTTAGCTAACGTTAGAGATAATCCTAAAGTGTCTGTCAGATTGCAGTGGTGGTTCTGGTGTTAAAAATAACTTTATATTTCTTTACAGCAAAGTCACAATCTGCTGCTTCAAACACCATGTCAGTTTACCTTAGAGCAGATGGAGTCATCCTTCTTCATTTGATTCACACAGAGCTGATGTTGGTCTACTGCACAACTTTACCCAAAGAAGACACTTTCCTCTGTTCAGATGTGGTTTATGAAAGGGTTAAAAATGCACCACGTTGCATCATGAACACAGTTTGACAATTTTTAAACTCAAAATCTCAGAAAAACCTCCTAACACCAAACAAAAACCCACGTCCTGCAATGTATGAGCAGAGAATGTCTGAGTGTATTGGAAGGCTATATGCACTGTGATTGGCTCATTGCATTTGTGGGCTGGACTTAGCCACAGGTCAATTGTCAAAGCATCAAAGAAGACTGCCACTAGAACCTTGATGTCTCAGAAATGGACTGCCGTGGAAGATGCAGACCAAGAAAAAGCCCACTACAGATGAGAGACCTTCAAGCCAGCAGACTGAAAGATAAGGACAAAACACAGTGGTGGAGGTATCATGCTGTGGGGTGCTTCAAGGCCCTGTTGGAACTTGGAATTTCCTCAAGGTTGAGGGTTGAATCATTAAGAAAGAAGGACGTGAAGATTCGGAGAGAAAACCTCAAGTTTTCAGCAGCAAAGCTGGAACTGGTTCTGGGATCGAGACTTTGTCTCCCATCATGACAATGAGCCAAAACATATGTGGCTCCTGGTGAAGAACTAACTCCGGATATCCAAAGTGGATCTTATCAACTAGCCTCCAAAAAGCCCTGACTTGCATCCCACTGAAAACCTGTAAGGGGGGCTGAACTGAAGACCAAGGTCTATGCCAGAAGAGTATCAGATCTGGAGATGTGTCAGAGACATGTTACAAACAACAACAAACACCTACATGCCGTTGTCAGAAAAGACACACAGCTGATTGTTAGCATCAGGGATGATGATGATGAATCTGACCCTAGTCCGAAATAAACTTGGGTCTTTGGGAAAGCTGTGTTCAAAATGAACTGATCAGTGCTTTCACTTTTTTTTTTTTTATTTAATGTAACATTCCATGCATCGTTTTGACCTTAACTCTAATCTTCATGGGACTCACATTGCTTTGGGAATGCAGACAACAATAAGTCAGGAGCCATTTACTTCCTTGAGGGAAAGTACCTGGTACAACTGGTGGAAAAGCACCATTTGCTACTTACTACAACCTGAGTGATCACAAGCTTTACTGAGAAGCTTCTATCCTAAGCAACAAGCAATGATACTTAGTAAAACAGGCACATGTGACCTGACAGCTCATACCAAAAAGATTCAGACACCAACTAACTGAAGGAAAGACAGGAAACAAGACTTGGAGAAAGGCACAAAAAGGACAAACAGGGAGACAGAAAGAGGGAGAGGTGTCCTCCTGTTAAGAGTTTTGTTCTCAGGTGAAAGTGGGTCACAAAGAGCCTCGGGTAAGAACTGTGACAACAGCACTCTGCTTGTTTCTGTAAGACCTGTGCTCGTTCACAAAAAGTGTTGTGCAAAATTGATTTTTTGGGAGAGAGTGAGAGCGTCTGAGTCGAACATGAAGAAAATGGAGCACAGAGAGAGGAGGAGAAAATGTAAGGAGAGTACAAAATCAAAAAAAGAAGTCTCACAGTGAGGCAGAAAGAGTGCATGCATTATGTAAATGAAATAGTTTCAGTTTGTGAAATAAATTGAATGAATTATTCTTTGCCTCACCCTGGGGCACTCAGTCACCCCTCCCCCTCATTTCCTCTCTGGAGTTATTAAATATGTTTGTATAACTTCTCTTTGTGCAGGTGCAGGTCAAATAAGCCCACCAGAGCAGCTGGAGACTCTGCTTCTTCAAACGTGGCGTTATTGCACTCAGTAATCATCATGTGGTACAGAAAATAGCCTCGCAGGCAGCGTACTTTAAATTAGAAGCGATTTTTCTATAGAATCCTCATTACCTTTGAAATAATCAAGCTGAGGGGATAAAAACACTGAGCAGCAACAATATAGGTGCTGAACAAGCTTCAGGAAGCTTCCAGGAATAATAAGCACTTTGAAAAGTGGAAGTGGTGAAAATAAGTGAGGCTTATAGGATTGTTTTTCCATAGGCTTCTCAAAAACTAAAGATTTAAGGTCATGCTTAGGGACTTACATCGCAAACTAGCGTAATGTGCTCTTCACAAACACCTGTGTTAATGACATCTTGGGGTATGCACGTCCTCAGCTGAGTCTCTCTCCCATTTTTCTCTAAATCTCATTACAACCTGAAAAAAACTGACACAGATTTTCTGTAACTGACTTTTTAAGCATATAGTGAGTACAGTTTTTGCAAAGTTGAGCTCCAAATTAAGCCAAACTTCTAGTTTTTGATTTAGATAACAGTCTCCCCATTTTACCCAGCTCTGAGGTGTGACTGCAGTGTCTGTCTCTTGAGAAAAAGCTGGAGAGGATTGAGTCTTCTCAACTCCAGGGTCAAAGTCGACCATAGAGCCATTTCTGGTGGTTCCAAAAATATGTATCTTTAAGTTTGTGATTGTATTTAAAGAGCTCCGGAGGTTCTTACAGTTAATTTACAGTTTAAGAAAAACTACTTCACAGTTTGAGTCTTATTTGTCGTACTATTTTGTCTGATTTTCAAGATTTCTTTGATCCTTTCATTGTTTGTCATTTTTTATCTCTTGCAAGATTACATCCATAGACTGTTTATAGAGTGGACAGTGTGGCTCCGCCATTTATCATTGTACGGTTTTGAAGCCAAAATACCGCCATCTCAGGCGCCACCATTGTAGCAGTTTGAAACCAGAATCTGTGCAGTAGAGATGATGAGGGATTCTGGGAGAATCTGAGTGGAGCTGGGTGACAAAAATATAAATATATTTTTTCTTTCAAGGGTCTGATCACTTCCTGACTCCACCTCTCGACATATTTTACAACCCATGAAAAAAATACACAAGAACGGCAGCTGTCAATCATCGTTAAACGTTGTGTAAAGCCTTGTTTTTACCCTCGAATAACTAATGAAAACGAAGCTTTTCAGAAAAAAGAGGACTTGGATACATGACAGCTAAATATTATCTTCAAATCACCACAACAATCGGATGTGAGAAAAAATTCTACGGGGTGTAATAATATTTTAAAGTTTGACCACAGCCCATCTCGAATGGCTGGAAAGACAGATTTTTATATCTATACTGCAGCCAGCCACCAGGGGGAGCAGTTTTTGTGAAAACCTCACTTCGAGCCGAGCAAGCGAATCCATTCATTTTTTTTTACATTCTATGAGTACATCAGCTGGCGAGCACATACTTTCTGTCAGTGAATTAAACTTAAAATTTACGAAATAAGGTTTTCAGATAGATAACACAACTGTTGCCAGGATTTACCCTGAAGGTTTTAGCACATAAAGCAGGTATGAATGTGTATAGCCTTTCCAACAGAGAACATTTCACTCCACGAGATCACAACAGATTAGCAAACTCCAGTCTATGGCCCCGTTTACACGACAATGTTTCATCTGTAAACGCTAAAACACAGTGAAAAAAATCTGTGTTAACATGGAAATGCTGAGGGACTGAAAACGCTGTAGTAAGCATGCCAGGCCAGTAGTTGGTGCTGTAACTGTCTTATCCTGAAGTGGCTTTGGGTAGATCTCACCTGAAGTAGAGTTTGGCCGATCATCTAATGTTTTGGTGAGTACTAAGTGCAGATATGGAGCAACAGATGCTGGTTTTGTTAAAGACAGTCAGCAGATTCAGCAGATTGAGCAGCACAAGCACAACACGGTAGCTCACGATGATCATAACAATGGTATTGTTGCACTGTTGGATGTGTTAGGGGGCAAAGTGGAGTGTGACGTTAGAGTTTCCACTTAAAATGCCAGCTCACTGTTTACACGACAAAAGTGTCGGCAGCGTTTCAAAAAATCCCACTTTGGAGACTCTTTTTTCAAAAGTTTGCGTTTCAGGTCGGCTTAAATGCTGTTCCGGTGTAAACGCAAGGCTGAAACGCAACATTACTTTCAGGTATCACCCTAAAACTGTTGTCCTGTTGACGGCCCCTAAAAAAATTGTAGCCAAAGCTTCAAACTGCTTAATACCAAAAAAAAAAAAAAAGAAAAAAAAAAAACAAACAACCGAAAAACAGAAAAGAAAAGAAAAGAAAAGAAAAGAAAAGAAAAAACGAATGTCATCAAGTCTCCTCTAGAGGCTGGCTGCAAAAGCACCAGAAACCACACACACACACACACACACACACACACACACACACACACACACACACACACACACACACACACACACACACGAATGAAAAAAAAAGTAATAAAATTAAAATAAAATGAATACTACTACTACTACTACTACTACTAATAATAATAATAATAATAATAATAATAATAATAATAATAATAATAATAATAATAATAATGCATGTATTTATTTATTTTTTCTTTTAAAAAAAAAATCCATGTTGATTTAAGTATTAGGAATTCAAAAAGGAACCCAATAACTTAGTAGAAAAAAAGTGGTTAAAAATAAATAAATCTATTTGCTGTAAAGAATGAAAAAACTATGAGAAAATGTCAGTACAGAATGGAAACTGTATCATGGTGTACCATGGGATGTGAATCTGATTTGGGCCACCCTCCAAAGATTAGTGATGACTCAGGGGGTGATGTGTCATTATACACTGATTGCAAATGAATTTCATATGTGCTAAAGTTGCTGCTGGCTGATTTCTTTCCCCGGCCTAATCATATTTGTGGTGTGTTTTACTCATTTTTCAGCTCACCAGTGATGTTATCCCTCTCTCCTACAGCCTTCCTTACAATTACACACCTATTGTGAATTATGCAAATTCAATTTTGACGCCATTTTGTTACTTCTATCAACTTTTAGGACAGCCAATAGCTGCTTTTCTTGCAGGGCTCCGGCAACACTGTTCAGATGTTAAAGCATTAACAGCAAACCCCTTGAGGGCCTTGGCCAAACATGTAGTGCTGCAGAAATGCACCATTACAGCTTTCTGGAATGTTCTTAATAGAAAATTTATAGTTTGCATAATATAGCTAAAATTTGAATGAAAGCAGTAAAGTGATTTTTTTAAATATATATTTATTCATAGCATTTTATTGTAAAAATGAAAAAAAGTCTGCAATACATCCTCTGCTGTCTGTCGTCCCATGGTCAGGTGTTTTGACTTTAGTCTCATCTTTCTCAGGTCAAGTGGTAAAACACCCGACCTGCTCTGAATTCTACATTAAACAGGTGAATACGATGTATTGTCCTAGGCAGACTAAAATAATGCATGTGCACATTGGCTATGAGTCACTATTTGAGCAGTTGGTCGGATCACTGCCTATTATTTCCATATTCATAACATCATCATCATCATCATCATCATCATCATCATCATGCTGATGATACTCAAATTGACAGAGCTTTTCATGAAGCATTCGCTGTTGACAAATATTAAATTAACTTGTCACCGTCGGAGCAGGGTCACACTATTTTTTTTGAAAGATTTATAAATTGCAAGTGTGCATCAGGTGCATTTGAGTACAGCCAACAATTAACCGGTGGCTAAGACCCGCCTTCACCTACAATGAACCAATCACCACGTGCATAGCTTTTCCCATAAACTCAGACATTCTCTGCCCAGATGTCCATTATAATGCATTGTAGAATTACAGCTTCCCCTTGGTTTTGTGAGGTTTTTAAAATGGTCAAACGGTGTTCATGGGGTACTTGGAACTCTGACACAAAGTATCCTGAGAGGCTGGGGACAGGGTGTATTTTTTACCCTTTTTTTAAGACACATCTCAACAGAGAAAAGTGTCTTCTGTGGATAAAAATTCAACATGAACAAAGCCAACATCTCCATCTGTTCTAAGGTAACCTGACATGATATTTGAGGAAGCAGATTGTGACTTTGCTGTAAAGAAATATAAAGTTGTCTTTAACACTAGAACCACCACGTCAGTCTGACAGACCCAGATCCAGGATTTTCTCTAACGTTAGCTAAAGTTAGCCTAACGTTAACCTAACATTAGCTCCTTGCTGTGTTTTTCATCATGTTTCTGTTTGTTGGGAGTTCATTGACCTGTTTTGTTAAAGTTTTTGTTCTTTGGTAATCGTACATCATTGTTAGCTGTTGTCCAAAGGTCTCCAGTTAAGCTAACATTAGCTTCATTAGCTTATCTGTAATAGCTGAGATAACAAAGGTTGTCAAACGTTGTGCTGAATGATTCAGTGTAAATACTGTAGCTCCAAACTAACAGAGACAAACTCTTGGTAAAAAGGAGGTTATATTTTTGTCCTGACCAATGCTGATCCTCTGTCTAGTTGTCTGTGATGCTGATGGTAACCAGATGCTGTTTATCAGGTTTACTCTGGGACCTGTAAATTTAGTCTGTAACTGAAGCTTTTTATTGAGCTTCTCAACATTAAAGTGATTCATATTTCCCTCCAATGTGGACTTTAGAGCCTTTTGGTGACTGAAAGATGTATGTGATCTTTCTGTCTCCAAAATCATCAACAGCATCCTGTGAAATGTTGACCAGATATTGTTTATCAGGAAATTGCCCTTTTTGTTTTTAACTCAACGTACCTTTGTACTTTGTACTCTGCACTTTTTCATACTCCAAGCACCTGAAATGCCACCGTTGCAGGACAAACTTCAAGAAAACATGTTACAATGTTGTTACTGTTTTTACTCGGTGTGGTAGCACAAGACGAACTTTGTGTGACCACAGCCAGAACAATGAAGAGCGAAAGAAGAGGAAGAACAACATGAAATCATATCCGGCAGTGACGACATCGCCAGAAAATAAGTGGGTAATATCTTTAAATCATAGTAGCACAAATGAAAGTTGAAAGGAAACAAAGGAACAAATGGGGCTCTTGGTGAACTCTGGATGACCTATAACTTAAAAACCGTAGCAGCAGCAGCAGCAGAAACGTCAAATTTACCCCTGAAAACGAAACTGACTATTTTCCCAAAATTTGGCATGGGGTGGGGGGCCAGCTTCACGCAGGTGAGCAGTACCACAGGAAACCATTGGGGCGGTGTTTCTGATACCTCACAGATGGCTTTTAGTGAAGCCTACTATAACGCTGCCTTTGTTTTTGTCTTTTATGTTCGAGGTACATTGGAAAAACTCTTCCACAGTCGCCATGTTTTTGAGTATGTTGTCATAAACTTTTGACTCTGGGCTGCCCCCCCTGGTGGATGTATCCGTTACCTGCAATGCCAACTTAAAGGATGCATGGAAGTACGAGAGCAGTGACGGGAACAGGACGAATACATTTTTGTACAGAAAGGGAGGAGAAATGGGCCTTAAGTGTGTTAGCATGCTAATGGTTGCTTATTGAAACCCACAAAGTCAAAAACATTCCTTTCAGCTGTTTGTTGATGTTGACAAATAACCTTTGACTTACCCAGAGATTGAAAACTGTTCACTTTAGAGGTTTGTGTTACTGGCCCTCCACTTCTGCTCCTTTTCTCAGTTCTACAAAAAGGTTTAAACTCCTGTGGGCTTCAGTGTCCTGAGTATTTCTGTTGCTGAGATCTTTAAATGCATTTTAAATGGATTTGGCTCGGTCTTATGTGCATCAAGAAACCTAAGCTCTGGGAAGGTAAAAACATCAGTTCCCAACAGAATGAGGAATGGAAATGTGATACCTGTAGGAAAATACAATTAAAGAGCAGAAAAAGGAAGAGGAGGGTGTTAGGGTGGATAAAAAAGGCTGCGTTCAGAATGTAAATGATTGTGTTTACCACGCATGAGTCTTTGTCCTGCTTGTTAGCCTCTGAAGAATGCTGCAGTGACATTCACAGCCTGCGGTAATCAATGACTGGCTCCCTCATTAGAATCACAGTGGACAATTATAATATCCACACAAGTCCTCAAAGGCAGACCCACCAACCTGTGACAACAGACGCACACCCACACTCAAGCAGGGCAGCTACTGTAATTATACTGAG
The DNA here is from genome assembly GCF_033239565.1 of Halichoeres trimaculatus. Lineage (NCBI taxonomy): Eukaryota > Metazoa > Chordata > Actinopteri > Labriformes > Labridae > Halichoeres > Halichoeres trimaculatus. Next base: position 5,797,117 of record NW_027437185.1, read on the forward strand.
AGTAATCATTCACCGGGGCCAGCCTGAGCTACAGCTTCACCTACTTAATTCAAAAACAATTTTAATTAAAGTGATAAACATTTAAATGACTTGTGGGAGATTTGTACAGTTCGTCTCTGCTGTCACTATCATTTCTCAGCTTGTGTCTCTGTCTGTGTGGGATAACATCTTGACCAACCTGTGCAGCACTTCCCTTGTGAAAAGTGCTTCAATCAGCCCGTTCTTGTTGATCCAAATGTTTAAAGTCCCTCTCATTCACTCTCTGCTCTGTGGCAAGCCCTAACTGGGCTCCAGCCCAAGCTTTCTCAGTGAGCTAGCAAATGCTGCATACGTCCTCCTGAGCTGCAGCATTAGAGAGAAGATTGCATTTGTGTGGAGTGGGATGATCCGTCTGTGGCTCTGTTGTTCCTCTCTCTATTCATGAAATACATCTCCATTGATTGCCAGTGTGCTTACTGTAAGGCCAATTGCACTGGCGCTCCAAAGCTTCCAGTAATAAGCAGGAATGTGTCCCATTATGTTGCCCCTTTTAGACACTAGCTGCTAAAAAGCCTGGCTGCTGTTTAGAGATGCCAATGACAGATGAGAGGGCCCTTTCCATCCAAGGCTGTAACAATGTTAACAGCTCCACCCAGTCCACCAAAGTCACAGAAAGCGTCCATTACTTTTGAAATGCGCCCAAGACAAGCTGACTTTGTGATGAGCACAAACACATTCAGTGACTGAGGTGCAGCATGGTCTGAAAACTGAGTGTTTTCAAATGCACGTCATTGTTGTACCCTTCAGTTTGACAGAGCAGAGTGAAAACACCACATCCAGAACATTCTCCTGTTACACATTCAGCCCAAAGACTTTTTTGTCAGATTTGTCTGGGCGACCCTGCCAAAAGTGTAATGAAAGCATTTTCATTTTTATTTTCTGCCAACTTTATATCATTTTTCTTTGTTGCATACTTTCAGAAACATACCCATGACAGATGAGGTTGTATCAGTTGGTGTTTCTGTGACCTCTGTGTTGTAGGTACAAGCTGAAAAGTAGAGCAATGGTTTCCTACAGACCAACTAAGGAAAGAAGGCCAAAAGCCACAGTGTTTCCCATACTGGATACCACTAGCCACATGTGGAGGAGGGGTTTTGTGCTCTTTACAGACTGTATTCTATCCTTCTGGTACCCCCTCGAAGCATCACATGATTTACAGCTACCAAAAAAAAAAAAAAAAAAAAAGAATTAAAAGCAGAGATAACAGCCTCTAAGACACTTTGCACAGCTTTGCACAGTGATACTCTGGGATGGAACAAGTTGGGTCCCATCACAAGGTTTAGGGCAGAAATTACCCCTACAGCAGTGTTTTTGTGCAGCAGAAGCCCAGAGCGCTCGCACCAAACCCCCCCTCCCTGCTCGTCAGCAGCTTTCCTCTGCACTTAGACTGGGCCAATTTTTACTTGACCAAAAACACAAATAAACGGACTCCCACTGAAAAAATCTGATATCGGTCTGCATTCACACTTTATTTAGAGAATTTTCAGCGGGCTACGTTCACACAAAAACACCGCTGAATAAGGCTCTAGTTCTCATCATGCCGGTGCTACCTCCACTGCAAAGCCACAGCTGGCTACGAGGCGCTCGCCGCTTAGTGTATCAGTCTGTGCGCGCGGCGTGCCAGATATAATCAAATGCAGGTAGTCTGCCAGGACGAAGAGACACGATGAGAACTAGAGCCTTATTTAGCAGTGTTTTTGTGTGAAAGTAACGGGCTGAAAATTCTCTAAATAAAGCGTGAATGCAGACTGATATCAGATTTTTTCTGTGGGAGTCCGTTAATTTGTGTTTTTGGTCAAGTAAAAAATGGCCCCGTCTGAGTGCAGAGGAAAGCTGCTGACGAGCAGGGAGGGGGTGTTTGTTACGTGTGCCCTGGGCTTCTGCTGCACAAAAACACTGCTGTAGGGGTCATTTCTGCCCTAAACCTTGTGATAGGACCAAACTTGTTCCATCCCGGAGTATCACTTTAAGGCTCCCCACTCCACAATCCCACCTCTCTCTGATTGGCCAGATCTCTGGGGGCTTGTAGCAGTCTGAGCTATGGACAGACCCTTGTGTTTGCTGCCCACTCCTCCAATTTGTCACAAACCAGCTGATTCAACCAGTGTTGACCTTAACATTTCAGTACATCTTGTAAAGATCTGTACAACCAACCAGTTTACAGACAGATTCAGGGATTTCTACAACATATGCATTCGTATGTTATATGTGAAACATGGGAGAAGCTGAATATCCTCTCTTTAACTAAAAGAGATGGATTATCATGTTTATGTAGACCGTGTCAAGGCTCTGACTGCCCCTCCAAAATCAAAGCCTCAAAAATCAAACTGAGCTCACAGGTGGATGTTTGATGAGGGTCTGACTTCTTTGAAAGTCAAGCACGGGCCTCTCCACAGCTTGTGAGCACAGCTGTGGGGTTAATATTAAAGAGCGTCTGTGTCATCTGATGAAGACACACAAGATGTTAAAAAATAAAGACGTTTCCAAGGAAACACAAAATTGAGACCGGAATCAGAATTTGACCTTATGAATACTTATTTGTAGTCTTTTTTGTGTAATCTGGAGAGGGTACTTAGTGCCCTCAAGACCACCATTAACCATTGGAGCCTTTTTTTTTTTTTCTATGACATATCATGGGATATGGAGCAAAAAGACTCTCATAGTAAATTTTAACAGTACACAGGTTAACCTAGTTCCTTCTGTACTCCAATAATGAAAACAAAGGACAGCAGGAACCCCATTCCTTAAGAAAATTGTCAGTCATCTTTCTCTCACCACAGAAGAAATTGAATTAAAACTATTGAGTTTTTTTTTTTTCACAACAAACACAAATAAAATCATCCTCACTGGTGCAAAAAGACTTGACATGAACTAGTATTTAAAGGTAGAGTCTGCAGGATTTTCCTAAAAAAATAAAATGTCAACTTCTACAGGAATAATCCTGCTAAATTCTACGGGCCTCTATGCATGTGTGTCAGTATCTGTGTCTGCCTCAACCCCCTCCTCTGCCTGTATGTTGATTTTTTGGTTGTATCAGGATGTTTCTGGGCGGAGTGCAAGTGTGGTTACTTCAGCCAATCACAGCACACCCAGTGCATAAGTGACTTTGGTTATTGATAAAGCAAGTGGAAGAAGCTATTTAGAGCAGCTACGATAGTGGACGTAGCACGGAGCAAGAGAAACGACCTAAGTGAAATAAATGCCAAACAGATAAAGCTTCTTACTAAATAGGGGTGAAGCTTGCAGGTGGTTGCTGGGCTAGTGAGTGTGTTCGCGTAGTCACGGCCAAAGGCTGTGGGTGTGTGCTGCTGCTGGCACTGAGCCAAAAAGGAGGAGCCTAGTTAGAATGTTGTGTTAACTAACAAGTAACAGAAGTTCCTGCAGACCCTACCTTTTAGTACTTGAAGTCAGTTGAGACTAAAGACATGAATTGTGTGGTACAGAGTATGGAAATGTATGTGTTCAACTTGCTAATGGCTTCATTCATTTTTTTTAATTTTTACAATCACTCATTTGTGATCTTCAATACAACATTTGATGAATGATGGCCAAGGTGGAGGTTGATTCATCTGGAAGCTGAAGGAAAAATTATGGATTATTTACTGTATCCTGAAGCGTTTTGGTACTTCCAAAGATGACTTGTACGGAAGAAGCTATTTGCATGAAGAAGCACAAAACAGTAGTAAAATGTGTGTGAATAAAGCGGGCAGACAATAATGTGTTTAGTGTGAATACTACATCAAATCAGTTTGAAAAGCACTATTTATAAGGACAGAAATGGAAAAAATAACTTGACGTGTATGGTTTAACCCATATTTCACCCATATTTTCATCTGTTAAGATCAGCAGGGGGAGCTCTGGTCCATTTCTGAAAATATATATGTAACTGTTCTAAAAGTAAGAAATGAAGAGGTTTGCCTGTATCCTTAAGTGGATCAATCCCATTCAGGAACATGTAACAGATTCCTGTTTAACAAACAACCATTAACCCTCAAGACATTTAAAAAGTCATATGATTTTGGTATGGAAGTAATAACTCTGTCTCATACAACCATCATTTTCAAAGACATGCCCAACTGATGCATGTAGCCAGTTATATCACTTGTTATCTATACACCCCACTACAACCCTCTTTCCCCACACAGATATCCACATCTGAAGAACCTCTGACGTTTCTGAGCCTGGTCTGTGGGACATTCAGCCTCTTCATCATGCTGCCAGGCGTCCAGTCGATCTGCACTGATGGAAATCTGAGAGCTAAAGTGAAGCTGCCAAAAGATCACACAGCCTTTCCTTACCATCATCCCTCTCTGCGCTCCACCAAAGGTAACATCTATCATTCATGTCGTGATAACAGGGCCTTTCAAGGTCCTCCATCCTCCCTCCAGTGAAGTTATTTCTACCTGTTTGGCTGGAAAAGTCTCTGACCATCACTCTGGGTTAGCTTTCTTGGTTACATGGACAAGATACCAATTTTTAAATCTTTAAAATCTTGGTTTGCCATGGCCTGGCCTTTTTAAAAAAACAGATAACAGCGTTTAAAGCTCTGGCCTTCTGGTGGCGTTTAATCTGGCAGAGATCTTATGCCATGTAAGAACAAAATATCTGTGAGGCAACAGACGAACCTATTCACATCCAAAAAGAAATAAAGTGTCTTTTATCCACCAGAGGAGAGATGTATGTGACCCTCATGAGGGTCTATGTTAGAGTTTTAGTTATTTATCTATTTATTTATTAATGCAGTGCTGTATGCTATGTTGAAAGTGTTCACTTCAAACTGCTTTGCTGTGGTTGTAAATTGGAAATTTTGAAGCCTTTTTTTTTTTTTTTTTTTTTTTTTCAAGGCTCATTTTATAGCAGATTGATGTATATTTGCACAGATGTTACAACAGAGCAGGAGCATCTTGGAGCATCTTAGTACTAAGATGCAGGTTCACGTCTCCCTCTAAGCAGCTAACCAGCTCTGAGCACAGTTAATCCAAACTGTAAATCAGTGAACTCTTTATCTGCTAAAAAGGGGGGCAACCTTGAAACCAGTTCATCAATTAACTCTTTTTTAAAGGAACAGAGCTTCGCAGGAGAATTAACATTAAGATCTGTTCAAAATCCCACAGTTTGCATCTTCACCCACTGCAATAAAAATGAGACGTTAGAGCGGATTGAATTTAAGAGAAGTTGGAGGTCTCCAAAACTGTTTTTTAATTCAGAATTCACATTTAGAGGCTGATTGTTAAAAAAAATCTAATTAAAAAAAAAAAATTACACTAATCATCAATAAGTAATGGATAGACAGCCTTCTGCTCAGCTCTTGAGATCAGTTTGTAGAAAACTTAGTGAACAAGCATTTTACTGACCCAACGTAGCTGGTAGGACATTGTGTCCCAGAAAACAGATTTAAATCCTCAAGTGTTGCAATAAATCTATTACTGTTTTAAGATGGATAGATGGATAAATGATGAGGCCATTGTTTGATGAACTTGTATGTTGAAGAGTTTCTGCAGCCTATAAGAGTGAGACAGTGAGACAGAGATTCAGAGATGAGGATCTGTGTGTCCCTGTAGCACCTCCTCAGACTGAGCAGTCTAATCTATATGTATATGCTTTTGTTTGGAGCAGTGTGCTTCAGATGGGATGTAAAAACCTTTTGCTGCAGCAGTGCTCCTCTCTGCCTCTCTGGGGTGCCGAGCAGCCCTCTGCAGGCCTGTGCAGACAGTTGGCTCTGAGCTAACGTGATCAAACTTTAATTGTTCATTGCCAGAGTCTCAGTCCTGAGGGGGGAGCAGGGAAGAACTCTTTGTATTCCCCAACAAGGCAAGCCAAGTCATTGTCTCTGCTGTGTGCTGGCTGTGAGAGGTTACTCGTGGTAGTCAAAGGGTAAAACTGCCTTTGTCTTTCTTTAAATGTGAGCATTTGTCTCTTTTCTGAGTGGAGGGTGGTGTGGGATTATGGGAAAACTGATTTAGGATGATATCTTTTTATCCTTTTCCGTTGCTAGGCACTGCCCAAGTAGCTGCCTGTTGCAGCAGCTCTCTCGTCTTTGTCCGTTTCTTGTAATTTTTTTCATCTCTTTTTCGTAATCTTTGTATTTGGAGTGGATCATCACTTTGTATGGTTCATTGTCGGTCATGGGCACCAAACTTTTTGTGTCTTCAATATTTTTACTACTTTTCTCCTGTGTTTGTCTGGAGATCCTACATATAACCATGGCTGCATTGTTTACATGTGGAATTAGCTGTTAGCAGCCTGTAGCATGTCAATGCTAACGTAAGGCTTGATGATTTCCCCCGAGCTGAGGAGGAGGAGGTGAGGATGATGTGCTGGTTCTCGGATGTGAGCTGGGAGGTGACAATGTGGACCTGTCCTTCCATCCATCGTTGTTGGGAAAGTGGGATCTAGCCCTGGGGGATGGACGAGGTAGCTGTGCTAACCCAGCAGCATCATGCTGTTCACAGACGTGGCTGACTGAGCTGACAACGGACGCCGGCCCCACATCGGAGGAGCTTCACCTGCTGTGGGCAGACAGGATCTAGGAGACAGAGACTGAACAGACTGCTGGGGAGGCTCAGTCCTGGACCCTGTGGAGGTGGAGACTGGCTGGGCTGGAGAGTGGTGGACGAGTGGTGGACGGGATGTTGTCATCTAATTTCTTATGGACCTTTTTGCACTTTCTATACTCTTTCTTACTTTTGTTTTCTTAAATGCTGCGGTGACTCCTGAATTTTCCCTCGGGGATAAATAAAGTATTTTCTATTCTATTTCTATCTGTAGAAGATGAAAAGATCACACACATACATAACTTCATACAATCCATTAATGTCAAAGGCAGCAAAGGTTGGGACTGTGGACAAAATTAAATATCTGGGGATGGAACTGTTTAAAGACAAGTGATAAAGTTAAAAGATGAGTCACCAAAGAAAGAGTCCCACTCAAGCTGGAGTATGAGTCGAGGCCCATTACAGAAATCAAATCATGGCTCCAGGGTTACAGAGCAGGATGAGGCTCTACTCTTCCTTTCAGAGGTGGGTTGGGTTTCTCAATGGATTCACTTCAAACTTCCTCTTGGAGAATTGAAAAGGCTGTTCACACAGAAAGGATTTTCAAAGAAAATGATAAAGTGTTGCATTCTGTTCAGACATAAACAGTGTTCTGTGGGTAAATGAAAATGCATTATGCCACCCATTTCATCACCATGTAAACAAGAAAATAGCTCCTCTGAGGACAGAACTGTTACAGCCATGTTTGATTCCATGGTGTTTCCAGTGTGGGTGAAGGGGGATAACTATTGAGCTGTTTGTGTTATTGGCTCTGCTGAGGTTATGAACACCTCCAAAAAATTGTGAAAATAGTGTTTATGTTTGTATTCACAGCTCTGTTTAAGTAAAGCTTCATGTGGCACTTGTTGCACACACACAAAACAGGAGCACAGCTGGTCTGGAATCCCAACTCCAGCACTGTCGAACAAACACAAAGGAAACTTTTGGAGCCAGCTCTCTCACTGATGTTGGTCTGTTGAGTCCCAGATCTGGGATTTCTGAAGTTGGAACCCTCACATACCTAAGACTTGTTTTTTTGACAATGCAACAATGACACAACAATTTGCACAAACTAGGTTGAACAGGTTCACATGGTTAGGTAGCAAAAAACACAGGAAAAGAAACAAAACTGCAATCACTTATATAATTTAATGTAACTAAATCAACAATCTTTCATCAGTAGTGGAGTCAAATCTGAAGTCAAAAGGTTTCAGGTTGACACAGGAGCATAAAGAGAAGACGAAAGAAGATGATCGTCAATGGGGGGGGAATTCAGATATTCAGAGATTCAGATGTGATAAGATATTCCTTCATTCCTCCCACAATGGGGAAATTTACATTGTTATGGCAGCTATAAGAAAGTGTATAGTGAAAAAATTATGATAAGAAAATATTGGTGTTCTGTCTCCATCAAGCTCGGGTCCTCTTCCAGAGACCTGGGAGCCTGAGGGTTCTGGGCAGGATCTTAGCTGTTCCTGGGAGTGCACACTTCTGGAGAGAGATCTCAGATGTTGTTCCTGGTATCTGCTGGAGCCAGCCACCTAGCTCGGATGGTACAGCCCCAAGTGTCCTAGTCACAATTGGCACCTCTTTTGCCCTAACACCCCACATCTTCTCTACTTCTTCCTCCAGCTCTTGGTATTTCTCCAGCTTCTCCTGCTCCTTTTTCCTGATAATGCTATTGCTCGGTATTGCAGCATCTATCGCTGCCGCTGTCCTATGATGTTTATCCGGAAGTCTCCACAATCCTGAGGCATGCAGGTAAGATTGTGGCCAACCCCTCTCACCCCACACATGGACTGTTTGAGACTCTCCCCACAGCAAGAGGTTCTGGTCCATCAGGACTGAAACCTCTTGCTACAAGAACAGTTTCTTCCCCTCCACCATCCGCCTGATGAACAATGTCTCTGTGTAGAGCATGATATTACTCAACCAGTATTCCCTCTGATAATGTGTTAGCACCGCTAGCTTGTCCATTTCAATGGCGATAGATTGTTATTGTCTCTTCTCAGCTCTCACCATGGTACCAGCATGTCATCCTCACCTCCTTCTCCTCAGCTTGGGGGGAAACATCAGGCCTAGCACTTGTTAGCATCAACATGCTACAGGCTGCTAAAAGCTGATCTCTACACTGTAAAAAATTACCAGGATTTCACAATATTTCACTGTATTTTCTCACAGTTAATTGCTGTATTACAACTTTACAGGACTTAACTGTAATAATTACAATATAAGACCGTAATTTTAAAATTTACAATAACAACAGTATTACTACAGTCAACTGCTGTGATATTTGCTGTTTCAATTATTACCAGGATTTTACAGCATTTTATTGCATTATTTCACCATGAAATGCTGTATTAAGACTATCCACTGCAAAAACACAGCAAATTCCATGAACTGAATTGTGGGACGTGCAGCAGATTTTCAACATTTTCAAGGTTGATGCCACCAAAGTAAGTTTAACATATTCTGTCAAGTTATTGTACCCTTGTTTTCCACCTTAACTTTATCAACATATTGTCATTTTGAACTAGTGTGAAGTTCACCATATTAATTCCTCTTTTCTCTGACGCTTTTTTATTTGCTTTTCTGACGCTTTTTTATTGCGGCTGAGGCGCAGCGACTGCTTGGTCTGGATGATCCATGCCAGCATGGAAAAAGTGTGCTGGAAAGACCCGGTAGCGGAGATGGTCAGAGCCTCTGTTACCTCAGCAACCGGGACAACAGACTGACCACCGGGGCGCGCATCAGAGGCCATGAAGCGCGTCACCGTGTGGGCCAGCTCCCAGCACAGATGTAAACTGTTCCTTTGTCAATAATAGGGGTACAAAATCTTTTTTAGATCACGTTAGAAACAAAGACTGTATGTCAGCTTACACTGTGAAAAGGGAATCTCTAGTCAGTTGAGGTGATGTAATTATTTTAATTAATCGAACTCAAAATTTTTAGATTAAGGTTTCCAATGTATTTTTGTGGATCATGTCAACTTGAAATTCTGCGTTAGTACAACTAATAAAAAGAAGTAGTTGGACCAACTTAAATGAATTGCTTCAATTGGTCACACCTAAATAAATTAAGTTCTTTGAAATGAAATAAACTAGTTCATTCAACACAACTTAATAAGTCAAATAAACTAAATATTTTAATTCTTCTCAAATCAACATTTTGCATCAGTCCAACTTAAACTTTTCAGTTGTTTCAACTCAATAATCTGCAAAACCCAAAAGGAAAAACCATGGGTGAGGAGGCAACACTGTGGATATGAGACCCTGATGCACATTAAGATACTACACAGGGCCAGTGTTTCTGTGCTCCATGGCATGGACCAGCTAGCTGTCTATGGGCCACTGCGCTGGCTGGCTATGTGTGCTCAACAGCATAGACTGCTTGTCTTGACTGCCTGGCTGTGCCCAGTGACATTGGCTGCCTGGCTGTGCTCCACAGCATAGGCTGCTTGTCCTGGCTGCCTGTGCTCGACAGCAGTGAGGGCTCCAAATACTCTTTCAGTAAAGGAAATTTGAATATAACTGAAGACAAAACCCAGTTGGTCATTTCTGATCAAAATTTTAGCCCATCATCATATCTCATTAATTATTACTCTTAAAGGTACACAGTCCATGCTAACCGTGAATTAACAGTAAAGTGTTTTTGTTTTAATGTAAACTACTGTGAAACAATTACAGTAAACTACTGTGAATTACTTACAGTAAATTGCTGTGAAAATATTAACAGCAACTTGCTGTGAAAGTAATGCAATTATTAACCAGTAACTTACTGTAATTTTACGGTGAAATTTTTTACAGTGTATGTAAACAATGTGACCATGATTACATGTAGAATCTCTGGATAAATACAGGAGCAAAAAGTAAAAACACCACTGCAGACATGACAGACTCTAAATGCTAACATGTCAAAAAGAAAAGAAAAAATAGGAAAAAAAGAAGACACGGAAGAGATGGCTGCTGCAGCAGGCAGCCACTCAGGTGGTGCCAATTACTGTAAGAAAACCTTGGTCACATGACTTCCAGTGATCCAGCAGTCTTGCTCCATGCAGGCCATTAATAATGCAGCCATTGGGTGTTCACAGACAAGGGGGCGTGTAAGGCATCACTATCTCAGAACCCAGTCAGCATTGTAGGAGTAGGACAATAATCGTACCACCAATGGTGAGTGAGCTGTCTGCTGCTGGCTCTGAGTGAGTTTAACACCATTTAAACCACCACCAATTGTTTTTTTTGTTTGTTTTTTTTAACCATGTCCCATGAAAAACCAACACATCCTCCAAATTATCAGGCATGCCTACTTCAGCAGTGTCAGTTTTTGGTGTCGTACTACCTGCACAGTTTTCTTTCCTTCTGTCTTTCTGTCTACGGTGAGGCATCTTTCCAACATTATGGCCCCCGTCTGTGGAACAGCCTGCCAGAGGACCTGAGGGCTGCAGAGAATGTTCATATTTTTAAAAGTAGACTCAAGACCCACCTTTTTAATTTAGCATTTAACTAATCCCATATTTTTATCTGTTATTTATTTTTTATTTTATTTATTTATATAATCTCGCCTTTTTACTTGTTACTCTTATTCTATTACTATTTATTTCATTTACTAGTGTTTTATTTATTTATTTATTTTATTCATTTTATGATTCTTAGCATATGTAGTTTTATGTTTCTACTCCATATCTCCAGTGTTTCCTCAGCAGGGGGCTGCCTGCACTGGGGGCCGCTGTTGGCTCTGGCTGGGATGTCTCTGTCTGTGGCGGGCGTCGTCTTGGCCAGGTTGGGGTCTGCAGCAGCGTTTTGCTGCAGTGGGCCTCTTGCTGGTCCTGTAGCGAGGCATGCCCGGGTGGAGGCATCCTGGCTTTTCAATGTATGAAAAGTGCTTTATAAATAAACTTGATTTGATTTGATTTGATTCAGACCGAAAGTCAAACATAAAACTATCTCTGACATACACTCACCTCCTTATTGAAGCAGAACGAGACCCATACCTAGTTTCAGGTCAGGATTTCCCTGCTTAAGTAAAAGTGTTGTTTCTGATCAGGTTCCAGACATCTGGCTAGCTCTCCAAGTTGCAAAGCTTTTTCATAACTGAAGCTCCTAAACAGTGAAGACATGCAACAGCTTCTCAAGCCACTCTCAAATCTCTGCCCAATAAATACCTTTATCTTTGAGATGGAAATTAACAGTGTTGGAAATAACATAAACGTTAAAACTAATGGCATTACTAACGCTGTTATATTTTCCAGTAACAAAAAAAATCGAATTATTGTTTCAAACACTATAAAGACGTTACTGTTACCAACAGTGAAATGTGACGCATTACTGTGTATCCGACCTGGCTCACTCAGCCAGGAACAAGAGAGGAGCTGCAGATAAATTGTGGGGAAAAGCATCAGACACACAAGTAATGATGAGAACAATCATATTGGCACGCCTTTAACAAAGAGCAGGGCTGAGGCGAAAGTCAAGTTTTCTGAAACAAACATCACACAGCTACCTGTGTGTGTCTGTGTAACCTGCAGTCAGAGAGGATCTCCTGCAGCATCTAAGAATCAAACCAACTCCAGGGAGAAGGGTGGATGCTTTTCCAGATTTGAGTGTAAGCAACAAGTAGCTTGTTTTGACTTGAAAATATATCAGAGATGACAGGACCAGACTTAAAAACAAGGGGTTAATCTGGAGAAACCACAAGTCAGGAGAGACAGTGTTAAAAAGTGGGAGAATCCCTACTAAATCAGGAGAGTTGTCAGGTCTATCTGACCTGGATCACTCAGCCAGACACAGGACAGGAGCTCCAGATTTAATACGCAGGAGGACGGAGCAGTTTGTGGTGTTAAAACTGGTGTTTTCAGGATGAAAGTAAACAGGCACCACTTCAACGTCATAGATGTAAAGGGCAGAAACAGATGTGAACGTTATGTCCCAGAGAAAAAACCTGAAAAAAAAACGGACTTCTTTTGGAAAATGGGAGGTTTTTCAAAATAATAACTCAAGATGTACTTTCCTTGGGAATTAAATACGTTTATTAATGAGTAAGTCCAGTACTAGTTCAGTTACTTTTGGGAAAAGTAACTATAATTGCTGTGAATGCAGCAATGCATTCACAGCATATGTTTTTCTGTGACAAAAAAATTTCTTCTTCTTCTTCTTCTTCTTCTTCTTCTTCTTCATTCTTCCGCCCGCTTTTTTGGACCGCTAAAACTCCAACAAACTTCAACCGATTTTCACCGTTCAAACTTCAAAACGTGTATTGTAGTGGGGACAAGGGGGCTATGACTCTTCAGAAACTTTTCACAAATACTTTCCGAGATATTCAACGATTTACGAAATTTCGGTCCCATAGAGATGAATGCAAAATTTTCAAAATTTCCTCTCTTCAGGACATTTTTTCAGCCTGCTTCAAACCCTCCTCATTCAGTCATACATTCAGCTACAAACTCCATTCAAACTTCAAAATATTCAGCTATCCTTTGGCTTCATTCAGTAGGTTTCAAATGTTTCCTAGCATTCATAGTTTCTTCACAATGACCCTTCAAAGGTCATGATGCATTTCAGCTCTTCAAGCCGTTTAACATTGGTGTGTATTGGACGGAATGTTTTGGCTTAGAGTGGGAGATTCAAACGACAGAGCAGGGAGAGGGGGAAACCAAACCTGGGAAACTTCAGGGTAAACTGCTCTCTTGTTCATAATTTTTGCCCCACATAGGCACATTATATGTCAAAATGGAGGTAAGCTTGTCTTGCTTCTGACAAAGTGGTTTTTAAAGCAAAAGGATGGAGCACTTTTTCACAAAATGGTCAACTGTCATGACAAGTCCAAAAAAACGCAATACACCTCTATGTTAATTCCTGAGGGGTTTTCTCAGAGATCAGTCAAATTTCCCTCATCTATCTATCACTCTCATGGGTCCAGTTCTTGACCTTCATGCATGAAACTAGACGGACAGCTTCCTCTGGGTCTCAGGATTCCTAGGGTGTGTTCATTTTTATTCTAGCCCTCACAGTTTTGGCAAGGTGACAGGAGATTCGGACTCTTGCTTTGCCACAAAATCTTCAGAAGATTACAGTAACAAGGGCAAAGTTCTGCACCTGCACCTGCTGCCCTTAACGTGCAGGGAGCAGGTCTCCGTGGAAACCTTTGATCTCATGCAGCTGTTTATAGTAACTCATCAAAACATCCAGGAACAAAGACATTCATGTGTCTGTTAATTTATCATTGATCACCAATGCAAAATCTGGCTTCAGACAAGCCTCAGCAGACAGGTTTACATGATTGAACACACAAACACACACACACACACACACACACACACACACACACACACACACACACACACACACACACACAGGGCAGAAAGTATCACACTTTAACAGCATTTGACTTCCATTTCCCTGAGTCAGCTCCTTATTTTCCTAGATTTTTTTCTTTAAATTTAAATTCCTTCCTTTAATTCTTGAATTGATTCAGCCATTCAAACTTTTAAATCCAATTTTAGATTACACTGATTCATGCTTCATCATCATTCTTTTTGTCAGAATTGCAAGCACCTTTACACCCTGATTTCAAAGGGAATGTGTTGGGAATCAACAGACTCCACCAGCTCTCTGATGGCAGTTGGTAAACAATGATCACCATGGCAACATCTGGCTTCAGATGGGCCTCAGCCTACAGGCTTACATGGTTAAAAAACTCACACACAGGACACACAGGATTACATTTTAACAGGGTTTAATAGATAGCCGACTTACATTTACCCTCAGTCAGGTCATTATTTCCATCAATGTTCTTTAAGATTTAATTCATTCCTTTAATTTATGAATAGACGCAACCATTTCAACTTTAAATTCATTCATCCATTCCATTCATTCGTCCATTCATTTCCTTTCATCCAAGAGTTCATGGCAGGCTAATTCAGCATTCTGCATTAGCAGTTGAGCGCAAGCTTTTCAGGAGTTCTTAAAACAATTTTCAGACATATCCTCAGTCATTCAAGATCAGCATTCTACATTAGCAGTTGAGCACAAGCTTTTAAAGACTTCATTCAACCATTTTCAGACAAATCTTCAGTCATTCATGTTCAGTACTCTGCATTAGCATTTCAGTGCAAGCCTTACATGACTTCATTCAACCATTTTCAGACACATCTTCAGTCATTCATGTTCAGCTTCTGCTTTAGCATTTCAGCGCGAGTTATTTAAGACTTAATTCAGCCATTTTCAGACATATCTTCAGTCATTCCTGGTCAGCATTCTGCATTAGCAGTTCAGCGCAAGCTGCTTCAGCATTCTGCATTCACAGTGCAATTTCTTCAGAAATTGCTTTTCTAGTTAACTACTTTCTTTTAAATTAATTTGCCCAACACTGGAAATTAGCCACAATGATCCAATTTAGCAATTTAAATTGCTTATAAATATTTCGATCCGACTTAATGCTAACTTCAGGCAAAATTCTGATATTGTTAAAGCCCTGTTGTGAAGATTTCTTTTTTTTTTTTTTTTTTTTTGCGATGGAGAGAAATAAAAAATAAAACATCTCTGAGGTACCAAATGGAAGATAAACGTGACATCTGCACACGGTGACTTCATTGAAATCTTTTAGATGTTAATAGATGTTAAGGTGATGGCTGCACGGTGGCGCAATGGTTAGTGCTGCAGCCTCACAGCGAGAAGGTCACCGGTACAAATGTAAACCGTCTTTCCTTCAACACCGTGTTTGTTTTTATCCGTGACACTGTAACACTGGGACAACCCCACATCCATACTGATCATTTCTCATGAAAGTATTGTAAACCCAACGTTTCAAGTATCCCCAGGCTCTCATTAAGACGCATTTCTGGCCCAAAACAACGCATGGAAAAAAATAACTCACCCAGCAATCAGAGAAGTTCCTCCATCTCAGCTGATCTCAGCTGTAGAAATAATTATCTTATTTTCTCAGGTTCACAATGGTAAGTGCTGCAGCCTCACAGCAAGAAGGTCATCTGTTTGATTCCCAGCTTGGCCAATAAAGATACTTTAAAGTGAATGTTTTTAATGGCATGGAGTTGCTGTGTAGAGCCTTATTTCTAATTTGTTCCCCTGCAGACTTGCTTGGCTCTACATTTTGTCATAGTCCAGACATGTGTGAGAGTGATGGTGGTCTCTTCCTATTTGTCAGTCCTGTGATTGACTGGTGACCTGTTCAGGGTGCAGCTCACCTCTTGACCCATGTCAGCTGTGATTGACTCCACACCCCCTCCTCCCCTTCAGTGGTATAGATCACTGAAGGTTGGATGGACGGACGTTGCATGTCGCCTGACTCATGCCAGGTAAGGTGGATTGTTAACATAGAAGCATTCTGAAAAACAAGCATCTGAAAGTGGAAAAACAATTAAAACAGCCGGATTTTTTTTCGGGAATAAAATCCCAAAGTTTAGTTTAAAGATTTTCTTTTTCGGGACATTAAACAATTCAGGACTTTAAGATGTTTACACCATTTTTTAAATGCAATTTCAGCTTCAAAGAAAAAAAAAGAAGAGATGGATTACAATAGTCCCACAGGTCTATGCAGTCCCTTTCCAACATGTCACTCTGTCTCCTGTTTCCTGCTCGATCCACTGTTTTATCTTAGAGTAAAAGTATAAAAACTATAAAAGTATGATAAAATTTTTGATAGTTGTCTCATCCAAATTATTTTAACTCACTCAAATATGCTCACATATTAAAGCAGAGGAGAGCATCTGTTCCAAAGTTGTGTCTGTTGATAAATTATACAGGATCTCATGCATGTTGTTCACAAACCCACTGATGCGCAGGGAGCAGCACCAACACAACAGCACCCAGCTGCAGGCGTTATTTAAATGTTATTTTTCTCAGTTTGATTCTGCATGTAAAGGACATAAACAGCCAAACCTCACACTGTGAAACTTTTCCACAGAGTCAAAACGATGTCAGGGAGCAGAATACAAATGTGTCTGTGAACGCCTCTCCAGCCTTTTCCTCTATCTGCTCTGTCTATCCTCAGATGGAGCATCCTGCTAAGAGGCCCCCAGGCTAAGCTGAGCTGGAGATACGGGCCCCTATTGTTTGACGTTTGAGAAATAGCCTCTCTCGCTATCTAACAGAGAGTTAAACAGGGAGATCAATACCTCTCTCATGCTTCTGTGTGAGCTAGGAGGCGTTTAGCTTAACTCAGTGAAAGATACTGAAGCAGCGGGAAGCGCTTGACTTAGCTCTGCCCAAAGATCCTGTGATCCATGGAGAAACTGAACATCAGTACACAATCTGGAGAGTGAAATAATCATTCATAAACAAGAAGACAACAGAGTCAGCTTTGATAACAGATACCATATGAGGAAGGAAAGTTTTTACCCTTCCACCCTCTCACATGGTTTTGACCAATCAGATTACAGCTAGATGATTAGAAGGAAAGCAGGGTAATAACTTGGTTTGGTTAAGGGATGACAATATGTATAAAGATTTCCTTTCTGTTTCTGTGTGAGCCATTTCTCTGGTATATTCAGGGCATAGGCGCAAATCCCGGGGGGGACGCAGGGGTCATGTCCCCCCCTTCCATAAAGTTGTCCCCCCTAAAAAATCCAGTTGTAATTAATTTTCTAATAGTAAGTTTTTTTTTTCCCAATGGTGTAATACAAGTCATGCTACTTAAAACACAATGATCGACGAGTTTAACTATTGAAAGATCACACACACACCCCTCCCCGCGTGATCCTCGCAGTGGTTTGATCCAATCTATTTCTCCCGGCATGGATGCTGCAGCCGCGCACACAAGCACACACGCACACACGCACACACGCACACAAATAAACGCATACAGACAGAGCGGAGGGTCGCAGTCAAGTAAGTAGCTTTCACTGAAAGACTTATCAATCATAACTTCACTTGTTAAACAGAAACACAGAGAAAATGAAAAGCAAATGTCAACTCCTTTTTCCGAAGTCTGACAGTATGCTTTAAAAAAAAAAAAAAAGGCGCTGATTAAGCTTTCCATCCGATGTGGTGCGCACACACAGACTACAGAGCGCCAAAGATCGTGATTAAGTGCATTAAAACACTGAACAATTTATAAGTTAATTATCACACCGTTTGTTGCTGGCTGGCAAACAGCCTCTCCTCTATGATGCAAAGAAGGCTGTGACAGATAAGACAGACAGGTGACATGCTGACATCCTCGTCCTCTCATTTATGACACAAATATTGAAACTATTTAAGATGCCTCTAGTGAGATAGAGGCATCTCTAGTGAGATTTATGAATTCATAGATGAAGCCATTATTTATTAAAGTCTTATGTTCTATTCTAGATGTATTGATTTAAAAATAAAGTAGTTATGACTTTGACTTAGATCTTGAATAGATCCAGTTTCTAATTCCATTCTGACTGTTAATTTTAACCCCTTATTGTCCTCCAATTAAAATCAACACTTTTTTCATTAATTTGGATATAAAATACTAATTATTTAGTTAATAGTGATGTGGACGTGTCGCTTCCACATTCATGCCAAAACATTTTTTCATGAACTAAAGGAAAATTAAATCCAGGCTGATTATCCATAGATGGGACTAGTCACTGTATAATATCACAATATAAAACAACACAGCAAAAATTATAGCATTTATTCTTATGTCCCCCCCTAGGAATCAGTCTCTGAAATTTTACTGTTTATTGTCCCCCCCCCCAACAATGAAACGGGATTTTCGCCCCTGATTCAGGGGGAAAATCTGCATTTATTATGTTACTCATAGTCCTCATGTTTACTCTTGTGTGTGTGCACTTGTTTTTAAAGGTCCCATGTTCTGCTCCTTTTCTGCAGTTTAATATGGATCATTGATGTCTTCATGAAATGGTAGTAACATGTTTTGGTCCAAAAAGCATCCCAGTGCTGACACAGAGACATTTGTAAATGCATAAGTTACTGATCAATAGCTCAATCTGACACTGATCACACTCATGATTCTAATTAAACAATATATTGTGCAGATGAATTTACTGAATTTACTTATTGTATTACAATAATCTCATTCCCCAGACGTAATCCCTCTGGAGTAAAAAGGACAAAAACACTGTTCATAACATCCTGCTACACTTGATCTTCAAGTTGCCCCCATAATGGAATCATGTCAAAATACAGAGGTGACGTCTGACCCAAATCAGCTGGACTGAAATACACCGTCCCCTTTAAAGTGATACTCCGGGATGGAACAAGTTGGGTCCTATCACAAGGTTTAGGGCAGAAATTACCCCTACAGCAGTGTTTTTGTGCAGCAGAAGCCCAGGGTGCTCGCACCAAACACCCCCTCCCTGCTCCTCTGCAGGTTTCCTCTGCACTCAGACGGGGCCATATTTTACTACTACCAAAAATAGAAAATAAACGGACTCAAACCGAAAAAATCTGATATTGGTCTGCATTCACGCTTTATTCAGAGAATTTTCAGCATGTCACTTTCACACAAAAAACACGCTAAATAAGGCTCTAGTTCTTGTCGTGGTTCTTCGTGCTGGCAGACTACCTGCGTTTGTTTATATCTGACACGCCGCGCTGATACACTAAGCAGCAAGCGCCTTGTAGCCAGCTGTGACTCTGCAGCGGAGGTAGTGCTGTTTTACGACACGACGAGAACTAGAGCCTTATTTAGCGGTGTTGTTACCCGCCAAGCTGGGCCGGGAGAACCAAAATACCCTGATGGAACTTTCCTAGCTGGGTACGCAATGGACAGCTGGAATAAATGGAGAGCTGTGTGTCTGGCAATACTGGAGGTTGAGGACGTGGAGGACGTGTTCATGTTTGCAGCAATTGGAGCAGTGATCACAGTCCTGGGACTGGGCCTCGGCGGAATTATGTGGAGGCTGAGACGCATGAAAGCTGAATTTACAGCAACGAGAGAGGCGATGCTACAAGCAAGCAATGACATCAATAGAGCCGGAGGTCAAAGAATGATGGCTTGTGCACTCCTCAATACAACCCGAGGAGGGGGCGGAAACGCCCACATGGCTGAAAACCGCAGCAGAGCCCGAGACGGCAGTGCAGGAGCACGCCTGGGCGAAGGGGAGAGTGACAACGAGTCAAATGCTTAATACATCAACAGGAACAAAATTGAAAGACCCACAAATCAGGCCGTACGTGAAAAACAGGATTGGACATTTAAAATCAACTATGGACACAAAAAGACAATGCCTTACATGACAACAAAATTGGACATTAAAGATCAACTATGGACACTAAAAGACAATGCCTCACGCAAAAAAACAGAATTGGACATCAAAGATCAACTACGGACACTAAAAGACAATGAATAATTACGCCAAAGTTCTGTAAATGGAATCAAAATTTATATTACTCTGATGAAATGTGAAAAAGAGGAGACTAAATATTGAGTAAACAGGGACGGGACTAGATAAGCTCTGCTTCTCCCGTCTTCCCTTTCGGACATGTACAATGTGATCATCTATTGACAATGTGTGATGTTGTATATGTGTGTCGACATGACCGAAATAAAAATCAGTTCAATTCAATTCAATTCAAAGTAACGCGCTGAAAATTTTATAAATAAAGAGTGAATGAAGAGCTATATCAGATTTTTTCGGTGGGAGTCCGTTTATTTGTGTTTTTGGTCAGAGGAGTGCAGAGGAAACCGGCAGAGGAGCAGGGGGGGGGTGTTTCGAGCGTGCGCCCTGGGCTTCTGCTGCACAAAAACACTGCTGTAGGGGTAATTTCTGCCCTAAACCTTGTGATAGGACCCAACTTGTTCCATCCCGGAGTATCACTTCAAAGAAAGAAATCCCTCAAACACAATGTATGAAATGTAGGAATAACATGATAGAATATTGATCTGTTTCAGCATTACATTCTTTTATTTCTCAAGCACATTGCATTTGTATGAAAGGGGCTATAGAAATGAAGTTTGATTTCTTTGATTATCCTTTCCTAGTTTAATACCTGTGGGACAATCAGTGCACTGCTCCTGTGGATGGTGTAGTCTACTCTGGCGTGCAGCAGGTTAGCTGTTCAAAGTAAGTCACAGTGGTGATCCATCCTGATAAGAAATGAACCAGCTGTGTGCTATCGATAAACCAGGGTTAACCCTGAAGTTACCTCACTAAGACATTAATCCTGCTTTGTGATAAAGGCCCCAGGAGGGAAAACTAATTCACACACACAGAAAAACAGCCATAAAACAAAACCAGTCTGCTCTGTTAGTTTATTTTATTTTTGATTTTTAGTGTCAGTTAGGTTTCTATTACTGTAAGCTGTGGTGCTATTCTGCTGTAATATGGGACGATTGTCAGGGGTGAGAAGCTGGCAAAGTAGTAAAAATGAAAACAATATTTTACTCTACAATTTTAGTCACAACAAGCCTTTACCACTCCTCTTTTTAGTCAGCTGTAGCACTGAAAATTAAGAAAGCATCACAGTGGGGATGCAGCAGAGCTCAGAGGAAGCCCCTGTGGTACACCAGATGATATTTGAACACTGTTTTTCACTTCATACCTATGGTCACATGCTTCATGCAGTCAATGAATAAATGAGGTTGTAGACGCATCAGTCAAGGTGACCCTCCTCTCCCACAGGAGGAGATATTCTCAGCCTTAGAGGTGGAGTAAGGAGCTCAGGGATCCAGGGGGAGCTCACAGAAGAACCCGTCTTCTCTCCAGAGAAAGGAGCCTGCTGAGAAGGTGGAGTCACCTGATAACGATGCCTCCTGGGCGCCGTCCTTTGGAGGTCGTCTGGGCTTTATGATGAGCTTGTAGACTTCTTTTATTCACCAAGGAGGAGCTGCAGTATGTTCCTCAGGCTGAATAAGGATAACCAGTTAAAGACAGATGCACAGATAGAGGAGCAGATGGATGTTCATTTATTCCTTGACCCACCTTTAATGTGTCAGACGCTTTGCTTAGTTATTTGGTTCTGCTCCCTGCCTGATCCAAGAAACCTTGTCAAATCCTAATCCCCTGTCCCTTCTGTCTTACATCTGCTCCACTCCTCCTCCCTTCTTCTTTATCTCTGCCTCACCTTGTTCACAGGTCAGGCTGGTTGCTTAAAGGATTTTTAACCCCTCTCTGATCTGCGTTTCCCTTTGATTCTTCTTCCTCCGTCTGATTCTTTGATTTGCTGCCCGTGAGCCAGTCAGCAGGAGAAATCAGAAGGCGACTGAAAGGAGTCCACCCTGGGCATGACAACAACACACACTGTGCGATGGTGTGTGTGTGTGAAATGGTTCACATCATTGAGAATGAATGTGAGAGAAAAGTTGAGAGGAAGACCCTGAATCCAAAGAGCATCTGACTTCAGTGTAAGATACTGAACATGTCTCCTTGAGAGAGCAAGCATAGATACAAAACAGTCACAGATAGAAAAGCAGGGTGGGAACCAACAAAGAGAGGAGCGAGGGAGGATCCAGGACTCTGAGCAGCGTTCTGACACGCTTCATGCTGCAGTGTGGAGAAAGGAGCTCAGCTTATACAGGATGTTCACCTCACACTATAAGGTTTTTAAATTGTACCAAAATTCAATCTCTGAGCTCTGCTTGTGTTTAAATAATACTGACAGTCTGACAAGCACAACAGGAACACTAAACGCTGCACACCTGGCAAGATTTTCTTTGGATTGTGTTGAATTTAAAGTCCCTGTGAGGAGTTTCTCAGTGATCTTGAAAAAGTCTCCCTTCTTGATATTTGCCTGATCTTAATCCACACTTTAAATTGAGATTATCATCACCAATATAGGTTATTCCTCAATGCTGTCTCTGCTTCTTGATCGGGTCTGACAGGACTGGACTGACTTATGGCATGTTGAAGTCTCTGTGACAACACCACACCACACCGGCTGATGAAGTTTAGCAGTGAGAAGAGAGATCTGTGTTTTTCAACACTGAAAACAATTTCTGTGATTAATTTTGTAGTGATGGTGGACACTGGAGCCTAACTGTCAGACAAAAGAAAGGACAGAAGAGCACAAGAAAGATAAACAAGAGAGATAGATAGAGCACAAGCTAAAGGCTAACACAGAAGCTTAAGGCTAAAACACAAGCTAAAGGCTAAAACACAAGCTAAAGGCCAAAATATGGGATGCGCCTATGGTTCAGTCCATAGGGCCATGGGTTTGTAACCCTGAAGGTCCCTGGTTCAAGTCCAGGCATGGACCAAGATAGGGAATTGGGCTGATAGTGTCAGTATCTGTCAAGTTTATTTAGATTACTCCATTTTTTTTTTTTTTTCATTTTGCTAATCCTTGTTTCTCATCTTTTTCAGTTCCTGTCTACCTGCTTTTCCTCACCGGTGATCACCTGGCCCCTCCCTAATGTGTTGCACCTGTGTCTTGTTAAGTTCACTCCCCTTTCCTTCTTTAGCTCTGGGGTTCCCTCACTTCTCTCTTATCACTACTCACTTAGTCGATACTTCCAGCCTGATACTTTTAGTTGATCTTCGTGTTTTGACCCTTTTGCCCAAACCTGATTACCTGATTTTTGCCTGCCGGATTTGTACCTTAGCCTTTGCTGTTTGCCTTCCCGTGTACCGAGCCTTTACCTTGATTAAAAGACTTGTGAACATTCTGACTGTCCCTGCTTTGGTATCCTTCCTCTGTGCCTGACAGATAGCTGGAAAGCACTGTCGAGGTGCTGTTGAGCAAGTCACCATACCATCTTGCTGCTCAATTTTATGTGTCGCATTAAAATAATAACAAAAAAAAAAAATCTGCTGAGAGAAAAAAAAAAAAGTAAAACACAAGCTAAAGGCTAAACAAGAGCTAAAAGCTAAAACACAAGCTAAAGGCTAACACAGGAGCTAAACTGTTTGTGCTAATGTCGACTCCAACCCACAGTCAGCAGTTATTCTGCAGTGGTCTGTTCAAACTTGAGAGTCTATCAAATGAAGAGTGAGGTTACGTTAGCTTTGATTGGTCGATTCTATATTTCCACCAAAGCCATAACCCTATACACACACTCCTCAATCATAAACTGCCTCACTGACATAAATACTTGGATGAACCACAACTTCCTATCACTTAACTACATATAAGGGTCTTAAAACACCCAAGCCAGGGCCTGGACCAGGCACCATCCATCAGAGAAAGATACAACAGTCTTCTATGATGGAGGGGTGGGCCTCAAATATTAAGGTCTGCACATAGTTCTACCCTTGATACACCTCCAGAGGGCTGGCCAGTCAGAGGAAAGAGGGTCTTACAGAAATAGCAGCTAAAACAAAGCTTTTCAGACAGTCTGAAGGAAGGGGATTCTAAAACACCAGTGTGGGAAAAATAGGGATTTTCTGAGCAGTGAATCAGCTAAAGATATGATGAAACAACATGGGTCCCAGAGTGACACTACACTGGAAAAGAAATTAGAGTGATATTTACTTCCAAAAATGAATTTCACTCAGAAATTCCAAGTAAAGTTTGCTAGAAGGATCTTAGGTAAATTTCACCTCTATATCATAAGGGTCAAAAAAACATTTACCAGCAGCTTTTTACTCATAGCCAGCCCATGCCATTCAGCACAGACATCCAGTCCGTGCCACATGGAGCACAGACAGCATGTGCCCCCTCACAGCATCTCAATGTACAGCAGGGTCTCATATCTACTGTGTCCCTCCTCACTCACCGTTACAAAACACCATCACAAAAGAAATTACTTTGCTTGAAACCATTTTCTTAAAATGTAAAGGAGCAGTTTTCTAAAGCTTAATTACATAAAAAAATACAGTTTTGATTGTTGGAAAAAAATACTAATGAAGAGAGTAAAAGTCACTGTAAATATTGAATCGATAATTGTTACTTGGGATTGTCTTTTTGGTATAAATAAATAAATAAATACGCAAGTAAAATTTACTTGGATCTCTGAGTGACAAAACTTTCATTAGTTTTTTTTCCCAGCAAATATTGCCCAAATCTTGTTGAAAACGAGGTTGCCGGGTTTCCTTATCACTAAGGAAACCCTTATTTACTTGATTTTTTTTTTTTAAGCAAATGAGGAAAACTCATGAATAAATAAATAGATAAATAAAAAATAGATTGATAAGTAAATAAATATATAAATAAATAAATAAATAAATAAATAAATAAGTAAATAAATAAATACATAAATATACAAATAAATTAATAGATAAATGGATCAATTGATTAATTAAACTAATAAATAGATAAAACATTGTAAATATAATTCATTCATTCATATGATAAAAATCAAAGTAATTTTTACAGGGCCAATTTTTATTTCTTTTATCTGCATGTAAAGCCTTCTAAAAAAAAAAAAAAAGGAAAAACCAACAACAACAACAATCGTCCCTTAGTAATGAAGACATTACTTTTGTCAACAACTTGTAAGTCATTATATGTTTTGTATTATTTTACTAGACCAGATGAGACTGAGGGGTTAGTGGTCCCTGTTTTTAAAGCAGGAGGAAAACCTGTCAGGTCAGTAAATCTCTTTTAAGATAGACTGACTGTTATATTGCTTCCTGTCCTTGATCCAAGGAAAGTCACCGGCAGCAATAACCTGCCTCATAGGAGGTCTTTATACTTCACTGGATTCATTTTACTCTGGTTATCTCCTCCTGGTTGTCCTGGCTGGCAGCACTGGGCTCAGGTAAATTATATCAAATGGTTTCATGATATTCCAGAGAAAGGGAGGGAGGGGGAGCAGACCAACTGGGGACAAACGCAACAATAACACCAAAAATCAGCCAACATTTCACACGTTTTATTCAGAATACTCTGTGTTTTGGGGGTAAATGTTCCTGAAATTGGTTTGTTGATTTTCCCGCTAATGTGAGCCATTATCCTTCCGTGATGACTGAGTATGGCTGATTGTTGAACCTCACTGGGGTGTTCATGTTTCAGGAAGAATGGGGAGATTCCCAGAACTCCAGCCGTGATAGGACCTCAGTGTTTCATTTCCAATGAAACAGCCTGGAGCTTCCCACAAACCCAATCTGGAGAGGCAGATCAGAGAAGAATGGAAATGAGCTTGAACATGGCATGCTTTGTGACATGATGAAATGGGAGCATGGTGAGATGTTAAGAGTGTGGGGATGCCATCCGTGATGTTGGCTAAGACTTCTCAACACATATGCATTGGACCAAGGAAGCTCTGCTGGAAAGGAGTCCTGTCGTCAGACGGGATTAACTGGAAAGCTGCACAGCTGGAAGGATAACACACTTCATTATCCTCCCAGGGAACCTTTCAAGAACTGCTGAGGGGCCCAGAACCCACTTTACGAGGCACTGATTTGAAGAATATTGCCAAATAGATGCAGCGATCATGGCTTGTTGCTCTCGCTCTGTATGGGCAGAATTTCTCCATTGAACTCTGCTGAAACATTTCACTATGATGAAAAACAGTCTCACCAGCTGCGTTCACACAAGCTCACACAGAGTCAATGGATCTCTTCCAGGGAAAGGAGCCTGCCAGACATAGTGTTAATATTCTTTGCTGCAGAGAAGCTTCACAACAGATCAAATTAATTGATGTTCATTATGAGCTGGCTTCAAAAAGCTGAACAACATAAAACAGAGATGCTGCTCCTGTGTTCTCTGTGTGAGCCAGACCAACTGACAGAGAATGATCCAGAAGTTTGTGTCTGTTGCCACAGAATTCTCCCAAGACTCAACAACAAAGGTAGTTTTTTTTTTTTCTCCATGATGAAGTTGATATGATGAAGAGCTAAAAATACCTTAAAATTAAAAAAACTCTGAAGAACTTTTTTTTTAACTGACACACACCAACATTATACCTGATGATATTCAGTTTGCCATTTTCTGAATATAGGTTCAAGTGACCAACTTTTTTGTTGCACATTTGCAGAAAAAAAAAAAAAACATTTATTCATCTATCAGAATATTTTTCAGTAAAATTAGCCTACTTCAGCAGGACAGGAAATTAAACCAGTTTTTGCAGAAGCAATAAGTCAAATGTGAAAATGCACCTTGAGGGTAGGGTCTGCTGGATTTTCCTTAAACATAAAATAACTTTTACAGGAAAATCCTGCTCAGCCATCTCATATGGGCCCCTATACACGTGTGTCAGTGTCTGTGTCTGCTTCAACCCCCCTCCTCTGCCTGTATGTTGATCTTTCTGTTTGTATTGAGACATTTCTGAGCAAAGAGTGGGTAGGGTTGCCTCACCAATCACAATGCAGCCAGTGTACAAGTGACTTTGTGCGTTGATGGCTGCTAGTGGAAGCTAATCACAGCAGCTACAATAGTGGACGTAGCACAGAGGAAGAAAAACACAACCAAAATGAAACACAATGCCAAACAAGCTATTTTCAAACGAGAAGTTTAGCTCATCCTTCACTTGTTTTTTGGCACTTAGAGAGCAGTACAGGACAAAGAGCAAAGCGAATTAGCATTTTGCTAATCAGGTATGTGTCAAAAACCCATGATTAGCTTGTGCTAACATGCCAAGTCAGGTGCATGACTCTTGAGTCTCACTCACTTAGAAACCCGATGCTACAGGTGGTTGTTGGGCTACTGAGTGTGTTCAAATAGCTACAGTCAGAGGCTGTGAGTGTGTGCTGCTGCTGGCACTGAGCCAAGGAGAAGAAGCCGAGTTTGAATTTTGTAACAAATCACAAAAATACCTGCAGACCCTACCCATAACCTATAAATGTTAAGAAATTAGACCCCAGTGTAGATTAGACAGACAGGATAAAGCTTACAATATAATATTATATAATATAAAATAATATAATATAATATTATATAATACAGTAAATAGAATATAATAAATGAAATTCTGTATAAATTTTGATTTGAATAAATAATAATAATAATAATAATAATAATAATAATAATAATAATAATAATAATAATTATTATTATTATTATTATTATTATTATTATTATTATTATTATTATTATTATTATTATAAATATAATAAATAATTACTAATTACCAATTAAATAAAAATAATAATACATACTTATAATATAATATAATATAATATAATATAACATAATATAATATAATATAATTTAATATAATATAATATTTAAAGAATCACACCTGAAATACACCAGCAATGGAATGTATTAAATGTATATCAACTTTACTCTAAAACGTCATTAAACTTGATTAAATGTAAGCCTAGTGACATTGTTTCCCAAAGTCATCCAGCTCCTTTTCATCCTCTTGTTGTTTTGCTTGATGGACTTTGGAGCACCTGTGAGGTTGAAGCCACTTTTATCACCTAATAATCTACAGGGCCATGGAGAAATCTCCCATCAGCCACTGCTCTGTCTTGTTGACATTGTTGTTGTTGTCTAGTGCTGGGGTATTTTTGGCCACAGCGTCAGTGCTGTCATTGTCATCCTGACAGTCTGGGGGGGAGATAGACGGCAGTTGTTCAGGTGAGAGCACAGATAAAGAGCTCAGCCAGGCGTGAACGTCCTCTTCCTCCTCCTCGTCCTCCTCCCTCCTCCACATTATTGTCTCTATCTCAGTCACTCCTTTTCTAATTCTTATTGCTCTGTCGTGTTCCCTCCCTGTCCGTCTCCTCTCTTTTGTGGCTCTTTTTTTTCCATTATGAGTGTGCATCCTCTGCAGCCTTGCCTCATTAATAGTGAACAAGAGAGTGCTGCGTGGCTTCACATGCAAAGGAGTCGTTTGAAATAAAGAAAGAGCAGCTTGCTGACAAAGATTTTTAAGGTATTTAAGGCCGACAAGTTCCTGTTTTTCTTAGTTTATCTTTTTCTCTTATACTTGCTTTTCTCTGTGCCTGGATTATGTTTCTCCTAATCACTGCTTTAACAAACCTCTTGGCATGCAGACTTTAAAACTTGGCTCACAAAGCTGCCTGTGTCCTCTTGATTTGAGCTGCTGTTGAATAAAAGTATCTCTTCCATCTCCCGGTGACACCTGACCACCTGCCCTCCTCTCTCCAGCTGCCTCTCCAATCCTTCCTCTTCCTCCTCCTTGTCCCCTTGGTTCACTCTTCCTCTTTGGTATGCAGGACCTGGAACTGATAGCTAACATACCTAATGAGCAACTGGTGCCATTGGGTGACTGAGTATGGATGTCTGAAGCAGCCCTTCCATACACACGGCTGCGCTCTAACAGGCAATTATTCAAAGAAAGGCCAGTGGAAGGGCCACCAACACTTTGCCCTTGCTGGGTGTAATTAATTCCAAGTGTCAACTCTGCAAATGATCCCCTTCCTGTGTGCACTTTCTCACACACGTGCTCAAATAAAGCCATATGGATAGAGAGCAAACTCTCCGAAGGCCCCCATTCTTCCTGGTTTATAATGGATTAGAGCTATCCGTCATAACACTGATTAAAAGAAATGGATTTCAACTGGTGGAATGAGCTTTCTTCTGCAATAAATCCCATCCTTTGGTGGATCTGAAGCTCCCACCTGCTTTAATTTCCCCGTTTTATCCCTCATTTGTGAAATCAGTCTTTGTTTGTTCTGATCTGGCTCCTCATTAGCATTCACAAACACCACCTCCCTTAATGATAGCCGAGCTAGATTTACTACAACCACTGCAGGTAGGGACTCATTGGCATTAAGTGCTTCTGGAGCTGTGTAATGCTGCATTAAATGCAGGCCACTCTTTTTATCAGTGATTGAATATTTCTGTCCCAGGATGTCATCCAGCTGGGAGCAGAAAGAAAGTGGAACAATGGAGATGAAGAGTTGCATTGATGAAATATATGAGCTGCTCAGGGATCTCTTACTGAACATATGGGCAGTAATACACAAGTCTGAGTCACATCAGTGAACACCCACAGTGGAAACAGACAGCTGATGTAATGACTGAATGGTGTTTCCAGGAGAGGCTGAATCAAACAGAAATGACCTGATCGTCTAAAAGTTTTTTGTCTATAAAAACATGTGAAAACTTTACAGCACATGCAAAGCTGAAGTAACAACTGGGTGCACCAAGGACTGGGACTGTCAAATGACAAAGTAGCACATGCAATCCATTTGATGTGACTGTCTTCATGTGGCAGGAGATGCAATGTAATCTTTCAGTGCCCGCAAAGCGATTTGACAAACCTGACACTGTTAGCGGTCACTGTTTTTGTGTCTAGATTTGAATGTAGCGTGTATGTTAGAAAGGCAGGTGAAAAAAGGCACAGCATAATTCACAAACATCTGTGATCATTTTGGCGTGAAGGAAGCAGAGGTGCAATGAAAAATGAGGAACAGAGAGAAGTGTAAGAAATAAAAATGAAGACATATCATCTATCCAACGATACCACTTCTGAATTTTGTTTTTTTTTTTTGTAACCCGGGCTTTGTGTTCTCAGCAGCTGCACTGGTCTCCTCCCTCTTCATCCAACGGCAGCCCAGTTAAAGGACCACTCCCTCTGAATGACCTCTCGACTGTTGCCAGAGCATTTACAATCCAGACACAGCACCAACCAGCAATGGCGTGAGTGTCGGGCGCCATATTTGTCACAGCTCTCACCTCCTGCATGATACTCTAAAACCCATTCGTCTGATTCCTCCAGCATCATGACTTTAAACTTCCTTTTCATGGCCACTCTGCTCTCCTAAACTCTTCATGGTGACAGCAGCTAGCACGTGCTAAATCCTCTTTCAAGTGAGGCAGTTTACTCATCTGATCATTCAGGACCTTATTTGGTGTCTTAGTAAATTGGGTGTTTGTCTCTTTAAGGCTCTCTGCGCCACAAACCCCCTTCTCTATGATTGGCCAGCCCTTTAGATAGATAGATAGATAGATAGATAGATAGATAGATAGATAGATAGATAGATAGATAGATAGATAGATAGAATACTTTATTCATCCCCGAAGGGAAATTCATGTCGTTTGGATGTAGCTCATCTTCCAAATATTAAAGAATTGAAGACTCTGATGGCTGCAGGGAGGAACGATCTTCTGTATCTCTCAGTCCTGCAGCGCACAGAGGTGAGTCGTCCACTGCTGCTTTTTCTCTGGACTATGATGTTGTGAAGTGGGTGATCAGTGTGACGAATGATGGCCTCCACTTTCTTCTGTGTATACCTTTCCACCACAGCCTCCAGTGAGTCCAAACTGGATCCAACCACGGAGCTAGCTCTCTTCACCAGTTTTTCCAGTCGCCTCTTGTCCTTCTGCTTTAAACTATTTCCCCAGCAGACTGCACCATAAAACAAAACACTCACTAGCACCGACTGATAAAACATCTGCAGCAGCTTTCCACAGACGTCAATTGATCTGAGCTCCCTTAAGAAAAAGAGACGGCTCTGCCCCTTCTTAAAGAGTGCATCTGTATTAAGGGACCAGTCCAACTTGTTGTCCAGATGTACACCAAGATATTTGTAGGATGGCACCACCTCCAAGTCCACCCTATGGATGTTAACTGGCTTATGGTAGAGACCAGACCTTCGGAAATCCACAATCATTTCCTTTGTTTTTGAGATGTTCAGTAGGAGACAATTTCTATGACTCCAGTCACAGAAAGCCTTTATCAGATCCCTGTATTCAGATTCCTGTCCATTTTGGATACACGCCACAATAGCAGTGTCATCGGAGTATTTTTGGATGTGGCAGGACTCAGAGTTGTATTTGAAGTCTGCAGTATCAAGTGTGAATAGGAATGGAGCCAGAACAGTTCCTTGCGGAGCCCCAGTGCTGCTCATGACCGTCTCAGAGACGCAGTTTCCCAACCTGACAAACTGTGGCCTCTCTGTGAGGTAGTCTGTGATCCAGGAGACAAAGGATGGGTTCACTCCTATGTCTTTGAGCTTATCTCTCAGTATCATGGGCTGGATGGTGTTAAATGCACTTGAAAAATTAAAGAACATAATTCTTACATAGGTGCCAGGTTCTTCGAGATAGCACAGGGCACGGTGGAGCATGTATGTAACTGCATCATCCACTCCAATATGATTTCTATTTGCAAACTGCAGAGGTGTGTCAGGGTGGATCTATGGGCAGACCTTAATGTATGAGGCCCACCCTTTCAATGTGTCAAGAACCAGTTAGAAAGACCGTTTTGATTGGGTTGAAGAAAGATGAAGAGATTTATTCATACATATAAATGTGTGACCATGTATGTAGAGGTTTGAGAATCTGCATGGTTAGTTTGAACATCCAATAGTGTTGTTTCATATCCATTTTTACTGTATGGAGAGCAGAATTACAGCCTCTTTAGCCATTGTTTTACCCTAGTCTAGATCCCTGTATATCTGTGACCTGTTGCCACAAACTCCATCATTATTTCCCTCATGAAGTCAGACATTGTTCTCTTGTGTAGTCTTACAAAGCAAAGAAATGCCTTTCCATAACAAAAATACATACACCAATTACACTGTAACAAACTGAAATCTTACCAAATGTTTTTGCTTTATTTTCAGAAGAAAATGTCTTTTTAGACTTAATATGAGCCACGTTCACCTGACTAGTCCCAGAGAAATGTCTTATTTCAAGTTATTTTAACACAAAAATGAGGTCTGAATTGTTTGTAACAAGTAAAAAAAAAAAAAAAAAAAAAACTGTCAATGGGACAAGTGAAAAGTTTTCTGTATTAAGACATTTTTCTAGTTTCAAGTAAATTTTCTAGCAATTTTTTCTTTTTCCATTAGCAGATATTTTGTAACTTGTTCCAAGCAATTCAGACCTCATTTTTATCTTTATCAACTTAACATAAGACATTTTTCTGGACTTGTCTGATGTATTTTGCTCATATTGAGTATGATGAGACAATTTTGACTTAAAATAAGACCAAAACACCTGAAAGGATTCAGTTTTGTGCAGTATAAAGTCCTGCTAATCTAGAAACTTACCACCATTTTTCCATCCACCATGATCAATTTCAAAGAAATATGATTCTCTAATTTCATTGTTGTTTTTCTTTTTAATTTGAAATGTTAATTTATTTTGTTCTGTCCTTATGACAGAGTTGTGTTTCTGCTCAGCTCTGGTGGAGTCTGATAAACAGTGAATTTGGTGCTTCTCTCAGTTTCTCCCCAGAAGAAAATTAAACGTCTCAGCTTGGTGCCCCCTGAAGGCCTGGAGCATTCCAGTTGTTACAAATGAATATGCAGCATTTCTGTTAGTCTGTTTGTTTCTTGTTTCTTGCATCACTTTATTTTTTTGTTTTTGCAGCCATTTACCAGTGATGAATAGACTCTGTGGCTGTTTGTACACAGTTACAGCTACGCAGACGTTTTGGCAAACAAATTACTGCAGAGTACAAAAGGTTTTTAAGATTTCACGAGGTTAACTGGAAGGATAAATCAGTAAATAAATAAATACGTAAATAAATGAATCCCCCTTTATCGAATGGTCCCAGCTTTTTGTGTGAAATTAGTGAGTGGACGAATATTCAGAGGATGGTTAGTGTAAAAATCTCTATTATCTGAGTATGACTGCATTATCTAGGGACATTTTAAGACTGTGAATATGAAGACATAAACTTAAGTAGATACACCAGAAACCTGGGTCGTAATAACAGAGCCAAATCTATCATAAAAATAATGCTTTTATTTTAGGCTTGATAGTTAGAAAATCATTTGAATGGATAACACACGGTAGTTTTACAAAGCATAAAATCTGTTTCTGTAAATCATAAAATAAACTTCCTCTTATTGTTGTTTTTCCATGTTGACTCCAGACCAACTTTTCATCAATGACAGACTAAAATTGTGCTTTAATAACTCACAGCCAAAGACATCACTGGTGTTTCAGTGTAAAGTGTGACCCTATTAACTGGTGACTGTCAGTTGAGTACACCTCTCCAAAATTGCTTTAGTTTGTTATTAATGACACATTTGATGGCTTTATTTTTACAATATAATGAAAATATGGGTTGCACAGTGGCACAGTTGTAAGCACTGTTACCTCACAGCCAGATGGTTGCCTGTTTGAATCCTGGTTCAGGCAAGATTGGCCATTTTCAGTGGATTTTGCATGTTTTTCTTGTTCATGCTTGGGTTCTCTTCAGGAACTCTAGCTTCCTCACACAGTCTAAAAAACATGCTCATCAGATTGATCAGTAATTCTGAACTGCCCATAGGTGTGAGTGTGCATGTGAGAGGTTGTCTGTCTGTGTGTGTGTCAGCCCTGTGATTGACTGGGGACCAGTCCAAGGTGTACCCCACCTCTCGCCTGAAGACATCTGGGATCAGCTCCAGAAAGGTAGGTGTTAAAGAACGGATGGAGGGGGTCTTTTCATGTATCACAAGAATCACTGACACATTCCTTTGAAGGTCACCAATTACCATGGTAACGCTCAACTCCAAAACATCAGTTGCTCTGTAACGGTTGTGATCCTGTCAGAGGTTGATAAAACTTGGCTCCATGGTGAAGTATTGTTTCTGACAAGACACAGAACAATCAGATATTTTTAAGCTGCTCAGGGTTTGAATGCTAACTCTTTGGAACAGATGGCGCTAAATACTGCTTCTGTCATCAGAATGAGCACATCTTTACGATGACGTTTTGTGTTTTGGCTTCATGTAGCAGCTTATCTTGGTGTTATCATGAATTTTATTAAAAACCTGGTTGCCAGTGATGATATCTGTCTTTGTAGCTTTTTGGTATCATTTTCATGATTGGCTGTTTAGGTGCAGGATTGTCTGAAGTAAAGTGCATCTCCAAGAACAGAGCCGGTCTTTCTCTACTTGTTGTTCCTCGGTCTCGTCCTCCATCTTTACCCTTCCCCCTCGGTTCCTGCTTTCCTGCCTCTCTGCTAGCTTCACTGGTTCATTAAGTATGTGAGTAGGACCTTGGATCCAGGAACCATCTAGTATCCAGGTGTCAGACTTGCTGGAGAGTATAGATTTGTCCTCCTGTAAGTAGAGTCCTCAGTACAAGTCTGCTGCAGGCAGAGATCTTCATGAAACATTTATTCAACATGGAACTTTAATGAGGGGAAGGTTTGGTGAGAGGTGACCACAGTGTTTACATAGGGACCTGTGTGTATGTGTGTGTGTGTGTGTGTGTGCGCAAGGAAGTGAGAGGTAGAGTCGGAGAAGAAGACAGAGCCAGGAGAAGTGAGTCTTCCAGCTGAATGGATGAACAATCATGCAGAATTCATGGCCATGGGAAAATCTGACACCACTGTCGAGGGAGTGAGGGGGGGGGGACCTGGAGTGACGTGAGATGAAGAAGGATGGATGGAGGAGGAATGTGAGCAAAGAGCAGGGGACGGAAGAGGAGTGGGAGAAGGAGGTGAAGGAGGAAAAGCAAAAGAAACTGGTGGATTCATGCTAAGAAAAAGAGGAGAGGGAAAGAAGGAGAAGAGTCACTGTAGGAAGGACAGAAGTGCATAAATACATAAATCATGGTGTAGATTTGAGCAAAACATCTCAGTCATTTTTACTCGAGCTCTCCAGAGAAATCTCCTATATCACTAAAAATAAACCAAACTCTTAAAAATGGTGCGTGCCAGGTCTAAGTCCTCTAAAATCAGAAAAACATTTGAAGGTTTTGGAAGAAAACATTCAGCATCTCTTTGATATTTAGACACAGTGGAGGAAAAAAAAATACTCAGTTCATCTGCAGAAACTTTGCCATTTAAATATTGCATGCATTTGTTTTTGTAAGAAAGTTACCAGCATTATAATATCAGGCTTTACACTTAACCCTTATCTGTTTTGACTTTTGGTCATTTTTATTGAACGCTACATTAATGCTACAGTATGGCCTCCCTGCCTGGTGGTGGTGCTGTTCCTGGTTGTGTCTGGTGCTGTAGGTGTTCAATTGATTAGTAATTATCGTAAATAGATTTCTTCTGACTCTTCCCTCCCTGAAGTTTTGTTCATTAATCTGAGGTGTTTGAACAAACTGAACTTTTGCACCGCTGATCATCGTCTGTCAGGTCAACCATGGGAGTGAGGATGGAGAGGGTCACTTTATGCTGAACTCTGGTTTCCGTAATCACACGGTGGTTGAGGCGAACACAAGGGGTCCTCTAATGAGCACTGATGGTGCTCTGATGATAAATGTTGTATTGTTTTGTCTCCCTGCCTGCTGTGGACTTGTTCTCTGATACCTGTGCTTCTCGTCCTCTGCTCTGGACACTCTGGTGCTTCTGTTCTACATCCCGTGACAGAGCCAAATTTAAAATTCTTCTCCATCAACATACCAAAGAAGAAGACAGAAGGTTCCTGCCAATATCAGGGTCAGAGGAGTGAATAAGTAGAGAAGTGGACCAGACAGCATCCAAAGACCCTACCAGCAGGATGTGTACAATGAAAGACAGCAACAAAACAAAGAGAAGGTATTCACCCAGTTCAGAAAAGGACTGTTGCAGGAATCTCTTCACACACAAAGAAAAAATAGGTTGTATTTGAAACAAAAATAAATTACAATATCTTATAAGAGTGCAAAAAGGGAAATATTATTTATAATTGTTGACAAAATCAATGAGGCCCAAATCGACTGAAAACTCTACGTGACCAAAAAAGTGACAATGGCCCAAAACGCAGATGAGAATAACTTGGGCCCAACTGCCTCCTTTGGCTTCTTCTTCATTAAGTTTTGGTACATTACAGCTTCCAGCTGCTATGGAGCGTGACTTGGATTATATTATTTTTTTAAATCAAAGATGCTATGAGGAGGATCTGTTTTAATGTGACTGCCTCGCCGCCTACTGGCCTGGAGT
Organism: Halichoeres trimaculatus; assembly: GCF_033239565.1. NCBI lineage: Eukaryota > Metazoa > Chordata > Actinopteri > Labriformes > Labridae > Halichoeres > Halichoeres trimaculatus. Next base: position 5,833,251 of record NW_027437185.1, read on the forward strand.
CTCACATACTGTCGTAAAGATCTGACTTTTAACAACACCATGGGCTCTAATTTTGTGGCGCAGCGCAGGGGGCGCAAGCCTGGCTCAGCCTGCGCAGTGCTAATTTCGTGCGGCGCAGCGCCATGCGCTGCCAATTTGACAATTTGGTAGACCGTCTGCGCAGAGATGGGTGTGACAGCGCGCCAGGGGGAGTTGACGGCGCACCAGAGGGAGGTGTCAGCAGATTCATGTTGGCGCAGTGACAATTTCGTGCCAAAAAAGTGCGCTGAAAGCTCGCCAGCTCCAACCTGGTCTATCCTTGGCACAAGGCGGAGCGCACCCCACGAGCTGTAATTTGGTGACAGGCGCACATGTGCGCACATGTCATCAAAGCCTCAGAGGCAGGTTTCCAGAGTGTCAGGCACATTTTAATGCAATAAACAATCACAGCAATCACTATTTAATGTAACCATCTGAACCAGCTTAAACATTTATATCTATATTAACTGTCCCGTCACATCTGATGTCAGATTAAAGCCGTTTGTCATCATGGAAAGTTAACCTGACGGCAGCTGGAAGTTTGATGCACATCTTACAGTTAAACAATAAACAGCCTTAACATCTGATACTGAGTATATATCTGGTTCTCTCATTTCATTTAATTCAAAGAAAAGAGGGAGAGAAAAGACAAAGAAAAAAGAGACAAAATAAATGTATGTCACTCAGGATTTACCCGTGATTTCCCATATTTCTCTGTTTTAGTCTTTATTTTTAACCTGATCTAAAAAGATGGAGTACATTATTGTAAGGAGGATGAGGTGGAGACACCAGGAGAGTATACAGTGTATCACCAAAGGCTCTGCTTGGCGATGACAAACCAGGAGTGCAGGTGGATCAAAAGTATTCTGAATGGATAAGCCAGCTGTGTAACTGCCTCTTAATTTTTTACTCCGGATAAAGACAAAGGAACGGATTAAATCTGTCCCGGGAGCTGGCCCACACGATGACGCGCGTCGTGTCCTCCGATACGCCCCGCTGTCCATTGACCTGCTGCAGGTACAGTGGCTCTGACCGTCTCCGCTACCAGCACTCTCTCCGTGGTGCTGGAGATCAGTCAGACCAACCAGACGCTGCGCCTCAGTCACAGGGCATTTAAAGGTGAGGAGAGGCGCTCATTTGATTGGTGAAAACAGCGCTCGGCTGTGTTAAACCCACTCACGGCTTTTCTCCACCCTCTCTGCCATTTGCGCGGAGGGAGGCGTGGACGCACAGCTCTGCGCTCATGTGCGCCTGTACTGCGCCTCTCTTGGCTCTGCAGGAAACTTGCAAAGTGCGCCGGTCACGCCCTGTGTGCACGGCGAAGGCCGGCGCAGGGCAGGTGCGCCTGCGCCTGGTCTACGAAATTAGAGCCCCATGTTTGTACAGGAACACATTTCCTTTGTTGAAGACAACTTTTTAACTGATACAATGCAACAAAGTAAGGTATTTATCAGTACAGTTACGTAGCACTGTTTGAAACAGAACAACAAGCTAACATTTTGAGTTTGTACTATATGTAGCACTATTCACAGCAAAGTGCTACAATGTATCCGTAGGTTAACGTGTCCACAAGCTAACTGTCAGTTTGTCTGGTAGCCGTCCATACGTAGCACTGGCAGCCCGGTGCTCTAAGATGCCTTAACATCGTCTGTAACACTTCTGCTACATGTAACGTTAGTGAATCTGTTACAAAGCAGAGCTAATGTAACCTCACTCTTCATTTTATTGATAGACTCTCAAGTTTGAACAGACCACTGCAGAATAACTGCTGACTGTGGTTTGGAATCAACATTAGCACAAACAGCTTAGCCTTTTTAGTGTTTTAGCTTTTAGCTCTTATTTTAGCCTTTAGCTTGTGTTTTAAAATTTGATCTCTTAGCAGATGCTTTTGTTCAAAGCGACAAAAAACAAAATTGAGCAGTATGAGGGTATGATGCCTTGCTCAATGGCACCTCCACAGTGCTTAGGGAGTTATATTTAACCCCTCTCCAGCTATACATCACATACATCCAGGGCATGTTTTTAGAAGGGAGACTTTTTCAAGATCACTTAGTAACTCTTCACAGCCCCATTGAATCCAAGAACCACACTGTCTCTAAAAAATGTGAATCTCCAAGATACTTAAATAGAAATCAGTAACACTTGTCTGAAGTATTATTTTTGTGAAGCATCGACCATATTCAGTCTTTTTTTGTTTCCCCTAGCCTCCTCATTAGTTCCTCTCTGTCAGCCTCATATCTTTTACAGTGAATGATGACATGTTCTAATGTTTCCTCTGCTCCACAGAATTTGCATCTTCCAGTAGGATGTCATCAAACGGAGCACCATTTAGTCCTGTGTCCAAACACAGCCTTGTTATAATGATCTCTTCTTTCTGTTTCTGTACGTCTTCCTCATCCTGCCAACTGTCCATTTCATAAAACCATCTCCCTATTTTCTTTTGACACTTTTCCTTCATCTTGCATTTTGATAACGTTCTGATTTCTGTCTTACTATCTCAGTGTCTTTTTTTTTTCTTACTTACTTTTTTGCACATTTATTGTCAACTTCATTTCCTGTGATTCCTTTATGAGCTGGTGTCCATTTGGATTCTGTACAGTGTTTGTTTTATTTCTCATAAAATGTCTGTTTTACTATCTGAGGTCTCATGTTTAGTTCTTTTTAATAATGAGCTTGAATCTGAACATATCACTGTTCTGAGTGGTCTTGTTTCTTCAACCCACTTTAAAGCATGTAAATGCTGACAGTCCATCATTTACTCTGTCTCTAGAGTCTAAAGTGGCCTTTGTCAAAAGCAGTAAGCCCCTCCCAGTGAGTGTTGAAGTTACATTATATTTACAGAAATCCATTTCCATATTAAGACATTTTAAACCAATCTACCCTAAATATAGTTAGAATAATAATTTAACAATTTTAGCTGACATTTTCTTCATCCTGTCATCAATCACAATTAGTTAAAACAGAAAAATGAAAAATGTGTTCAACCACTATCTGTTATGAGGACAAACTGAACAGACTGACTTGTGGCCTAATGGTTAGAAAAAACAGGAGCTCAAGTGCCCACTTGTGAGTCCAAATGTGTGATAAAGTGCCCTCCTGATTGGTAAAACACAAATGCCTTCTTGGGTGCCAAAGATGTGCACAGTATATATCTTTTTTTTTTTTTTCTCTAAAGAGTCTAAGCGCACCAATGCCGACAGGACTTTGTGATGGTTGTAAAACAGCAGAAACTCAGAAAAAAAAAAGCATGCACTCAATCACCCTTTTTCCACTGAACTGGTTCTGATGCTAGTTCCAGGCCTTTGCCTTACTCAGCGCTGGTTCTTCGTGCTTCCACAGCTCTGGCTCTAAGTTCCCCAAAGTGGTGCTTAGCAAGCACCAACTTTTTGCTGGGCCAGAACTAAGAACAGACTATGTGGGGGTCCAAGGCTACAGTGACCAACAACCAGCGGTAGAAGAAGTCATTGTTAAAAAAGCAAGCTGCCGGGTGAGTCATCCATTGTTTTCTTAGAGTTTCTTCATTCATGATTTAAAATGTTGGCAAAATCAAAGCACTAATGCCTTTCCTCTCCCATAGATCAGGTTTAAACCTTGTTATTTTATTAAACAGACTCAACTCAGTTATTTATCACTCTTAAAATGGAAAGCTGCTGTGTGAGTCGTCTGCTGCTTTGTCAGTGTTTACTCATTCATAACTTTAACTGGGGGAGGAATTGAAGCAGTAATGCATTGTCTCTTACAGATCAGGTTAATACCGTATCATTTTATTTAACAGACTGAACAGCCTGATGTTATTTCTTATTTACATGGTGGTGTGTCACCTATTCCTCATGTTTGTGCGTTCAGATTTCTCCCCTGCCCTATACAGCATGCAGCAGAGATCCGCTCTGTTTACACACACACAAACACGGCACACAAACATAGAAAGAGAAAGAGAAAGGCCAACACACTCTGTGTAGCAGACAGTCAGGACCAAGTAATGTAAAATGAATAAATCTCTGCTGATTTGTAAGCGCAACACCTCCACCTGGAATGGTTACATATTCAGTGACGTACTGACGCTTTACGGTGATGTGGCTATGACTTGACTCTTTAGCGATGGAAAACTAAACCAGTTCTTAGAAGGACAGTGATTAGAACCAACTAAGCACCAACACTAAATGAGCACTTCTGGTTAAGAGGTAACTGAACGTAATAAACATATTAGGAAAAACAAGATAATTCAATAATAACTTGGTGGTAAAAACTTGGATCCTGCAACAGAGAATCACTCATTCATTCATTTTCTGAACAACTTATTCTAGCAGAGAATTCCCTTAGGTAGTTTTAGAGAAGATAAAGAATGCTTTTAGAAACTGGTTTAATGAACAGATTCTGAAATTACATTTTGTGTGTGTGTGTGTGTGTGTGTGTGTGTGTGTGTGTGTGTGTGTGTGTGTGTGTGTGTGTGTGTGTGTGTGTGTGTGTGTGTGTGTGTGTTTTCTTCATAATCTCCTGTTCTACATTTAAAATACAGAGAAAAAAGACATTTGTCCCTCTTTCCTGTTCAGTTTAACCAGGTTTGAGTGATGAAATTGAGAAATAGACTTTGTGACTGACAAACAGCCTCGTGTAGTGCTGTAGCTACCCTAAATGACTGTAGATGTATATGTTTAGATCTTGTTTGGGTTTGATGAAGAACAGTGCCAACAAAGGTAAAGAGGCATTTTTTCTCTCTGTTGTCTCCTGTTTCCAGTTGGAGAGTTGGGAAAGGTTTTTTATCTTCTTACTTGGTTATTTCTGCTGAGCTAAGGTAGTTTGATAATTAAAAAGATATTTAGTTTGTTATTTGGCCTTTTCTCTCTCTGAAGGTCGTGTTCATTCATCTTGTGTGTTGAAATAAATTGGAACAGTTTGGACTGCAGATATTTGTCTGTTTATTTGACTATAGGAGAGGAAAGGAGAGGGTCGTTGTGTAAAGCTCCCTGCTTCACCTAAGACCCGGCGTGACTTGCCAAGGAAAAGACTTGTTGTCAAAGTCAAACTCTTTCTTCTTCCCTCACATGAAGACTCATTAGACATCACTTGCTAATGTACATGGTTTTACATCCATTCATTTCATTGAGACCAGTTAAAGGGAAAACTGTTCGGGATGTGGATGAACTTCCTGTTCCTCTTGCGGAGGATCCTGTAAGCAGAGGTGCTAAAAGCCTCCTGAGTCCTCTTTGTGAAGAGGGAGGAAGGTCTGAGGTTTACATCCATCTGTCCTTCTTTTTCTTTGATGATCTACTTTGCTTAATCTCTCTTTACTTCATTACTACAATACATGTGTGCATGGCGTACCAGCAGGAGTTTGATGCACTTGGTTTGGTAAATTTGCATGTTATCACTAATAAACAGACTCGTTTTCTGCTTTGCTTGAAGCCTGAAGACACGGACCACATGCTAACAAAGACACGTTCTCTTATCAGTGAATCCATTATCTAATGACCTCATTAGTGTTTCTTCTCATGTTGAAAATGTCACAGTGATTATGGATATGAGGAAGATCGTGTGTCTCGCAGTGTAGAAAGATTTGCTTAAATACTTGATGATGATGATGATGATGATGATGATGATGATGATATTTGGAATTCCTCCATGTAAATAAGGAAACAGAAACAAAATACCAAAGGGTAGCGCAATTTGAATACTGATGGATTTTGGTCTTTTTACCCTGACCATATCAAAGGACAAATCAGAGGTCTGGTTTTTAAAGAGGACGACCTGATGTCTAGGAGATGCAGGTAGATGTTGGAGGTAAACTTGCTGCTCCACAGGAAATGTGGATCTGACATCATTCTGTGGTCGGTCAGTCAAAGGAAAGTATATGACATGGAGCTGACAGCACCATGGACAGGTTCAGAGGAGGAGGAATATGAAAGAAACAAATTGAGATCTGCAGATTTGTCAGCAGAGACAGAACAGCGAGATTAGGAAGCGAGGGTTTGTCCTGTAGTCGTAGGATGTAGAGTTTGTAGCAAAATGAACTTTCTCACAACTGACTGAACTGAGAGTCATGGACAGATTTAAGAAAGATGGTAAAGGAAATGTCAGACAAGGCAGTGAGGACAAGTCAAAGGATCTGTGAAACATCTTCTACATGCCTGTTTGTTTTGAACTTCTTACCCACCCTTCCTCTGTTTGCTGCATTCTAAAAAAGGTAAAAGCTGTGCTTACTTAAATCATTGTAGTAACTTCACCTATCTGTTGATTAAACCCATGGGATGTAATTATGTACTCAATTTTCCTTTAGGAAGTTTCAAACTAAGCTCATCTGAGTCACTTGGACTGATGTTCCTGAGTGAATACAGTGGCTTCACAGAGCACATGCTCAGTAAAGCAGAACAGAGAAGTTTCTGGAAACTGTAGAAAAACAATGGAAGAAAACAAATTTCATGGTCCCATTGTAAGTTATCTAAAGTCTGTCACATGTCAGCTCTAATTTCATTACTTTAGTATCAGTGAGGGAGGAAGGAACCCTGCTGTACATGATACATGGGGGGCACACGCTCTGAAGCACAGCCCTTGTACTTTATGGGTTCTAATTTTGTAGACCAGGCTCAAGCACAGGCGCACTTTCCCTGCGCCAGCCTTTGCCGCGCAGACAGGGCGTGACCGGCGCACTTTGCAAGTTTCCTGCAGTGCCAAGAGAGGCACAGTCAAGGCACAGAGAGGCACAGAGGAGCGCGTCCACGCCTCCCTCCATGCAAATGGCAGAGAGGGAAGAGAAAAGCCGTGAGTGGGTTTAACACAGCCGAGCGCTGTTTTCACCAATCGATGAGCACCTCTCCTCGCCTTTAAATGCGCTGCGGCCGAGGCGCAGAATCTGATTGGTCTGAGTGATCCCGACACCGCAGAAAGTGTGCTGGAAAGTCCCGGTAGCGGAGACGGTCAGAGCCGCTGTCTCTGCAGCAGGAGAATTGACAGCGGGGCGCATCGGAGGACACGAAGCGTGTCACCGTGTGGGCCAGCTCCCGGGACAGATTTAATCTGTTCCTTTGTCATTAATAGGAGTACAAAATGAAGAGACAGTTACACAGCTGGCTTATCCATTCAGAATACTTTTGATCCACCTGCACTCCTGGTTTGTCATCGCCAAATAGCAGAACCTTTGGTGATATACTGTATACTCTCCCAGTGTCTCCGCCTCATCCTCCTTACAATAATATACTCCATCTTTTTAGATCATGTTAAAAATAAAGACTAAAACAGAGAAATATGGGAAATCACGGGTAAATCCTGAGTGACATACATTCATTTTGTCTCTTTTTACTTTGTCTTTTCTCTCCCTCTTTTCTTTGAATTAAATGAAATGAGAGAACCAGATATATACTCAGTATCAGATGTTAAGGCTGTTTATTGTTTAATTGTAAGATGTGCATCAAACTTCCAGCTGCCGTCAGGTTAACTTTCCATTATGACAAACGGCTTTAATCCGACATCAGATGTGACGGGAAAATTAACATAGATATAAATGTATATGCTGGTTCAGACAGTTACATTAAATAGTGATTGCTGTGATTGTTTATGTGCCTGACACTCTGGAAACCTGCCTCTGAGGCTTGTTGACATGTGCGCACATGTGCACCTGTCACCAAATTACAGCTGCGGAGGGTGCGCTCTGCTTTGTGCCGAGAATAGACCAGGTTGGAGCTGGCGAGCTTTTTTGGCACGAAATTGTCACTGCGCCAACATGAATCTGCTGACACCTCCCCCTGGTGCGCCATCACTGTGCAGACAGTCTACCAAATTGTCAAATTGGCAGCGCACGGCGGTGTGCTGCACAAAATTAACACTGCGCAGGGTGCGCCCCCTGCGCTGAGCCATGAAGTTAGAGCCCATTAACTTTCTAAGTGTGTTTAATGGTTTATTCATTAATAAAAAAATGTATGACTGGACTGTGCTATGTTGGTCATTTTAATAAGTGTGAAAGGGATAAATCATGTTTTTTTCAGTTAACTTTAAATCATCACTAGGACAGAACTTGATGCACTAACACCATGTGAAGCACAGACGGCTCATGCTGCTGTCAGCAGGGCCTCATTTCCTGTGTTCTCTCCTTGCTCATGGTGACTAAAGTAGTTAGGATTAAACCATTTGAGTTGCCTAGTCTCAATTTAGCTGTGCACCAAAGTTAACTCAAGACTGCTAGTTATATTAGCTTTATTGACCAACCTTTTATAATTAAACTGGTTTCCTAGATTCTTTTACGTAAGCTCAATGGCTCACATTTTACATTGCAGCATGAAAACCGGTCAAGATTTTAGACTGACCATGAGGACAAGGACTTTCTTGTTTATTTGATTATATTTCCTCCAGCTCATTTTTGTTTGTTTTCAGGATGCACTTAAACAAAAAGTGAATACTTGAGATCTGGAGCACATCATGACAGACAGCAGTGTCATCACTGTATTTCAACGTGTTACTTCACAGCCTTGATCTCTGGTTAATCATTAATAACAGCATGAGCAATTCATGTTTACATCTTAGAAGTTATAACAAAGAATGTGACGAAGATTTTAATCTTGGTTCACATGTTTTGTAAATTTTGAAGCTTTAAAAGATTTTGTTGTTTTGTTTAAATTTAAGTAAGAAAACCTGATGAAGCAACCCCTGTAAACTGTTTGGAGTTCATTCCTTCCATCCAGTGAGGTCATATTTATGCACATGTCCTTTCTGGCCTTTTGACCTTTTACTTATTTTAAGCACCAGGATAATGATCTGTCTGGCAAACCTTAAAAAATGATCTCGTAAAATATATTACACTAGTAAATCAAACTGTCACAGGGTTACATGAGCTGCCCCTGTGTAATGAACCTTTCAGCACCATGGAGAGCGACGCTCCACTGAAAGAAGCAAACAGCTGAAGAAGCAAATATAAAGATGTTGATTTCTAACCCATTCTTGTAATTATGACTTTCTCAGCCAACTTGAACAGATGTAAAATAAACTGACTTCTATTTGTTTCTTTAATACAGATCTGACTTAAATGTAGAAGTAGCTTTACTCTGCTGCACACGCCTCAGTTTGACAGAGCCAGCAGAGCGTCATATGAAACTGCACTCAGACACTTTTTTCCCTCTGTGATAATCAACATTACCATAACAGAGTTTTTATACATCTCTGAATAATTTATTTCATTTTAAGATGAAATAGTTTAAGTCCTTCCTTTGAGCAGTGAGTGGTTGTTTTATAAGTTTATCACACTGTCTTTTGGCTTTTTATTGTTCCCTGAGACAGACATAAAAAAGGAATGTGTGACTCAGCGAGTGGGACAGATCTTTTAAAGGATTAAGGGGGGCTTTCTTAAGGCCTTTATGAAGACTACATAAACTTAAAGAGAGCAGAAATGTGTGAGAAGAGAAGGAGAGTGGGGAATGGCAAGTGGCAGGGGGGAGATTTGACCCTTGGATGTCCACTGTACAGAGCTCAGCCTCTGTGTGTGGAGCAGACCAGGGAACCCAAAGCTAAAGCAGAGCGGGTTTAAAACTCCATCAGGTAAGCTTTTTATCACATGATAAATGCAGAGTGGATTAACTTTCTGTTTCCCCAACATCTTACTTGTTGCTTTTTGTCATGTTTGTTGTTGAACACCACACAAGAATGTTGGAGAAGCTTTGACAAAAGCACACAATAAAAAGAAATACAAGGAAACACAACAAATGCTTTACTAACTTATAGCAACTCGGTGAATTGAGGTTGATACATCCTGGAGGCAGAAACACAGATTTAAGAGCAGTCAGATCATAAGAAATAAGATTACTGCAAAGGAGTGCTAACACAGAGAAATGTCATCACAAAGAACTTGGCCCAGCCATCTCCTGATTTGTAAAATTAGCAGCTCTCTCCAAGCCAAGTCAAAGTGATCCTTCAGTCATGAGTCCTGTATGAGGCACGTTGACTTTTGTTTCTTCCAGTTAAAGAGTATCAATCTTTACACTTAGACTATACCCTTGCACTCTTCAACCCTAAAGTCCAGTTTGTTTAGCCAGCATGACTGTCGCGTGCCACAGGTACCATTCACTTCTCTGCTTTAGCACAGAGAGGTGAGTTTTACTTCATACACGAGCACAAGCACACAGACATGAGGTACAGGGCTTCACATTAACTTTTTTGCTCACTAGCCACTGTGGCTCGTGGTTTCCCAGAGTTATTAGCCACTTAGCATTTTCACTAGCCACAACTTTGCTGTTGGATAACTATGTTAAATATGATTAAAGTGGATGATGACATGGTAAAGTTTACATGAACTAGATTTAAAACCTTTTTAAATGTAAATGACCCCTTTGGACACTCAGATCAATACTGCATCAGTGGTTAACACCACAGGTCAGTATCAGGTATTCAGCTCTGAAACTGTTGTGCTCCTTTAATACGAAAATTTCCAGTCTGTTGAGACAAAGTCATAAAATGAGGAGTTTACTATTTCATTTAATGAAAGTTGTGAAGGTTGGAGATTAATTAAAAAAGATAAAAACTAAACTGAAAAAAAAAAAAAAAAACTAGCAAGAAACACTGTCTGCTTGTATATTTATTAACAACAGTAATTTTTCAGTAATAAGCTAAGTACTGTACTGGCTGGATTGAAAGTCCCTCTGTAGTATAATCATACATTTTTTGAAGTCATATCAGTCAAAAAATGCATCATGAAGAAGAAAACAACATATATAAGTCACACTGAACCATGCGTCACAATTTTGTTCGTTTACAGTATTTCTGGAGTGAATTTTTTTTTACATATAACTTTGATAAATGTTTGTATATTAGGAGCTTTAAATATTGTTCCTTCAGCTCCTCATATCTGTGACCAGTTTCTCCTCTCCTCCTCCCCTCCTCTGCTTTAGGTGAGTGTTGCTGGTGAGATCGGTGCAGTGTGAGCTTAAATGAGCTCCATCTGATAAACATCCTCACTTTTAAAAAGTTATGGGAGTTTTGGTGCTAGTTTGTGACTCAAACCTCGGGGTTTGTTCACAATAGAGAGCAAATAAGATGTGAGTGAACTTTTCAATCATGTTATCAGGCGCTGAACAAGCCAGAGTTCTGGAGATGAAGTCTAAGCTCCTGTCAGCAGTGATGTCAGAAAAAAGGCTTTGCCAATGGACCAGTGTAGCAGTGTTACCCACCACAGCTGGAATCCACCCGCATGTGGCGGGTTGGCGGGTGTTAATGTCAAGCCCTGATGAGGTATGATCATCAGGTTGAACGGTTGCTAGGCGCTACCCAAGTAGCTGCCTGTTGCAGCAGCTCTCTCGTCTTTGTCCGTTTCTTGTAATTTTTTCGTCTCTTTTTCGTCATCTTTGTATTTGGAGTGGATCATCACTTTGTATGGTTCATTGTCGGTCACGGACACCAAACTTTTTGTGGCTTCGGCGGTATTTTTTACTACTTTTCTCCTGTGTTTGTCTGGAGATCCTACATGTAACCATGGCTGCATTGTTTACATGCAAAATTAGCTGTTAGCAGCCTGTAGCATGTCAATGCTAACTAGTGTAGGGCTTGATGATTTCCCTCGAGCTGAGGAGAAGGAGGTGAGGACGACGTGCTGGTTCTCGGATGTGAGCTGGGAGGTGACGACGTGGACCTGTCCTTCCATCCATCGTTGTTGGGAACGTGGGATCTCGCTCCGGGGGATGGACGAGCTAGCTGTGCTAACCCAGCGGCATCGTGCTGTTCACGGACGTGGCTAACGGAGCTGACATCGGACGCCGCGACACATCCGAGGAGCTTCGCCTGCTGTGAGCAGACAGGATCCAGGAGAAAGAGACTGAACAGACTGCTGGGGAGGCTCAGTCCTGGACCCTGTGGAGGTGGAGACTGGCTGGGCTGGAGAGTGGTGGACGAGTGGTGGACGGGATGTCGTCATCTAATTTCTTATGGACTTTTTTTTTGCACTTTCTATACTCTTTCTTACTTTTGTTTTCTTAAATGCTGCGGTGACTCCTGAATTTCCCCTCGGGGATAAATAAAGTATTTTCTATTCTATTCTATTCTATTCTATTCAATCATTTTAAACAATAGCAAGGGTGTTAGAGGGCTGTATCTGACCAAAGCAACTTAACATAAGCCAAGTTGTTACAGTGCTCTTTGTGTCTCTTTGTGATGAGATCACAGTTTGTGTAATAAAGACATTTCATGATGACGTAGGCGGGTGTGTGCCCAGAGTCTGGTTCACATGAAAGTAGTGTGACCTTGGGTTGTACTGTCCAGTGGGAAAATGGCACTTTTGGTGGTGGTAATCACTTTGGATGTCCAGTGTGACTGTGACTCAAGAGTCACCCAAGGGCCCACAGATATGTGAAGACAGGGCAAGTTATATGTAAGGGCCAAAATACAGAGAAGAAGGAAAGAACAGAAGAGCAGTGTCATAAATTTCTGTCATAAGGGCGTGCACTTCTAACCTCTGATGTAAAATCAAACATAGGTGATGTTTTCATCATGAATAATGGTTCTGATTATAAGAGAAGTCAATAAATCCTGGTCGACCAACTTTGAGTCACAAACTTTGAGCCTGTTTTTGGCGGCAGACTCTTTAACAGGAAGGAAATGCCTGAGCAGGTGGGTGTTCAGGCTGAAGGTGACAGAAAATGGATCCGGGAAAATGTTTTTCTGAATATTTGAAATTCTAAATGTCAAAATCTAAATGTCAGCTGAGGTTAAAGTCATCGTTAGACCGAGTGAAGAATAAAAAAAGTGTTCTACCTTTTAAGAAAAAGCTCCCAAACTTGAGTTTTGGAAAGATAAAAATAAAAAAAGTAGTTTGTATGATATTTTAGAAAAACTAAACTCTTTTATTCTTCTCCGGAGCACTAAGGTTTACTCCTCCCTTTAAATACCAGTCCAGGTAACTGAGCTGGGTCTGGAAACTTTAATTTTCTGTAGCCTTTGGTGCAGCCCCACACAGGACAGAGGACCAACACACTGATTTAAACTGAGCACTCAGGCTGAATAAAGATTTCACTTGAGATCCAGGGACAAGGCATGAATTTTTTATCAGCTTCTTGGAAAAGAAAGATTATTAAACATGAGGCAGAGTTAGAGAAAGTGGCTGTATAAGTAATTGGTTTTTGGTGAAAAGAGGGGGTTTTAACTTGTTTTGATCAGCTATCTGCATTAATACTGATCAAATTCAGAAGTCATGCTGCACCTGCTGCAAACTTTAGGGGGTTTAAGGAAAGTGTTTTCACATCAGGACTGAGGTTTGTGTAAAATAACAGAACAAGCATGCTTGGAGTCTTTATTTGTGCAGCTATTTTTGTGTAACTGTTGGTTCCAGACAAACCAGACAAACATTTTATGTTAGTCTGGTCTATTTCAGTAATGATGGACAAAACAAAAATGATGAAACAGCCAAATCCCAGATTGTCCACAGTTTGTAGGACAGAGCTGTGAGCTATCCTGGGAATCACACAGATCCACAAGCTTAGGCTGAGTTTGCTCTGGCAGAAATGTCTGGCCAGCATCCTGTTGGGACAGATTTCCTGTCAGCCTGATTCAGGTTGAGCTCGATCAATGGGCTGTATAAATAATGACATCACACTCTGAGTTTGGGTCTTGGCCGCTGCCATGTTGTTTTTTTTAAGCCAGCAGAGCCCATATTTAGCAGAGAGCGTGGTGCTGGAGAGGAACAGGGAGCCTGGCAAAGTTAATAAAGCTATGCAGTCTGTGCCTGTGGGTAATTTATTCGTTGGGTGAGCTAAATAATGATAGCATTCCCAACAGTTCCCAGTCTGCGGTGGATGGAGCCAGAGATGGTTTTTAACTCTTCTAAAGGAGCTCAGACAGCAAGCCACATTTGATACATGAAGGTCAGGAGAGCGACACAAAGTTTTCCCATAACCATGGTCTACCATCTTTTTAAGAAGGAAAAATCAACATCCTAAATATAGAAAAGTAAATGTATTGATACAGGGATCGTAAACACACACACAGACACCAGCTAATCAGTACTCACATCGTATCATTTCACACACACGCAGGATGGATCATCATCTGCAGAGCTACATTAGAGCTTTTTTCCTATCCAGAAAGTCTGTTTGTAAGTACATTTGGTTAAGTTTGAGACCTTAGGCTGGATGGATTATGGTGTTTTCAGGTGTCATGGAAGCTAAACTGAAGTTAGCAGACAGGCCTGGCTGGACTCTGGGAAAAAAGCGTAAACATTGACAAGTTTTCTGTCTTTGTCTTTCCCATTGCTTGAGGTGTTTTGTTTCGGATACTAAATTCAGTTCAACTGAAAGATGCATTTATGTAAGAAATTGTTGCAAGTTGACATTGGTTGACTGGTGAAGTGAAAACCCAGACAGCATTTGGGGAACTTCCTGAAGTAAATGTTTGTTTCTGTTTCTCTGTGTATAAATGGATAACACATTTCAACACAATGTTAAGGTTATATGTTTGGGTATGAAATGCTTTTTGTGGTTGGTTTTGTTATTTTGATTTTGATTTAGGACCTTTGTTGACTTTACACAAGAACAGAGACTGATCCTAGACCCTGTCCCTCGGATTGTCAGGATTAAACCCTAACTGGCACTGAGGTGTATGATCAAACTAAGAGCCTTATTTAGCGGTGTTTTTGTGTGAAAGTAACACGCTGAAAATTCTCTGAATAAAGTGTGAATACAGACCAACATCAGATTTTTTCGGTGGGAGTCCGTTTCTTTGTGTTTTTGGTCAAGTTAAATATGGCCCTGTCTAAGTGCAGAGGAAACCTGCAGAGGAGCAGGGAGGGGGTGTTTGGTGCATGCGCTCTGGGCTTCTGCTGCACAAAATCACTGCTGTAGGGGTAATTTCTGCCCTAAACCTTGTGATAGGACCCAACTTGTTCCATCCCAGAGTATCACTTTAATGCAGTCCAGGCTCAAGATTTTACCCTCAAGACTCTGTTAGCATGCAAAGGAAAACGATCACTGTCAAATCCAGCGAGAGGACGCTCTGTGTGCTGAAAACACTGGCAGTGTTCCAGGCAGTAAGAGTGGAAACATTTCTCAGAGAGCTGCTGTTGATGCTTTGTTTTGGGTTAAACAGAGACGTATCTCACATCAGGTCTTTCTGTCTCCTGACAGGCTGTCTGTGCTGTTATATGAGCGTCATCCAAATGAATGTGTGTGTCTGGACTGCCTTAAGCTATCTGCATGAGCTGATGTAGTAATGATGAAGGCATCAGTAACCCATGCACGCTGGTGACGCAGCTTCTTCAGCATAAAAACAGAGATCTAAGGTCTCACTGATGAACTGTTCAGACCTCACAAAGAAGTCCTCATTTCACTGGACTGACTCAGCTCTGGGAGGGGCAGATATACATGCTGTGATGTGGAAGCAGCAGGGACTACTTCCGTCTCCTTGTATTGCTGAATGTTGGACTCACTTTGCCACAAAGTGTTTGAAGTGTTGCAAACGCTTTGAGCGCATTAATAAGAAGATGCATCTTTGGACATCTGCTAGTTTCCGAGATGGAGGAACTGATTCACATGCGCACACATTTTCTAAAGCCTTCTGGATGCATCAACAGAACAGATTTTAACCAGAAACCTAAAATTAAATCCTCTGTTCCCTCAGGAATTTACAGTCTGGGAGGTGGTGAATAAGTGAAGGGAAAATCTGAGTTCAATCCAGGTTTAATGTCCTCACATCTTTGTTGTAACAGATTGTTAAATTCTGAGTTGTGCTGCAGTGCCTGCTGTTCATAACATTGCATTTGCACATATTCACATAAATAGACTCACAAAAGCGCCCTCATGCAAAACATCTGTGGAGCCCTGAAGTGTGAATCAAGGACTATTTTTGGAATCTTGGAAGTATGAAAAATGTTGCTGCGACTCTACAAACCCCAAAACAGGCTATTTTATGCTATTGTTATGGAAATCTGAGCTTTTAGGAAGATAACCAAGACTCCCATGTGGGAAAACTGGAAACAGCACTGTTGGCTCTGTTGATGTTCTACTGTGAATATTTTAATGTTCAAACTACAGTGTTCAGTCTCACCTCATGTGAAATCTTTACCTGAAATGACTTCTTTCTGTACAGTTCATGCATGAGCTGAGGGAAAGACAGGAAACTGGATCATAACAAGGAGACAGTCACTCAAATAGAGCCCCACATAACCTGCATGCTTTGGTTTTAATGACGTCTTTAATTAAATCAGCTGACAAAGAATTAATAAGCCAGTTCTCCAGTGCATTAGTGAAAAGGTACAACTGATAAATAATCAAAACATGTCAATCAAATCTGCACACACCACCTGCTTATGGTTAGGCCTTTTTTCCCCTTTTTTTTTTTCATTTTTCTAAGTGGTTAAAAGAATTTAAACTGATATATGTCAATTGGTGTAACCAGTGTTTCTCATAAAACTCTGATATTACACAAAAAAACACAACTATAAACATGATTTTATCAGCCTACTACACCGTAAAAGTGAAATCTAAAATGATCTTAAACATCTGACCTAAAACTAGAGAGAAGACATTGATGTCTAAAGCAAACTGACTCACTCAGTGAAACAAAACCCATATAATCAAGTTTAGAAATGAATTATTTAAGTATACTTTGTGATGATAGTTCATTGAAAATAGCTTATTTCATCAATGCACCTGCATAAATTCTAGGTGGGTGAATTATTTAATACTTGTCATTTAATACAACTGTGATTCTTTAATTGGTTAAAAAAAAGGTAGAAATGCCATATAGAATACAATGACATCAACAGAAACGCAAACTACACATTTAAAGAGGCTGTGAGGAGAAACACTGCCCTGCAAAAGAAAGCTGCCACAAAAAAAAAAAAAAAAAAAAAAAAAAAATAGTCACTCTAATATTTTGTTGGGCTGCCTTTGGCTCTGATTATGATACGCATTCTGTGTTGCATTGTTCCAATAAGCTTCTGCAATGTCAAGATTAATTTCCATCCAGTGTTGTCCTGGCATTGTCATCTTTGAATATGGCCATGCCACCAGGGAAGAAAAAGTCCATTGATGGAATAACCTGGTCATTCAGTATATTCAGGCAGTCAGCTGACCTCATTCTCACTCTTACTGATTAGATTAATCTTGTCTTCTTAGAAATCTTGACTGTTTTAGTGTTCTTTTTAAAGACAAAAAGGTATTTTTTACCTTGACATGTTTCGACATTCACGCTGCCGTCTTCTTCAGAAGCTGTCATCCAGACAGCTGTGTGGTGTCTTTTTTGTCAGCTGTTTCCGGTAGTAGCGGGCGGGACAGATTGATCACGTGGACTGTCCCGCCAGCTACACCCCCCGTTGCCTGACGGCCTCTGGAGAAGTGAATCCCAGGTGTGCGAGAGCTGGCAGGCTCCTTCATCCCTATTGATGGTGTCGGGGAACGGGGAAAGGACACCACTAAACAATTAAGAACCTAGACTCTGACCAACTGCAGCAACCCCAGATCTTTGGACAGTAGGCGCTAGGCATGATGCACTCAAAAAAGGAACTTTGGTGTTTGTTCAATCAGCATAAATAAAACATGTAGCTTCTACTAGATTATTTCATGTTCAGTGGTTAAACATGATTAAATCATGTTGTTTCAGCATGATGTGCAAAATTGTTAAAACAACAAGATCACTTTATGTTAACTCAACCTAATTGGTTTAGGTAGGAATCCCATCTGCAACACCTCTCCAGAGCAGGAGGTGGCAGTAATGTGCAATAGGACCTATTCATCAGAGAGCAGAGCCAGAGGATGACCTGCAATGTAAAAATCTGTCAATCAGTTGAAGTGATGTAATTTTTTTAATCAATCCATCTCAATATTTCAGTTAAGGTTTCCAATGTTTTTTTGTGGATCATATCAACTTGAAATTCTGCGTTGCTACAACTAAAAAAAAGAAGTAGTTGGACCAACTTAAATGAATTGCTTCAATTGGTCACACCTAAATAAATTAAGTTCTTTGAAATGAAATTAACAAGTTTTATCAACCCAACTTAATAGGTCAAATAAATTAAATATTCTAATTCTTCTCAAATCAATATTTCGCATCAATCCAACTCAAAGTTTTAAGTTGTTTCAACTCAATAATCTGCAAAACCTAAAAGGAAAAACCGTGGTTGAGGAGGGAACACTGTGGATATGAGACCCTGATGCACATTAAGATACCATGCAGGGACAGTGTGTCTGTGCTCCATGGCATGGACCAGCTGCCTGTCTGTGGGACAGTGTGCTAGCTGGCTGGCTGTCTGTGCTACACAGCATAGGCTGCTTGGCTGTGCCCCATGGCAATGGCTACCTGGCTCTGCTCTACGGCATAGGCTGCTTGTCCTGGCTGCCTGGCTGTCTGTGCTCCATGACAGTGAGGGCTCTAATTAAAATACTCTCAGTAATGGTAATTTGAATATAACTGAAGACAAAACCCAGTTTGTCATTTCTGATCATAATTTTAGCCCATCAACACACCTCATTTATTAACATATAAAATATTAAACATGCTAAAAAGTACACGGTCCATGCCACAGGGCACAGACAGCAAGTCCATGCAATGTGAAGCATAGAAAGCTTGTGCCCTCGGCAGGTTAGCATCTCAATGTACAGCGGGGTCTTATATCCACTGCACTCCCTCCTCACTCACGGTTTATTGCAAAAGGTTTATTGCAGTCAAGGCAACACAATACAATTTAGTTTGATGAACATGGGTTTAGTTGTGAACTCTTAGAAAATTTGAGTAAAATCTACTATGTGTATTTGAGTTACAACAACAAACGTTTTTAATTTGAAATAACTTCAATATAACATGTACATTAGGATTAAATAAATTATCTAGATCTAGATAAAGATATTGCGTGCAACTGCTAAAAGTAATGAAATTGGGTTAATTCAACAAAACATTTTTTTCAGTGTGGGTGATCACTTCATCTGCCTCTCTTCTTACCCTGATGGCCCATCACTCTGGAACAGGGTCAATCTGGACTCATCAGACCACATGACCTTCTTCTGCTCCAGAGTCCAATCTTTATGCTCCCTAGCAAATTGAAGCCTCACTGATTGCTGACTGACAGCGGTCAGACTCTACCATCATCACTGAAGATCTTGGTGAAAAATTAATGCAACACTGGATGGAAAATAAACTTGACATTGCAGAAGCTTATCAAAACTATGCCACAGCGCACGTGTGCCGTAATCAATGCTAGAGGCGGTCCAACAAAACATAAATAAAATATTTTTTGTTGGCAACTTTTTCTTTGGCCAGATTAGGTTGTTATCCACAATTCAAAATGAGTTTGTCAGCACTAATATTGCTGATTACAGGTTATTTTAAAATGCTTCTTCTTTGCTTCCTGATTGGGTCAAGCAGGACCGGATTGACTTATGGCATGTTAAGGTCTCTATGACAACACCACACCAGCTGACCAGGTTTAGTAGAGAGAAGAGTGATCACAGAAGGGATCAACAAAGTCAATCTGATCTGGTCTTACTACAGCGATTAGGTAAGAGCCGAAAAAACTGCTCTTGACTAAACTTAATGTATTTCAATCAGTATGAGAACAAATCTTTGGAGATATGGACAGTATATCTTTAAATCTGCTGCATGCTGTCTGAACTGAAAGCACTGATCCAAAGTGACGTATACTGGTGTGAAATACATCTGTACCTCTGTTATTCTTTCATTTCTCATTTTCTGTCCTGTTTGAGTTGTAAAGTGAACAACAAGGCAAAAAGATCATACCTCTTTTATAAGCTCACTAGCAGGAGCCGAGAAGAACAAAGGTAAACTAAAAGTAAAAATAAGGTACAGCAAACATTTGGTCACAGCAGGAAGTGGGAATGTAATAAAACTCCACATCTGTTCCTGTTCCTCTGGAGGAACGGCTGATCGTCTTTCTGAATACACGACTCTCACTGCAGAGAGTCAGCTCAGCTGTGGATTTAGTGGTGGTAATACATCAAACACATGAGTTCATTTGTATCTCATCCTTCATTGAAGGGAGGGATGTTTACTCTAGCTCTCATAAAACAAACTCCCTGCTCTTTGTGTTTTAGTCACAGCAGCTGAGTGAAGAGGGAGAAGGTTTTAACTTAAGAGCTCTGTTGTTAAAACCTGTCTCTGAAATGATCCACTCCAGAGAAACGACATGCTTCAAATGAGAGTGTTTTAAAGTGGATCTATTGTACTAATTTTTACCTGTCATTAAGTCAATCTGAGACACTCAGAGAGGAGCTTTCCTCCATTGTTCATCTAAAAGTGAAATCCAAGAAAACCATCATTTCAGCCTCTGACTGAAACACTTTGTTCTGTTTGTTTTTCCACGGGCTGTGGATGTTACACGTCAAACTAAATGCTTTGTCTTCAAGAGAGGGTCTGAGGCTTGTTGTTAGCTTTCTATTAAAGCTATCAACAGTTAGCTGTTGTTTCATATCAAATGTTATCGTACTGATCCATTTTGTAGTTTATTTCCTATAAGCCTACACTGTAACGCAAGTGAAAAGAACTACACGACCCAGAAGCCAACAGTTATCCTAAAAAGAATGGGGCGAAAATCAAATGAAATTCAATGTATTGCCTAAACACTAAATAAAGGGAGAAAACAGGAGTGATACAGGAGTGGGAGTCATTTTACAGGGGGTGGGATGGAACAGGATTTTTTATTTATTTTTTTTTACTCTGTCACTTGATTGGGACAGGACAGGATTTTCTCCTGTGGGAGTGGGATGGGACAGGAGTGAAAATCCACTCCCCTGTGACTCTCTTGTTCAAAGCTGTCAAAGAGGGTCTTTATTGTTGAATCAGCCCCACGTTTCAGTAACAGCCGACACACAAATCCAGCTTGTCCTTGTCTTAGTTTAACAAAGAGTTATCAGTGAAGTGGGGAGCAGGAACAGAGTTTCCTTCACAACCAGGAGAATGTTTACGACCTGAGATACACTGAATCAACAAAGTGAAGAGAGAACAAAAGCTGTAGAGTAAAATGAGACTTTCCAGCTTCTTGGTGGGATTTCCTCAACAAATCTGACAAGTGCCCGATATTGCCCTTAAAGAGGGTAAGATGCTTCCTCATATTTCAAACAAAGATCTAAAGTACCAATCGTGGATTTCAGGCTTGTCGTGCAGATTTTCAAACCTCTACATCAGGGATGTCAAACTCATGCCATTGAGGGCCAAGAGGCTGCATGTTTTCTTTCCAATCAAAAACTCCATCAGCTGGTTTCACTGATTAGTCCCTGCTCTCTGCTTTAAGGTGAGGTAATCAGTGAATTCAGCTGGTGGAGTTTTTGATTGGAAAGAAAACCTGCAGCCTCTTGGCCCTCCATGGCACAAGTTTGACATCCCTGCTCTACATATTCACATGTTGTAGTATCTCTAAATCTGTCTGTTGACTGATAAAATCACTCTTTTTCTTAAAATGACACAAGATCTTCAGAAGGTCTTGATGAGACTAGGTGAAATGGTGAGATCACTGCATGAGGATCAGAATCAGGATCTCTTTATTGTACAATGGCTGCTGCAACACTATTGGGAAACTAGAGTTGGAAGGCAAGAACACACAAAGCACAAGGTACACCCATTAGAAAGTATAAAAGTCACACAAAATTAAAAAAAATAATAATAATAAAAAAAAAGGTTAATGACATATTGGAGGGACAGGCCTCAAATACCAAGGGTGCCCCCAACAGGCCTCCAGAGGTCTGGCCAATCAGAGGGTAGAGTTTTTGTTTTTCCTTTTAGAGTGGGGTGCCTTAAAGTGATACTCCGGGATGAAACAAGTTGGGTCCTATCACAAGGTTAAGGACAGAAATTACCCCTACAGCAGTGTTTTTGTGCAGCAGAAGCCCAGGGCGCTCACACCAAACACCCCCTCCCTGCTCCTCTGCCGGTTTCCTCTGCACTCAGACGGGGCCATATTTTACTTGACCAAAAACACAAATAAACCGACTCCCACCGAAAAAATCTGGCCACAGGCTGGAATCAGACCTGGGCGACCAGACCAAAGGTGTACCTCATAGGGCGTGAAGTAGACCACTAGGCCATCTGCGCCCTGCCAATAGCTAGATTAGCCAAAGTTAGATTAGGTCAGTTTTCCCAATATACCCCTTTACAACCTATGCATCAACATAACAGAAGAAACGTTTGCTCTATCCATTCAGACAAGTAAGCTTTCTTCAAAGGTAAAGTCTGTAGAAATTTCTCTAAAAATAAAATGTCAACCTTTACAGCAGTCTTTTTCAACCTTGGGGTCGCGACCCCACGTGGGGTCGCCTGGAATTCAAATGGGGTCGCCTGGAATTTCCAGCAATTGATTAAAAAATAAATAAAATAAAAAAAAAATACTTATATATTTTTAATGATTGAATAGTCCCATGTATTTCATTTGAATTAAAACACCACACATTTTCCTTTATAATAATAATTATAATGTTAATAATAATGATAAAAAAAACAAGTTTAGCCCTCTCGACTGGATGTTACGTCGGAGATGAGATGCACTGTCTCCACCACAGCACCTGACTTTGAAAACACAAAAACACAAATAAACGGACTCCCATCGAAAAAAATCTGGTATCAGTCTGCATTCACGCTTTATTTAGAGAATTTTCAGCGCGTTGCTTTCACACAAATACACCGCTAAATAAGGCTCTAGTTCTCATCGTGTCTCTTCGTCCTGGCAGACTACCTGTGTTTGTTTATATCTGGCACGCCACGCACAGACTGATACACTGAGCGGCAAGCGCCTCGTCGCCAGCTGTGGCTCTACAGCGGAGGTAGAACCAGAGCCTTATTTAGCGGTGTTTTTGTGTGAAAGTAATGCGCTGAAAATTCTCTAAATAAAGCGTGAATGCAGACCGATACCAGATTTTTTGGGTGGGAGTTCGTTTATTTGTGTTTTTGGTCAAGTAAAATATGGCCCCGTCTGAGTGCAGAGGAAACCGGCAGAGGAGCAGGGAGGGGGTCTTTGGTGTGAGCGCTCTGGGCTTCTGCTGCACAAAAACACTGCTGTAGGGGTAATTTCTGCCCTAAACCTCGTGATAGGACCCAACTTGTTCCATCCCGGAGTAACACTTTAAGACGCTGTCACATAAGCCATCAAAAGTGTTCTGAGGCCCCATCTTACACCCTGCTATTACATAAAAGGAGCAGTCACAGCAATCATACCTCATGGACCATATGTCATGGATCATATGTCATGTCTGCGTGCTTGTGTTTGTACATGAAGTGGACCTTGCCAAAGCACACCTCTCCAAAGGAAGTGTTTCAGACAGAGACTGAAAGATGAGTTTTCCAAAACCTCAGTGAGAGAAAAAAAGAGACTAAAGCTGCCTGGGGATCAATATCAACATCACCATCTGTGTATGTAATGCTATAAAATTTTGCTGAGGTGTATCCATACAGCAGATACCATACATTGCATGAAAAGTAGAAAATATTACCAATTAATAGCTGCCAAATGGGGGCACGAAAGAGCTTTCTCAGTTAGCAAAAAAAGAATGACAGACCTTTACTACACTGTAAAAATCCTAATTTTACAGTTAATAACCCTACATCTTTGAGGTATTTTTTCTGTTTTTCAAAAACACTATACAAAACTGTACAAGTTCACTATTTCTAAAATCACATTCTGGATAGTTTTTTTGTTATTATTATTATTATTATTATTATTATTATTGTAAGTGTTATGCTAATACTGACATACTGTGTATTTTTTATTTTTTCATTGAAGAAAAATGGAGTTTGATGTAAAATGACAGTTAACATTTGTAACTAAATTTGTAGCTTGTTTTCTAATGGTTTATTTTCATACCAGTAATCTAATGTTTTTAACTTGAGTTTGAATATAAATCTTATGAGTTTTATGTAGCATATGCACCTGTGCTCTGTTTCCTCTTCACTCATGGTTGCAATAATGGTTATGCTTTTACAATAAACTGTATGTTTGATGTTCTCTGACATCTTAGGAAAAATAGAGCTCCTTCAAGACCTGTAGTTTCACGCTTCACGACTCAACATATAAGAGCAGGGGTCTCATTTATAATCCTTTCTCATGCAGCCTTCATGACATGCAACCCTGGGTCATTTGTTTACCCTTTCATGCATGAGGTGCTTTGTATTGACTATTAATGGGCAGTCGTTAGCACACAGGTGGTGGAGTATGAGGCTGATCCATGTGCACTCGTTCCTGCTGTAGGTGAATTCTGATGTTAAAAGGAACATTACATGCTAGTGTGTGTGTGTTTGCTTAGTTTTATTAATCTGAATAAAGTTTAGCATGCAGCATCTCTACTTACTTCTTAGCATGATTCACAAATGTGACCCTGGTTGTGCAGTGTGGTGGTACATTGTGCTTCACTTGAGGAAAAATAGCAGAAGCTGTCACTTAGTAGCCAACTACAGACACCACAGCATCCAGCTGATTTCACAAATGCTCTGGTTTTCCAGACTAATTCATTTTAATTAGGTGTTAATCTACAGTGTAAAAGCAGATGACCCGCACTGTGTGACAGCGTGACTTCACTGCTGACACTTTAAAGCATTTCAGTCTGAGTGTTTCTTCCAGGCTGTGAACAAAACAAAACAGTTTCAACAAGAATCAATCATTTCTCTGTGACACTCCACACCTGATCATGATTCATATCATCTCTAACTATGACACATCCATTTCCACGCTGGCACACCATGCAGCTTAATGGCTGCTCCAACACTTTTAATCAAGATTAATTAACAGTGGACTGCTTAAGAATTCACTGCAGCACACCCAGAGGATTAAAGATGTTAATGAACCTGAAGACAATCACATTCCTGTAGCATACACTCTTTTACACCCTGTTCATTTGCATTTAATTGGTTGTATCTATTGTTTTACATCTGTTAACCTTCAATCTATTAGGGAGACTGTCTAACCTACAGTACACAATCCCTGAGAGTGAAGCAGAAAGTTGTGACAGCACGGAGCTTTAAAAACAAGGTAAAAAGGGTGAAAAAAGATAGATGAGTGGAGCAGGATGCAGATTAAAGAGATGAAAAGGAGACAAAGAAGTGGATGATGGGAAGAAGTTATGCAACAACATACCAAGCATCAAACATTAACTTGATTACAATCACCTTTTGGGAAAAAAAAATCATCAAAGTAGTGAAACAAGAAAGAATCAATGTTTGTTTGTGTATGTTTTGACACACTCTTTACCACCAACTGTCAGTTTCATTCTTTACTATAGTGGTATCTGTTTCAGATTCAAGATTTTTTTAAATGGGAATCTACTTTTAACCAGAGCTGCAAGGTGGTGCAACAGTTAGTGCTGCAGCCTCACAGCAAGAAGGTCACCGGTTTGATTCCCAGCTTGGCCGGTGGGCCTTTCTGTGTGGAGTTTGCATGTTCTTGCCGTGCATGTGTGGGTTCTCTCCGGGTCCTCCGACTTCCTCCCACAGCCCAAAAACATGATCATCAGGGTAACTGATCACTCTAAATTGTCTGTAGGTGTGAGTATGTGCATGGAAGGTTGTCTGTCTATGTGTCAGCCCTGTGATTGGCTGGCGACCAGTCCAGGGTGTACCCTGCCTCTCGCCCAATGACAGCTGGGATAGGCACCAGACACCCTGATAAAGAGGCTCAAAAAATGAATGAATAAATGAACTTTCTACCAAACAGGAACATAGCAGAACAAAATGTTGATGCTTCTGGGAGGCACTAAAAACAGTATTATAAATACACATTATGTGTACAAATATTAAAGATGCTATAAGGAGGATCTGTTTTAATTGCACTCCCTTGCCACCTTCTGGCTCGGAGTCTCATACACACTGTCGTAAATTACTTTTAGTGAGGTGTGTGTTTGTTTTGGAATTAAATAGAGACCGGATCGAACTAATTTTCCTTGTTCAAGTCAACTTTTTACTTGATACAATGTGCCAAGGTAAGGTATTTATCAGTACAGTTACAATGTGCTACGATTTGAAACCTGACAACAAGCAAATGTAGTAGCCAGTTTTATGTAGTGCAATCGGCAGCCCGGTGTTGTAACATATCTGTAAGCTAACGTGAAAACAAGCAAACACTGTCAGTTTGTAAGTTGTGTAGTTGCTGATTATATTTAGCTCAAATGACAGCCCGGTGCTCTAAGACATGTCAGTAATGTGTAACATTAGCAAATCCTGGTTGTGTCCTGCCAGTCATCTACCAATCAGAGCTAACGTAACCTCACTCTTCATTTTATTGATAGACTCTCAAGTTTCAACAGACCACTGCAGAATAACTGCTGACTGTGGGTTGGAATCAACATTAGCACAAACAGTTTAGCTCCTGTGTTAGCCTGTAGCTCGTGCTCTATCTCTCTCCTGTTTATCTTTCTTCTTCTCTTCTGTCCTTTTTCTATGTCCGACAGTTAGGCTCCAGTGTCCACCATCACTTCAAAATTAATCACAGAAATTGTTCCTGAAGAGATAAAACACAGATATCTGTGTTTTATCTCTTCTCACTACTAAACTTCGTCAGTGGTGTTGTCATAGAGAGATAGATGTGCCGTAAATTAATCCAGTCCTTCTCGACCCGACCTGGAAGCTAAGAAGTAGTAATTTGAAATAACCTGTAACCTGTAAAATTGGTGCTGATGATCTCACTTTAAAGTGTGGATTATGATCAGACATACATCTAGAGAGGAGACTTTTTCAAGATCACTTTCAAACTCCTCACAGCGCCTTTAACAAATACAATGTGATCAAAGATGGCTTTCCCAAACCATAAATTTAACCACACAGCCTGTAAAATATACTCATGTAGAGCTGTCTGAAAGGGGGAATAGAGGTTCATGGTGCAACATATCCTCGCACATGCAACCAAAACTTTTAGGAGTGCGTCACCTCTCTGTGTTCTCCTGTGACCAAAGTCACACTCAGGATCAAACCGTGGTCTTAACCAATAAGAGACAGAGCTTGGGCAGGTTGATTTGCTGTGGTCTTGTTCACTCACTGCACAAGGTTTTGTGTGTTTCAAAATGTGAGCAACCTACGTGTCAGAGAAGCTTAAATGGAAAAAGAAAATAAATACGACAACTTTGTATAATCTAAAAGTTAATATCTTATCGCTCATCTCAATACATTTTTATGACTCTTGAATTAAGACTCTTTTATTTTGCTCCACATTTTTATTATTGACTAAAGGCTTTATTCAAAATGGAAAATAATGTAAACTTAAACATGGGAGTAAAATGTGATTAGCTGCTGTTAAACAGAAATGAAGCAAATCAAGATTTATATAAGTAACAACTCAAATTCAAACCAAACAATGATTTCCACAAGCTTTGACTAAAGTAACCACTCTGAATATTTTGTTGCAGTATTTTGAGGAATGATTTCATCCTTTTTACGTTAAAGCACTGTATGGGGGCAATGTTTGATTTTGCTTTCATTGTAACACTGTTGCATATGCTATATTAGAAAAAAGAAAAAAAGAAAATGATAATATAAAAAAAACAAAAAAAAAAACTGTTGGATGTTTACATTTTGCCAGTGGTGTGAAACAGCAGCTGAGCTGAAACCCATTAGATGTGAGGATGAAGCAGATGTGTGTCCAATGAAAGTAACAAAAGCAGGGAGGCCATGAAATGAGCGCAGGCAGCATGACAACAGCTTTGTTTCCCATTAATCTTCCCCATTTTCCACCTTTCTCCAGTGACTCCATTCTGTCTCTCACTCATGACCCCTCATTTCCTCTCCCCTTCTTTCCTCTCAGTCCGCCCATCGCTCCCACGCTCAGACGTCAGCCCGTTGGGAAATTATGGGATGTCAGGAGGCTTGTAGAGGGGATGAGGGAGGAAGAGAAAAGTGGGCACAAGAATAATAGGAAATGAGACAGGCGGCGACTCAAAGAAGTCATCTGTCTCCAACAAGAGGAGCTTCAATTTGCTGTTTGTTGTTGATCCTGATGGAGGGGAAAACAAGATGTGATAACAGGAAGATGACAGATGGAGACACAGATGTAGCTTCTCTGGCTCTTCCCCTGAATTTGAAGGCTTGAGGCTGAAGAGGAAGATATCCCAGTGTTCTGGTGCTTCTCTGTCTTTGGTGGATTTTAGGGTCCATACAGATTAGACCAGAAACAGAGGAGCAAACCACTTTTTGTACAAACCACGTTACGTCTACACCACATTTTCAATCCCTGATTTAAAGGATAAGTTCTGTTTATACAGCTTTTACATTGTTGAAAGAATGAAGTAGAACAAAATACTCACCCAGAAGGCTTTCCTGATCCAAGCAGTGTTTCGGGAGATATTTAGATCCAAAATCTTGCAGTGGTCCTCTGCTGCAGTCTGTGTCACTCCAGACAGCGCTGTGTGGCTGTAATGACCTCTGAATAGACAAAGACTTTGTTTACGTTTGCCCCTGAAAGAAAGGAGGAAGTGGAGTCAGCTCTCCAGAGAGTACTGCGCATGCACGGAGGGGCAATCGTAAACAAATTCTTCGTCAGTTCAGAGGTCAGTAGCGGCCGGTAGTAGGCCAGACAGCGCTGTCTGGAGTGACACAGACTGCAGCAGAGTACTAACCCGGAGCGGACCATGATGGAATAATGCAGTTTTAGGAGCGGCGCTGTCTATGCCCGATGGATCCCATTATACGGACGTCCGCTGCACGATTTTGGATCTAAATATCTCCCGAAGCACTGCTTGGATCAGGAAAGCATTCTGGGTGAGTATTTTGTTCTGCTTCATTCTATAAACAATGTAAAAGCTTTATAAATCGAACTTTTCCTTTAAAAGGTAAAACACAAGTGGTGATGTCAGAATAGTACAGTTGATAAAAGATATCAGAGAACATTGCTGATTCCTGCGTCACAAAGCTCCATCAGGCTGCATACACTCAGCTTTTATGTGAGGCGCAAAGAGGACAGAGAGAGATAAGAGGGGACGGTAGCTACACGGTTAACCCACTTTGTAGAGACTTGTGAGTTTGCTCTTATGTGAAAATTGACAAATGAGCGTCATGTGACGTCCTCTAAAGAAGGAACACCAATTAAGCTGCCATGTATTTTAGCTTTGAATCCCAAAGATACACTGTCATATAAGGAGGACAGGAGGGAACATTGGCAGCCGATAAGAGGTCTCTGTAAGCAAAGGAGTTCAATAAGACCGAGGCAATTCTGTGTACCGGAGTGATCCAGCCCCTGTTCAAAGAACTGGTTCAAAGCACAGAGGAACGTCTGCTGTCCTAGCCCTGTCTTCAACGCTGTTATCACAAGAAGCCAAAAGGCCTCAGCAGATACCTCACATGTCACATCAGGACCAAGGATGGAGGTACAAGCCCCGGATCAAACGGTGAGGAAATACTTCTTAAAAGCTCCAACAGAAGGAAGGCCAGTGAGTGCTCCAACATCAGGGAGCACAGCTGAGATGAATGAGTTCTGTTGAGGGATTTCAGAAATGAGGATGTCAGGTGATTTAAAGAGGATGTGAACATGCATATGGATTGTTCCTGTCCGTGCAGTGTGGAAGTTAGTATTTCTCTGTTAAATGAAAGCATTAGAATCTAAATGCTGCTGTTTCACAGGTTGCAAGGTAACTGCAGTACACCAACAGGCCAGTAGAGGGCAGTTAGACAACTATTAAGGCTGTTAAGCTTTAAATGACAGGTTGGAAGGAGAAGACAGGCTGGTATTATTACGTGCATGTCAGCATTTAGTCTGTCTGTAGCAGCCCCTAGTATCAAGCAAAGTTTGACAGGTGCACATCTCATACAGCACCGTGGCACCGTGAAACCAAGACCCATCAGATTAACACTTACAATACAATAGTTTACAATCCAAAAC
This sequence comes from Halichoeres trimaculatus, assembly GCF_033239565.1. Lineage (NCBI taxonomy): Eukaryota > Metazoa > Chordata > Actinopteri > Labriformes > Labridae > Halichoeres > Halichoeres trimaculatus. The sequence continues at coordinate 5,863,018 of NW_027437185.1, forward strand.
TTTAACAGTTATTCAAGCACAAAACAAAACGCACACACACTTCCAAAAAAATTATCAAACCCAATCAATACCTACAAACATCAATATTACACCGCCCCGTTACACGAAATATTACAGCATATATGAATATTACAGCATCCCTTCACCTGGGTGTATTTAAAATTAGAGTAGAGTCCCACCTTGCCATCTGTAACCAGCGGCCATCAATGAACTCAGAACCATATTCTCCCTCTAAAGTCTTTGAACAAATTAACATAGTTTAGGAAAGGATAGCACTTAAAACCAATGACGAGTTTTAATTGAATAGAAGCGTACAATTGCTGCTCTCCTCTCACGCACAAGGCAAGCCTGATCAGCCTGAGGCAAAACCTGGTGTGTGAGATACACCTTCTCACTTTATGCCAGTTGCAAGACACACACGCCACCCCGGAACATGAATGACCACAATATAACCGTCCTGTGGCCAGTTACACTGTTAGCATGGAGGATATTCACCCTGTGCTGGTTTTGATTGTGATTCAAAGCTGTTAAGATTTGTTGACACTTTAAGGGTGTATTCACACCTGTGGCTCGTTTGCTTTGTTCCGATTCAGGGGCAAAAATGATACAATTGTGGCGGTTGTCACTTGGTTCGTTTGCGTTCACAAGGCAAAAGTCTCCAAACTAGTATGAATTCCTTTGTGTATAAACTGGATATCCACTGACACATTCAGCTGAAGGTCTCCAGTTTACAGGGTCACTCTTTAAAACTGAAACACTGGGAGCCGACAGAGACACATTCACACTATCAGGCTCATAGAAGACCATTGGTCAGGAGGTACTTAACCAGATCAACCACAGCTGGGTCTGATCTTCTAGTGGACGGAGAAGAAAACTAAAACACTTTGGGTGCTCCACAAGAAACGCTCAAAGTCAGGTCACCACCACTCTGTCACCCCAGTCATTCCAGATGGGCTGTGGTCAAACTTTTAAAAATGAATGCACCTGGTAGAAATATTTCTCACATCCATATGCTGTAGTTATATGAAGAAATCATTGGGCTGCATTGTGTTGAAGTGCTCTTTTATTGAGACCTTTTTTTCATTTGTTATTAGAGGTTATGTTGAGGATTCATTCAGAGTGGATTCATTCAGAGTGAGCTGTAGAGCAGCCTGCAGAGGTCCAGGGGCCTGCAGGAGCTAACCTTTGACCCTTGGGCAAGTTTAGCCTAGCCGTGTACTTGAGATGACTCTTCATTTCACCAGGATTGAAAGATTTAGTGCCCACAGCTGTCTCGACCAAGGTCTGCTCAGTGACTACATGTTACAGAAAAACAACCTACAGACACAGAGTCTGTTTGCCATTCATGGGTAGCTTGCATGCATTCAGGGACGCTCCAGGAGTATAAAGGAGGCTAGGACATCAGGTTTTTAGAGAGGAGAGGAGGGTTTTTGTCTGTGTGCCATCATTGTGTCAACTTCAAATAAAGATGTTGGACTGAAGCTGCCACTGGATCTCCTCTTCTTCATTGAACTCCGTCTGTTTCTTCATGCCAGTATTAGGAAAGTGGCCCACAAATTTATCACGTAGTCAGATCAAGAAGACCAGGACTGAACCTCACTCAAGGAAAGACACGTCAGTTAAAAACAGGGTTTTACCTCATGTTTCATGATGATTGACAGCTGTCCTTTTTTGGCATAGTTTTGCTAACAATAAGAAATGCAAAGACAGAGAGCCAAGAAGAGATTAGACTCTGAAATTAAAAAAAAAAAAAAAAAGACCAGGGTTTTTTTTGGCTTCAAAACAGTACAATGGTAAAAGGTGGAGCCACACTGTCCATTCTATATACAGTCTATGGTACCATCCCCTGCAAAGCTGTTTACAGGATACATTTATCATCCGAGAAGTAAATTTAGTAGCACTGGTTTGACACTAGCCATGTTTACATGGACCCAAAATTTCCGCTTGCATTAGGTTTATTTGCTCAAATGGAAAGAATTTAACATTTGTATAAACCTCATTCCCAAAGAAAAGTACCAATGCTAATGGAAATTTATTAAGTTTCACAGGGGTGGAATATTCCTTTCCCCAAACCGATTGAGGTATCATGTTTCCACTCAAACGGAAAGTTGTCAGGGTGTGTTCTTTCAGCACATGCTCAGATATGACGCAAGACACAACTAGAGACGTTCCTCAACTTTAAAAATGGCGGCGAGCCGTCAGCACTGGACTGCTGCGTAAAGTTTGTTTTTGATCCAAACTTCGAAAAAACTGAACATAATTTCAAGACTGGACGGACGACAAACTCGCAATACGGAGTACTGCAACACCATGATAAACAAACTGTCGTCCTCCAGCTTTGATAAATCTTGTGATGTTTACGTTTTTCTGTGCATGCCCCATTGACTATTCTGTTTGATTACAGCGGCGCACGTAGACCAGAGATTGGAATATTCCTTTCCATGTATACTTGTGTTTTCGGAAAAGTCATTCGGAAAGATTCCATTCGAAAAGACGAAAAACTCCTCATGTAAATGTGGCTACTGTGCATCAATTAAGCCTCTTTGAAGGTCAAAATGATAACTGTTTGTTCTTGTCTTTTTTTTTTTCTTGTTTTGCTGGACAAACTTTAGTGCCAATTGGATCTTGAAGCAGTAAAAACAGTCTAGATTGATTTTTACTTGATGATGTAACTCTGTCACCATGACAAGCTGAGGTCTGCAATAAAAGATACAAATACACAAAGTTTATAGCTGACCGTACAGAAATGCTTTGTTTCATTCTTTTGTTGATGCTATGCTTCCTCAGGGTCTCCTGCATCCACATCCACTCCAAACATAATCTCTGAGACTGTGCCATCTCCCTCCATTTGCTTGTCTATTACCTGGACTCTAGATGTTTCTACAATTCAGCGGCATGTTTGGCAAACATTTTATAGCTGCTGCAGCAGCAGAGGCCAGCCTGAACGTGGTTCAGAGTTATTGACTCTGTTTGCTGTGAGCAGCACTTCTGGAGCCTGAAGCAGATTTTTTCCTTGAAATGTGCAGAGGCCCAGTTATCTTCAAAGTAGATCAACTATTTAGAACTGGAATTGAACCATCAGCCTCCTGGTTTAGGGATGACCCACTCTGCCACTGAGCCACAGCTGACCAAAGTGTCACAGAACATTAAGATAACTGTGATTTTCACTGTTGTGGAAGACGACAAGGTCAAACTGTCAGGACACACAGCTCAGCCTGAGACTCAGCAGAAACAGCTGATGATCACAGCTGTCTGGTATAAATGGACAATATTGGTGAACACTATCCTCATTAAAGCTGTGGTAATATCCTGTTAATAAGTTTCAGCCTGATGTACTTTGGACATTAACAGATGGAAAGACAGCAGTTGCCATTTTTGAATTGTACAGTCGGCTTTTTATGGAGGGGAATTATCCCTGGATCTGCCTCAGAGCCCCGCCAGCCTTTATGAGACCAAGAACTGTATCTAACTGATGATACTCTTTCTCTGTGTGTTTCATCTGAGCTCAAAGCTCGACTAAAATCTCTGTGGCAGTCATTTTCCTTGCAGACACAGACGTCTCTCTGAAATTGGCATTTATACGACCTCAGCTTAATTTATGCTGATTGTTTTTAGTATGATTGTTCCTTGTATCCCGACACATTGTCTGCCTTTTTCCTTGAAATATGCTTGGCTGTCTCCATGAATCAGACACCATCAAAGCATTAGAGGGAAAAATCAACATGAGCAGATGATCAGTGGTAGATTTTAGAAACCAGATTTAAACACACAGAACATCAACATAAAGTCTGTTTTTCTTGGCGTAAACTGGGACATCGGTAAACTGCTTCTGCAGTTAGTGCAGGTTGGTGATTTTTGCTCCAAACATGCAGTTATTTCTTTGGATATGAGGGTGTGTGATACCAGGAACAAGATCAGGGCTTCAAAGCAACTTTGTCTTGTAACCAAGAGCCAAGAGTTTCCTTTTTACTACCTGGCTGTACATGTCATCTCCTCCCACGTCTCCTTTCTTTCCTTCCTTGTAATAGTTACAGCATTATAAACAGCAACCTGTATCATCTTCAAAAGGACATTAAATGCTCAACGTCACTCTGAAAAAGCAAGCAGAGAGTGAAGCAGGACAGGAAAAGGAAGATCTGTGGATCTTGTGTACTGGAGGAGCATTGTTGAATATGAAGAGCTCACAACTGCATCAGCCGCTACGGCGTAGAATCAGCACAGATGTTATCAGGCTTCAGTTTATATTACAGGCTTCTTATCCTTCTATAGACTATCACATTCGGGCACCGTAATCCTAACAGTAACCTTATATCTTGAGAATAAGGCAAAAGTAGAAGTGTTAAAGATTGCAGTTCCCCCAGCGTCCACTAGAGGCTGGCTCCAAAACCTCTTGAAGCTACATACACACCAGTTCATTTTAGCTGTCTTTAGAGCTTAAACAAGCAAGTTTACAGCCAGGGGAAAAAATATTTTGGTCCAAGTTCTCTCTTTTTTTTAATTTTTTTTTATTTTTTATTTTTTTTACTGTCTACACAGGCAGTAGACGGGCGTGTTTATAAATGAGGAGGACAAGGGCCAATTCCACCTCTTTTCCTATAGCTAGTATCTTTCTTTTTTCCTTTTCTCTTTTTTTAAATTGTTTTTCTGGCTTTTTATGCCTTTAATCAAAGAGAGGATAGGACAGTGGATACAAAAGTAAACAAGGTGTTAGGGGGGAATGACATGTGGGAAACAGGCCACAGGCTGATTAACCAAAGTTAGATTAGGTCAGTTTTCCTAATAAACCCCTTTACAACCTATGTATCAACGTAACGGAAGCTATGTTTATTTCATTCATTGAGACAAGTAAGCTTTCTTCAAAGGTAGACTCTGTAGAAATTTCTCCAAAAATTAAATGTCAACCTTTACAGGAATAATCCTGCTCAACTGTCACTTCTCGGCCTCTATACATGTGTGTCAGTGTCTATGTGGGCCTCGAACCCCCTCCTCTGCCTGTGTATTAAGTTTTGGTTGTATCAGGGTATTTCTGGGTAGAGAGTAAGTGTGGTTACCTCAGCCAATCACAGAGCGCCCAGTGCGCAAGTGGCTTTGCATGTTGATTAGCAAGTGAAGGAAGCAATCCTGAGCACTTAGGATAGTAGATGTAGCATAGAGAATGAAAAACACAACCAAAGTGAACCAACCAAAACACCAAACAGACAAAAGTTTTTACCAAACGAGGGTGAAGCTTGGCTCAATGTTCACTCACTGTCAGGAAGTTGGAGAGCAGCATGGGACGTAGAGCGATGTGAGTTAGCTTTCTGCTAACCAGGTATGTGTCAAATACCTAAGAGGGTGTCCACATAGTCACGCTGATGCTGGCCCAAGAAGGAGGAGCACAGCTTGAATGTTGTGTTTACTAACAAGTAACAAAAATTCCTGCAAACTCTAATTGAAACACTAAACAGCATGAAAACATCTGGTTGTCCAGTGGTCATTTGCTCAAAATTATACTGCACCACCGAGGCAACTTCTGTTGAGTTCTTGAGGAAAGCGTGACCATGTTACATACGTACAATGAGTCAAAGGAATTGTATTAGCATGTGGATACACTTTTCTCAGGACAAAGCTAAAAGTAAAGCACAATGCAATATCTGCCAGAACAACACCTCCTTTGAGTCCAGGTCAACAAACAACTTACACCGCCATATCTTAACTGAGCACCCAATTGACATAGCATCATATTTCAGAAAAGAAAGGACAGACTGTAGCACTAATGATAGTGATGTCTTTGTCAGTCCCTCTTCCACTTATTCCACTAGTTCTGCCTCTACATCAGGTAGAGTAAGACGCCAGGCCACTGCTGTTCTTTACTGCATCAGCGTCACCTGAAGCTCCCTCAGACACCACTGGGCCCACTTCATCATCTGACCAAGGATGTTTCTCTTTAACACACTGTCACAAAACCAAACAAACATCTCGCTCAGTATAGTCTTGCCACAAATACCTTGACCCCGTTGAGACGGGCAAAAGTTAACAAAGAACTGTCTTCCAAGTAGGAGTGTTATATCCCAGAAATTATCTGATACATACGAGAGGGAAGCAGCATCATTGAAACACACACCTCTCCAAAGCTTCAGCTGAGTGACGACCTCATTTATGTCTGTAACGTACCACTTCATTGAAGGCTTTCAAATGTACTCCTGCCTACTTGACTGTTTAGTATTTAGTGAGCAGACAACTTGGCAAGGAAGCCACAGAGTGTCGCAGCAGAGTGGGACATTGGCAACAAAGTGGTGTGCTGCTTAACAGACAACGCTGCCAACATAAAGGAAGCTATCCAAATCACAGGATGGACCCACCTTCTATGTCTTACTCACACAATAAAGCTTACAGTTAAAGATGCCCTCCAAGGTCAACATCACATCCTTGATAAAGAGCCAGCTGAATACTCCCACGGAAGTGCAGTGGGTGCTCAGAAAGGTAAAGAAACACAGCTCCATATGAAAATGGACGCACTGCAACCCAAACAGGACTGTGTTACCAGATGAAGTTCCACTTATTAAATGTTGGAGAGCTTTCTCGATAATAATAATAAAAAAAAACATCATCTCCTCCCTGGCTTTCACAAACACACCCGTGAGACCTCTATCACAAAATGAATTGACCATTTTGCACCATCCTAAAGCCATTCTGAGAGGTCATCATTGAATCCATTGCTACTGCACATCAAAGACCAAAAGTCCTCTGGTCTGTCTTTGATATGGTGTCAATTTCAGCAGGAACAGAAAATAGGGTTACGGCTGAAATACACCAGATGTAGCTCAAGTCCAGCTATGCTCCACCATGGCACATGGCTCCTATGGTCTTCCGTTTAAGTCAGTGTGTAAGCTTAAACCAGATCAGGACGGTCCAGGAAGTCATGCATGTAAACTACATTGGAGGGTGCCAAATCGTGGGGAAATAAGTACAAGCACTTGTTTGCTCCTCACTCTCTATCTTTATAGATACGGACACAGTCACACACACCCCTGACATTAACTTTGGACATTCATTTGTATGAATATTTTTAATATATTCAGACTGTAGTTGGGTAAATAGCCTTTTTTTTTTTTTTACATTTTATGATATTTTTAATGTGATGCTGTTATTTTAAATGTGAGTAATACTTGGTTGTTGGACTAGTTGTATGCTGCAAAACAAATTTCAATTTAATTGGACAAAAAGTATTATCACATCTTATCTGATCTTATCTTAACTAATCATGTCTTGTCTTGTCTTGTTTTGTGTTGTCTTATCTTGTCATGTCTTGTCTTGTCATGTCTTGTCTTGTCTTGTCTTGTCTTGTCTTTTCTTGTCTTGTCTTGTCTTGTCTTGTCTTTTCTTGTCTTGTCTTGTCTTTTCTTGCCTTGTCTTGTCTAGTCATGTCTTGTCTTGCAATGCCTTGCCTTGTCTTGTCTTGTCTTGTCTTGCCTTGTCTTGCAGTGCCTTGCCTTGTCTTGTCTTGTCATGTCTTGTTTTACAATGTCTTGTCTTGTCTTGCAGTGCCTTGCCTTGTCTTGTCTTGTCTTGTCTTGTCTTGTCTCTTCATGTTTTGTCATGTCTTGCCATGTCTTTTCTTGTCTTTTCTTGTCATGTCCTGTCATGTCATGTCTTCTGTTCTCTTGTTCAGCCTTGTCTTGTCCTGTCTTGTCTTGTCTAGTCATGTCTTGTCTTGCAATGTCTTGCCACATCTTGTCTTGTCTTGTCACTTCCTGTCTTGTGTTCTCTTTTCCTGTCTTGTCTTTTCTTGTCTTACATTAAAACAGCCAGTGATTTTCAAAATTAAACGCATGTGTGCACGAGACGCATCTGGTGCATTTGAGCCTTTAGATTAAGAGTCAGTGTTAAGTGTTTAGAGATCATCCCCAGGCCTCAGGCTAAAACTGTCAGGAGCACAGGGAAGGCACCCAGCAGCTAAGCAATAACAATATAAACGTGTGTGTGTGTGTGTGTGTGTGTGTGTGTGTGTGTGTGCGCGTGCACATGACACGGAGGTGAAATCTTGGAAAGAATAATTAAAGTTAATGTCAGGTGACTTGTCTTCTGCATGACACATCTTAATTAGCTGCATATGCACTACCCAGCCACCCACCCACACACACACACACACACACACACACACACACACACACAAACACACACACACACACACACACACACACACACACACACACACACACACACACACACACACACACACACACACACACACACACACACACCTTGTTGCTGTGTCTTCCTGCCCTTATCTCCAGGCAGGTTGAAAATGAGCTTCATTTTTATGCTGATACACAAAGCTGGTTCTTATTTTTGTGTTGAAATTTGGTCGCCTCTTCTTTTGTGCTCAGGCTAAAAGCACCTCTGTGGTTAAATGATTTCCAAATGTCTGCAGCACAAATGTGATCGTTAAAAGTCCAGAGTGTGTATCTGTGGCAAACACACTGATAGCACTGTGAGCTGCTGGCTTCGTTTTTCTTCATCGAGCTTTGATAAAAAGGTTCAGTGTCAAAAGTGCAATCCCACAGAGATGGACCTGGTTTAAAAAAGAAAAATGGAAAATTAAAGTAAAAGTCATTTATTTTTTTAATTTTTTTATTTGAGTACTGTGTGTTCTTAGCCACTTTATTAGGTACACTTCTTCTACTTCTCATTAATATAAATATCTAATCAGCCAATCACGTGGCAGCAACTCAATGCATTCAGTCATGTTGGCATGGTAAAGACGCGGTGCTGAAGCTCAAACTGAACATCAGAATGGAGAAGAAAGGTGATTAAAGAGATTGAACATGGCATGGTTGTTGGTCTGAGTGTTTGACAAACTGCTGACTCTACTGGGATTTTAACCCACAACCATCTCTTGGGTTTACAGAGAATGGTCTCAAAAGAGAAAATATCCAGTGAACAGCAGTTTTCTAGGATGGGGTCAGCTCTATGTTCCTACATTTCAAGGACATTATTTAAGAAATGAAATGTAAAGACAGTCAGTGTTTAAAGCAACTAAGTGTAGACTTAAATATGAGCCTTTCATTTACAGAGCAAATGGTGGGTACATTTGTTTTTTATTACATAGTTTCTTGCCAGTATCCGGCAGACAGATTCCTGGAGTGATCAGAGTCTCAGTGATACACACAAAAAAACTGACCCTGTGGAGTTTGACAAAAAAAAAAAAAAAAAAGTCTTTTTAAGCTTTCTGCTCCATCTTGTACAGACATTTATATTGTTGGATGACCTGTCAGAGCACTCTGCGTGACCCTGAGATCAGCTCTTGTAGTGGAAAACACAGAGGGGAGCTTGCAGGCCAAGCTAGCTGAGGGCAGAGCTCAGGTCCAATATGGGCCCAGGGAGAAGGAGGTGGTTACAGTCTGTGAGACAATCAAAATGATCCAGATATACAGTGTCTGTGTGGGAGTCTACCAAAAAAGAAAGCTACTCAGTATGAGGAGCGGATATATCATGAATCTATGTGGGTTTCACCTTCAGGCCTGTGGTTCAGTAGCAATCGCAGAATGTGCAGCTCTTCTGTGGCTAATGCTAATATCATTACAGTCCTTCTCTCTGAGGTCACAGGCAGCCACTGGCAGCACATGAAGCATTAGTCTCACATGCTGTAATCAGATGCTTATTGTTGATAGTTTGGTATGCATTGCCAGCATTCAGTCAATATGTGGACTGAATGAACAGCAGGTTCTGATACATTTGGGGAGCTGTAGTCTGTCCTGTTAGATCAGTCTCAAAATATCTATAACTGGATTGTTTTTGGAGTTGATTTTTCCTCTAATCAATCCAAACTACAGGATGTTTTCACCGAGTCTTTTGCCAATACAGCTTCCAGTCACAGACAAAAGAGAATTAACAGGAAAAATAACAGGATATATAACTTATTATGATTATCTCTGTTCCATCCAAGGTATCAGACTGCATGACTCATGACTTTTGTTTGTTGATCATTTTAAAAAGTTGGTTATTAAACGCAGTGGTTATCCCCTGTTATTTTGACTCTATGGTAGTTAGATACAGTGTTTTGTGCCACTTTTTGACCAATAACACGAATGCAAGTGCAAAAACATGAATGCAAAAGCCACAACATACATGCAGAAGCCACAACACAAATGCAAAGGCGACAACAAAACAGAAGTATGGCGACAACAGAAGTTAAAAGAGGTTACTTATCCAAACAGACACAGGAAAGACGTGAAAGTAAGTCAATGGTTAACTTCATCTATGATTAATATAGCTTTGTAGAGGTGTCACCTTGTGATATCTTCCAAAGTACTTTTTTTTTATTTTATTAGAGCTATATTTATCAAAGCTAAAGTTATTTAAAAAAAAAAAAAAACAATCCTAAACTTTGTTATGACTGTGAGTCATTTATGTATATTTGTTGTGTCATTTCTGTTGTAGAGAAGCTTTGTGTTTCCCTCCCTCCTCTCTCTGTGCTCTCCCTCTGAGCTTTCTTCAGGTGTGGCGCATCCTGATTGGGCGGTGAGGAATGGGCGCATCCGACGCTGACTGGAGGAGCGTTGCGGAGGGGCGATAGCCAATTGGTTGGGAGCTGATGGCTGACAGTTTAAAAAAAGACAGAGCGAGTGGAGACGCCGACCCTCCTCCTTCTTCACTCCCAACGTTTGCCACAGAGCAGTAGCAGTTGTGTCTAAGAAAGTGAACTTGTGTGAAGATTAAATGTGCTTAGTTTAAAGATAAATTGTACGTTAAAAGGCAGTCTGGTAAGTAGGGGAGAGTACAGCATCGGGTTGTTTTCTCCTGTTTTTCAGTTAGGGAGTCATTGGTTAGGTTTTGTAATATTTTATTTTCATTAAGGAGTCAGGTAAGATCTTTTGATTTATAGAAGTGTTTTGTAGTTTTTGTTTCGCTTGCTCTCCCTGAGGTAAAGTTAAATTTTTGTTTGTAAAGAAAAATAAGAACAATTAAATGTTCAATTCGTTTGGACTGCAAACCTTCTTGTTTTTGTGTCTTTTTGTAATGGTGTGTCCTTGGGCGTGACAAAGGAATGGTCCTTCTATGTTACATTCAGTAACCCCTAGGCTGGGCGTAACAACTTACCTTCACAACATATCTGTGTCTGTTAGGAAAACTGTCCTCTTAACTTCTATTGTGGTTGTACTGTGTTGTGGTTTTGGCATTTGTGTTGTTGCTTTTACAAATCGGCTGACACCTAACAGCCACAGTAACATGGTAAACACAGGGAGTTTTTTAAGGTCTTTCTTCACTATCATTAAACTCAGGGGTTGTGAAGTTTCACAGAAGTCACAGCGTCCAATCAGTAAGTAATATTTTATACAGAGTTGTGTCCATTAGTGAAATGAAATGACTTCTGTGAAGGCTGGTTACATGTACCCACTCTCATCCCTTCTCTGATTTCCCTCCCCTCTTCTCGATCCTCTGTCCTCAGAGGTGTGTATAAAGCTTTGAGGGGGCAGGAAGATACTTCCATTTGGGGTCCTGCTTTACCAAACTAAATGTGTAAAACTTTCCACTTTTACAAAATGCCACTGAGATTATTTATGTAAACAAGGAGATGACACCCAGGTTAGATCTCATGTGTCCTAAATGCAGCCACGCTGAGTGCCTTTACCCATATATAAATCATATCTAGGGCTGGCAGCATCATATCCAACCGACCTCATCATCTCTTATGTATCCCCTTGAGACTTCTGCTGGCAGGATGCCGCTTGCTGTACTCGTCCAAGAGTGGTTTCCTTCCGTGCCTCTGATCAGTTGCATAACCGTCCTTCAATCAAGGAAGCTGCTCCAGCACAAGATATGGAATCGAAACTGTGCAAATTAAAATCAATGCAAATGTCATCTGAGCAGCCGTACAGTATTACACTGAGTTTATTTTCTGACTGATTCAGCTCACTGTGATGCTGTCCTGCTGCTTGTTCCCATCATGTCACTGTCACCTATCTGACCCTGTGGGGTTAGATAGGTGTGTGTGGGTCATAGAAGTCGTTGTGTAGGTGTATGGGTAGCTGTCTTTTGGCTGCTCCTCCTGTTCATGGACCTGTCTCACACACTGACTTCACCTGGCAGCTGAAACCTTCACTACCTGCCAATTTCCCATTCTCCTGACCCACCATGTCCCGCCCTGTATACTGCCGTGTAATCTCAATAATGCTCTGTCCACTGGCTAATGCATGCTAAGCTGGGCTGATGGGGACTTTCTCTTGGGATATGCCTGCTGCCTACATTTATCAAGCCATGCTCTCAACTGCATAATGCTTTACCATAATTTAAACATGAGTATAGGGCAACCATGCTAGATGTTCAAACTAAACACACACAGATTTTAAACTGCTATGTACTAACAAATCCCTGATTCAGTCTGTAAAATCTCTAAATCTAATTAAAAAAAGGCCAGTATAATCCATTGTTTTACCATTTTTTTTTATATTTTTTTGGGAGCTTTTACAGGTGTGTATCATCTAATATTTTCATCTCATAACAAATTATACAGCCCTTACGTTGTCATCATAACAATAGGAAGAAAAAAGGAAAAGGATAACCCAACAGACAGGCAGTTTTCGTAGCTCCATCCCTAAAGTCCCACAAACTCTTTCTTTGTAAATTAGCAAGATTTATTTCAGGAAATATATTCATTTTGATAAAATAAAATAAAATACAACAAAATAAAACAATAATTTAATTTAATTTAATTTCATTTCATTCGATAAATATTGTGAAATTGCTGGGCATTTGGTCTCAAAATTTTAGGTAGTTCATTTATTTCAACAATTGAGATTCTGCAAATTGGTGAATTGTACCATCCCCTCCATATAATCTTTATACACGTTCTGAGTGACAGAGTAATTCTAATAATTGTTTGTTTGTTTGATTCTTTTTTTTTTTTTCTTTTTGAGACCATGGGATATGTTTATTCCTACAGTTCTAAAGTTTCATTTAGCAGACACTTTTGTCCCCAAAATAAAGAGCTACTTTTAAAAGTTGCCAAACATAGATAGAAATAGAAATAGAAAATACTTTATTTATCCCCGAGGGGAAATTCAGGAGTCACAGCAGCAATCAAGAAAACAAAAGTAAGAAAGTGTATTGAAAGTGCAAAAAGGTCCATAAGAAAATAGATGAGGACATCCCGTCCACCACTCTCCAGCCCAGCCAGTCTCCACCTCCACAGGGTCCAGGACTGAGCCTCCCCAGCAGTCTGTTCAGTCTCTGTCTTCTGGATCCTGTCTGCCCACAGCAGGCGAACCTCTCCAATGTGGCGCCGGCGTCTGATGTCAGATCCATCAGCCACGTCCGTGAACAGCACGATACCACTCTGCCCACCAGCAGCCCCTCTGCTGCTGGGCTAGCACGGCTAGCTCGTAGATCCCACGTTCCTAACAACGATGGATGGAAGGACAGGTCCACGTCCTCACCTCCCAGCTCACACTCGAGAACCAGCACGTTGTCCTCACCTGCTCCTCCTCAGCTCGAGGGAAATCATCAAGCCATACATTAGTTAGCATTGACATGCTACAGGCTGCTAACAGCTAATTTCACATGTAAACAATGCGGCCATGGTTACATGTAGGATCTCCAGACAAACACAGGAGAAAGTAGTAAAAATATCGCTGAAGCCACAAAAAGTTTGGTGTCCATGGCCAACAATGAACCAAACAAAGTAATGATCCACTCCAAATACAAAGATGACGAAAAAGAGACGAAAATTTTTTTACAACAAACGGACAAAGATTAGAGAGAGCTGCTGCAACAGGCAGCTACTTGGGCAGCGCCTAGCAACAGAAAAAAGAAAAGGTCAATTAAAAAAAGTTAACTTGGGTTATTATAAAAGTAGCCCCAAATAAAGGGCTATATTTGGCTACTTGAAATGGTCACCCAATATGAAGAGGTCAGTTTGTGCCACTTAAAAAAAAAGCAGCCAGAGATTAGGAGGTAAATATGGGCTACTTTAAAGTATGGACATTCTTGTTCTCATTTTGCACAGGTTATAAACGTTTCTGGTTGCTGAACAGAAATGTGATTCATTGCTCCAGGGAACACCACTGCTCCAGAGTGCAGTGGTGGCAGCTTTAAACCACTGCAGCCAATGCTTTGCCTTTCGCTTGATGTTAGGCTTGGAAGTTAAAGCCACAAAGTCTTTCAAGCGCTGTTCTTGAGCTAATATGAAGCTAACATGAAGTTGAGTCTGTAGCTATGGACTCCACAGAAAGTTGGTAGGCCCTGCACAGGCACACTGTGATTTTACATGGCCTACCACTTCATGAGTTGTTGTTTTTGCCCCAATCCCTTCCACTTTGATATGATATCAGTGACAATTGATTGTGGAATATTAATAGCGAGGAAATATCTGTACTGGACTTATTGCACATGAAGCAAGTTATCACAGTACCATGCTTAGTTACATGTTCTTTCGCTAATGTTTGTAGAAGCAGTATGCAGCCAGGGTGCTTGATTGTATTCATGACTGGAACACCTGAACTCAATTATCTGGTGAGGCGTCCTCATACTTCTAGATGTATAGTGCATGATGCTGGGTATAAATAACTTTTTCTGGTCCGATATTTGGACAGTAAGGAGAAAAATATGGTATACACAATAAATCAAATTATTAGCATTAGTAATAGCAGCAAGTATGTGATACAGGAACGCATTGGCAGTTATCAGCTGCTTCTGTCTGAAGAGGGTGCATGCCTCTGAACATGCATCATCTGAGTATTTTCAGTGTAGTCAAGGTTAGCCCTAAAGAAGGCTGCTTTTTTTTTTTTAACACAAAAATGTTTGCGGCTCAGTCAGCAATCTAAAGAGTGAAGTGTGTTTTGGGATGGCCCTCGAGTGAATACCATGAAGTAGGTGTTTGGTTGTTTGGGTTTGTGAAGGGTTCATGTTCGGCCAGAGAGGCTGAATAAGTGTAGTACAGCTGAAGCTTCAGAATGAAGCAGTTTGCTCTTCACTTCAAGGGGAAAAGATTGCAGCTTATTCCAGTGAACAGGACAGTCTCAGCTCCATACCTCCCATGTGTACTGGAATCAGTAAAGGTTAACTGGTACAAGTGGGAAAATAATAAAGTACATCATCAGTATCTGATGAGTCTCACATCGAGGTGGATGTTCACTCAGGTTTAACAGCTTCTATCTTGTTGGCATGTAGAGAGGACTCAGAGGCAGTTTCTTTCCTTGACCCTGACTTTCAGCCACTTGATTTTGTTTATTCTCTGTAAGAGATCTCAATGACATGTTGTTTCTTAGCGACATGTGGTTGCAGATCAACACATTGATTAAATGATACTCCATGTGCAGCAGAAAGGAAAAGAATTTCACGTAAACGTGGTAGAAAAGCTCATTGTTGGTGTTATTGCTCAGTTCTGGTTCAGCTCTCTGTTACAATTCAGTTTGTAATGGTTTGTTAAGGTCAGAAGAGTTCTTTGAATCTGTACTCAAAAAGCTCACTGAGCCTCTGTGTTTGGCTCTCATATTGCTGTTAGCTTTTCATTTGTTTTGATTCATTTCAATTCAACCCATCAAGAGATTCTCTATTGCTGTGACGGTAGAAATCAACTGTGTGTCAAAGCAGGTTACAGACCTGCTGTTGCCAAGAAGCAAACACATGATAATCACATCAAAGGAAGAAACTGCATTATGTTGTTATGTTTTCACCTCAATCCATCAGTGACAGAGCTGTGAAGAATTATTAACATGAATGAATGAAAACAAATATTTTTAACAGACTTTTTTGAAGATGGATCTGTATGTTGTCCTTTAACAGGTAAAACACTGTATGTACCGGAGTACACAGAAGAAGAGCTGCTAAAGATGGTGACTGAAAGGAATACAGAGGAAACATCCACGGACACTGGACATCGAGATGCTGAGTGTTACTGCTGCCACAACTGTTGTTGTTGTTGCTGTTGCAGGACACTCCAGAATTCAGAAGAGCAGGGAAATCTGTGTGATGAGTTATACAGACAGCTTGAGAGCCAGCAGTGTCCTCAAACAAATCCTGAAGAGTGTCTGTAACCAAGTTCCACTCGTGACAGCAGTAACACTCAGCATCCGTGGGCATTGAGTCACAGCTCAGACATTTACACCACTGAGTATTTCCGACTCTATCTTGATGTCCAGTGTCCGTGGATGTTTCCACTGTATTCCTTTCAGTCTCCATCTGTAGCAGCTCTGTGTACTCGGTTGTACTGTACTGTTGTACTGTTTGACAAACTGAAGATGAGATGCAGGGATTTTAACAGCTGGCTGGACACAGATCCTGGAATATTCAATTGACTTCTTCAGAACTTAACTCCTATTTTCATGTATTCATGGGTTTCACATGGCTTTATACAACATTTACAGCACTATCTTTTGGACCAATCTGGGACCAAGCGTCAACAAGTGTTATCTACTATGCCAATAAATGTCTACTGGCAGCCTGCAGGCCAAATCCAGTCCTGCCAGGGCTCTCTATCTGGCTCCCTGAATATAACTGAAAAATACCCTAGAGAGGAGAACAAACCATGTTACTTTATTTGTTTAGTTTTTATCAAATGAAAGAAACGCCCTCTGGAAAGCGTCTTGTGCCATCGCCTGCCTTCCATTGAAAATGACCACAATCTGGTTGCATGCAGAGCTGCACTTGTTGCCATCACTGGTTCAGCCCAAGTTGGGTGAAGAACTCCTCTTTCTTGAGATTTCAGAGTAAAAATGTTTCTCTAACTGAAGGGCCTGTTCAACAGCATTCAGCTTCAAATGACACACACAGGTACAGCATTGTTGAAAGTTGGCTTTATAAATTCATACTTATCAGTCCATTCTTTAATAAAGCTTCTCTGAATCAACTTTCTGTTCGAGGCATTTTGAGGGTGACCTTTTCTCAGCTTTAAATTTATTCAGAAGGCCTTTCTCCTGTTGATGTTCCCCACAACCTTCCACGCTGTGTCTGATAGTGATGGACAGGTTCACAAATATGACACCTAAAATATTACAATCGCCCCCTGGTGGCTTTCTGCAGTACAGGTAATAAGAGTCTGTTAACAAACAACTAAACAGTGATATAGATTTGGAATTAAAATTGATAATATAGAATAGAATAGAAAAAAAAAATACTTTATTTATCCCCGAGGGGAAATCAAGCAATCAAGCAGCAATCAAGAAAACAAAAGTAAGAAAGTGTATAGAAAGTGCAAAAAGGTCCATAAGAAAATAGATGCTGACAGCTTGTCCATCATTGTCCAGTCAGGACTGAGCCTCCCCAGCAGTCTGTTCAGTCTCTGTCTCCTGGATCCTGTCTGCTCACAGCAGGTGAAGTTCTTCCAATGTGGTGTTGGTGTCTGATGTTAGCTCCATTAGCCATGTCTGTGAATACCATGATGCTACTCTGCCTTCTGGTATTCCCGCTGTTGCTGGGTTAGCACAGCTAGCTTGTCCATCTTATTGGAGATAGATCTTACCTTCTCAATAACCAACACCTCGTCCTGACCTGCTTCTCCTCACCTTGTGGAGAAACATCAGGCCTTGCACCAGTTAGCATTGACATGCTACAGGCTGCTAATGGCTAATTTCACATGTAAAGAATTCAGCCATGGTTACATGTAGGATCTCCAGACAAACACATGAGCAAAAGTAGTAAAAATATCACTGAAGACACAAAAAGTTTGGTGTCCATGACCAACAATGAACCATACAAAGTAATGATCCACTCCAAATACAAAGAAGATGAAAAAATTACAAGAAACGGACAAAGAAGAGAGAGCTGCTGCAACAGGCAGCCACAACCAACAGGGCAGTGCCTAGCCTATTATATATGACATGATAATATATTACATTCAGCGACTGCTGAAAAATAAATAGATAAATAAATAAGTAAAAAAGGCCTTTGGACAAATGTAGTTAATGACTTCTGCACTACACGGTGTAAAACTGAGCAGCCTAATGAAAAAATAGGTTTGTACCACTGAGATCAAACATTTGCAAACTTACAATTTGTATGTCACTGTGAATAACAGGTCAAATTTGAAATAATTATCCTCTGTGTTTAGTCTGGATGTTAATTTAAAGTGGAAAATCAGAAGAGCAGCCAGCTTCCACAACTGATTTAATGATCATGGAGTTTATTTTTGGAGCTTAAACTTTGCTTGTCATATAAGTAACCAAATGTCCATTCACTTAGAAAATCAGCATCAATTTTTATGAGTCTGAGGATTTTTTTAAAATTCAACTGAGCAAAAAACTGGGTCTGATGTGCCAAACAGTTGGTTAGTATCCTGAGAACACACCATTGTTCACTTACTGCGCATAAAGGTGACACCTCCTGCTGTTGACTTTTTAAACTTTTGCATGGCTACTTTTGAATTTGTTTTCCTCTTTGGTATGAAAAATTGTGATCAACTTTACAATATAACAAAAATAAAAATAAATCCCTTTGATCAAGTCTTAATAAACTGATTGTTTAAAAATGTTTGTGTACACACTTTTGTTTTTTTTTCTTCTCATCACCTTGATCAAATAACATTGTGGTCATATTCTGTGAGATACTGTGAGACGTTTTTTTTGTTTTCTTCATTTCTCTTGTAGCAACAAATCCACATTGTTACAGTGGAAAATGTTATCAAGGAGAGAGAGAGGAATCTCTTTTTTTTCTTTTTGACAGAAGAAAAGTGAAAGTTTTGTCAGGAAGTAGTCAATAGTTGACCTTTAACATTGAGCTGTGTGCCCGAGGTGGCTAAAGCTGGACCTCATCTGTGATTCTTTGCTCAAAGTTGAAGTAAGGTGAGGATTCAAGAAATTTTCTGACGTTTTTTTTTTTAATTTATTTATTTTTTTTGCATAGACAGCCGACACATGCGGTGCCACATAATCAATATCATTAGCTGAGCCATGCATCAATGAAGCACAGCAGAGAAACACCTTGATCCATCTTGGCTTCATGACTTATTCATCAGTTCATTCACTCATTCATTTCCCTCCTCTCCAATTAGCAGGGTCTCATTGTAGAATCCTGTGGAGTCTGTAATGAAGGTTTTAACTTCTCATGTCTGTGTTTGGTGTGTAATTGAGCAACATAAACCTACTTTTGTGTAAAAACATGCCTGTTGGTAGATGTGCTGGTGTTCCCTCACAGAAAATCGACCCCCTGCTATGACTGAGGCTCCTTCAACTGTCCTTAAACTGATTTAAAAACATACCTTTGGCTCATGCTGCCAGAGAAACTCTACTCTATAACCTCAGGAATTTTTATTTCATTAATAGCTGTCATGTTTTTTGTATGCTCTACAAAAATGTAATGAAATTTTATTGACTTTGCATTGATGATTTGTTTGAAAAAGGAGAGGTAACGAAAAGCTTTTCATGGGGGGGACAGAAAGGTCATGGATATTTAGTTCAATAATCCCTGGAACCATTGAGATCAAGATAGATCCTTCATAACTTGGAATTTTTCCACATTTGCTTGAGAAAACTAATATCTGGTTTGTGGATCATTTCATTTTTAAGTAAGTACAATAAGATGTGAGGAAACCAGAGGCACTGCCCAGAATGAATACCTTCAAAGAAGGGTAAAAAATATCTCATTTTCACACTGGTGATTCAGACAAAATCTACTGTCAGCCTGAAACACCTCCTTTAGCTGCTGTCTCTTTAAAGGTAGGGTCTGCAGGAGTTTTCTTTACTTGTTAGTTAACACAACATTCTAGCTGGGCTCAGTGCCAGCTGCAGCCCACACCCACAGCCTCCAACCCTGACAATGTAATCGCACTCACTAGCCCAGAAACCACCTGCAGAATCACGTTTCTTCATGTGAGATTTGAGAGCCGTGCTCCTGACTTAGCATGTTAGCATAAGCTAATCACTGATATTTGACGCATACCTGGTTAGCAGAAAGCCAACTGGGGCCACACTTTGCCCCTTTCTGCTCTGCAAGTTCCCTGAAGCGAGTGAAAGTTGAGCCAAACTTCACCCTCATTGAGTAAAAACTTTATCTGTTTGGCGTTTCTTTCCACTTTGGTTGTGTTTTTCTTGCTACATGCTACGTTCACTATCGTAGCTGCTCTAATTAGCGACTATCACTTCCTATCATTGATAGGCAAAGTCACTTGCACACTTGGTGCGCTGTGATCGGCTAATGTAACCACGTCCAGAAACGTCCAGTCACAACAAAAACATTAAAATATGGGCAGAGGAGGAGGCTGAGGCAAACACAGACACTGACGCTGACACACATGTATAGAGGATAGAGGACTATGCCTGTAAAAGTTGACATTTTATTCTTTAAGAAAATCCTGCAGACTATCTTTACAGTGATACTCCGGGATGAAACAAGTTGGGTCCTATCACAAGGTTTATGGCAGAAATTACCCCTACAGCAGTGTTTTTGTGCAGCAGAAGCCCAGAGCGCTCACACCAAACACCCCCTCCCTGCTCCTCTGCCGGTTTCCTCTGCACTCAGACGGGGCCATATTTTACTTGACCAAAAACACAAATAAACGGACTCCCACCGAAAAAATCTGATATCAGTCTGCATTCACTCTTAATTTAGAGAATTTTCAGTGCGTTACTTTCACACAAAAACACAGCTAAATAAGACTCTAAGACAAAATCACTGCTGTAGGGGTAATTTCTGCCCTAAACCTTGTGATAGGACCCAACTTGTTCCATCCCAGAATATCACTTTAAGGCTCCCAGCTCCACTAACCCCCTCCTCTCTGATTGGCCAGCTCTCTGGAGGCTTTTCTGGGGAATACCTTGGTGTTTGAGTCCCATCCCTCCAGTGTTTAATGAAATAGTTAGAAGATCACTTTGTGATGACATCATCAATTCATCTAGTCTCATGAAGATCCCGTTTTCAGGTTTAGTATGAACATCCAGCATTTCTACTTTTTAATCATGTTTGAAAAATATAAGAAAGTCTGAAACTCCCTCTTTAAGCACAATTTCCACAAGAGTTTTTTTCTGCAACTTTGTTCAAGAGAATAATTATCTCTCTAACCGAAGAAAGTATTGAGATAAGTCACTGGGATACTTAGTGAGGTTGTGCATGGCATTAAGTTGGACACTGAATGTGGGACCTGAATGATAACTTCAGGGACAGACTGTGAAAGATTAAAATCCACTGCTCTGGGTTTAAAGAGGAGTCTGCTGTGTGGCCTCCCCTTTAAAGTGTGTCTCTTGGAGCTGCACATGGCCGTAAGTAATCACCCCTAACACTGGTTTAAGCAAGCGACTTTGGCTGGATTATGTGGAGGAAGATGAAAACACTTTGTTTTAAAGGGCACTCTATTTCTCATTTTCTCTTTGTTGTTCTCCTTTAGCTAAATGTGATCTATTTCCCTGGCTTCCTCTGACTCAGATGAGGTCTTATTTGGGTTCACATTTAAATTCACACGATCCTCTCTCTCCTTATTTAGCTCAGGGTCTCTCTGCGTCTGTGATTAAGAGGAAAAAAGACTTTATTTTGACATCAAGGATGGAGAGGGTGTCCTTATGCTCCTGTCCTCTCAGAGACATCTGAATTCTCCAGCTGTTCCTCAGATGGCTCGGAGTGCCGCTGCCTGAGGTAAATGTAATCCTTCGAGGGCAGAATATTTATTCTTTGTCCAAGGCCGGTTTCCCTCAGTCTCTTTTTGTCCCACGTGTGAGAAATCATTATTCAAAAGTGTCACCCTGAAAGCTGCTGGTGCTCAATAGAAAGAGGATAGAAGTGTGTGTGTGTGTGTGTATGTGTGTGTGTGTGTGTGTGTGTGTGTGTGTGTGTGTGTGTGTGTGACTGCAGAAAAAGATGGATATGATTTCAGTGAGTAGGTGTTCCAGTGTTTTTTGTAATGTATGGCAATTTAATTGTGTGTGTGTGTGTGTGTGTGTTTGTGTGTGTGTGTGTGTGTGTGTGTGTGTGTTTGTGTGTGTGTGTGTAAAGGCACTGACTTGTACGTCTTCAGAGGCAGGCCTGCCAGCACTCAGAGGGTTGCTGGCCCAATTCCCAGAGACCCTGAGGGAAAGGCACCTATTGATGGATTAAGAACTCCCACAGTGCTTTGCTTCCTGTGTTCACAGAGCCCACTGAGTCTGAAACCTCTCTGAGCCCACACGCTGGTGTGGAAACAGTGTTGTCTCTCTTTGCTTCATCCACCTCCCATGACTTTATCTGTCGTGTAGTTTTAAATAGTTTCTCTCACCAGGAGAAATACCTACACCTTCTATTTTCTGCTCGTGTTGTTCTGCTGCTTCTAGCCGTATCTGACTCCATCAATAACAAATTCATTTTAAAGGTCCCATATTTTTAAACTTTGATAGCCTCAGTTTATACATATACACATCTATTCAGGAAATTCTGAATAAAAATACACAAAACAGTAAAATGTTCAATTTAAAATCTCCCCGGCTGTGCTGATTGGATCATATCATGATAGAAAACACCCGATAACAAACATGGAGGATTCTGCCCGGTGAGTCTTTCAGATCAGGAACAGAGCCTTTAGTGGATGAATAGACAAGAACACAGTTTCTGATGGACAGGCAGTCTCAGCTCAAGGCACCATGGTGTGGCCACGTGTACAATGATCTGAGCACAGGTCATTTATTAACCCTTTATTGCCAGCGATGGTTTGCATATCAAGTTCTTGATGTTAGATTTAAATCCAGATAAGCTAGATCGATCATCTGGGGAGTTACACATTCATATTGCATTTTTACCTTATCCCAGAGTGCTCTGTCCTTCCACTAACGGGTTTGCAGAAATTCAGTATTAAACAACAAAAGCACTACTTGCTGTAAAAGAGGTGAGGTGTATGACATACATTTAAGTGTTAATTCTACTGTTTTCCACACTGCCTTGCAGGGTACCTCTAACTGGGCGCTCAGTAATCTTCCCACACTGCTATCCTGACAGAGCTACTTTTCCCACACTGCCTTACAGGGTACCTTTAACTGTGCACTAAGTCATGTTCCCACACTGTTATCCTGACAGGGTACCTCACAGATATAGTTTGTCACTCAAAATGATGTCTTAGCTCTAAATTTCCCAAATACTTAAATTACTTCTTGTGTGAAATGTGGTGCTACCAATCTGACCAAAATACCTTAAAATTATTAATCTGACTCCATTCTCCTCTCACCTCTTTCCGCGCAGTTCGTTGATGGGGAAGGATCAGGAGGCGTCCTGGTTCTCAGTTGAACACAAATTTATTAACAATAGGTCAAGAATCTGCATTTACAGAGATCTCTGGTGCAGCCTCATTTCCCTGTTCCCTACATGTTGCAGAGACAGTTCATGAGACTGACCCTGACTCTCTCTCTCAGCACCAATATATAGTCACTAACAGAGTTTCTCTATGGAATGTAGGTTGAGTCATCTTCTTATTGGCTCTCCAGGTGTTGTCCCCCTCTGATTGGCTGCTGGCCGTCCTCTGGCTCTGTCTGTGACTGGCATTCATCAAGTTGGTGATCAGCCCCCCTTCACTTATCTGTAGAGAAACTGTTAGAAACACATATCTCGCTTCCTTCCTTCCTTTAATTGTTTACCTTCCTCACTTCGACTGAAACACCTCAACTCTAAAAGAGTAATAACTGACCTGCGTTATTAGTGTTACACACTTACTTCTTTTTATTATTGGGTATAAACATTAACTTCACTTGTGGTCACTCTCTACTCTGGGTGCTCCATAAAATCCCAGGAATCCCCAGCCCCCCTCAAGTGTCCTGCAATACATACCAACAACAATGAGCACATGTGTACAACCAAGTTAGTAAAAGCACATCTGTATAGTATTGTTAATAAAAACATGTCTACATAGGCTATATATTCTTTCATACTACAAGTTGGACCAGGATTGTTTGCATCAATTCCCACTGTGATTTAATGTCATTGTGTTTTTTTTTTTTTTTTTGTTTTTTTTTAACATTTGCATTTTTGAGGGATACAGCCATGACATTTCTGTATTAAAAAAAAAAAAAAAAAGATGTGCAAAGTTATTTACAATTTTACCAGTTTTGACATATCTGAAGTTTTGACATTTTGTTTGAAATTGGGGTTATGTTTTATGCAAATAAATAAACAAAAAGCATGTAAAATGTAAATATATACATATAGCAGTAAATAAATAATATAGCACTGTACACTTTCTAACCTTAATTCTGGGTTACCAAGGTCTGAAAGCACAGAATCAACCCCTTGTGCAGAGCTGGAGTTAGCAACCATCTTTTTTTGGCAGCAGAGTCACAGAACCATCACAGGCATGATCGATCAAAAGCAAACTGACATGGCAGAGCTGAGATAAGATACCTACAAATCAGTGTCAAAATCAAATAGTTCCAATCTGGAACCTGCTTCTTAACAGAGTACGGGACAACACACTTTGCCTGAAACGATGAGACCCGGACCTGGGCAAAAGAGCTTGAATCTGATCCCCAGAGCTTTACTGTTGTTTCTTTTTTGAATAAAATAAACAGGCAAACATTTAAGTTACCCTGTGGCTGGAAAGGTTCATCATGAACCTTTTTTTTCCTAACAATTAAATTTTTGGATCACCTTGTCTCTTTGTGCAATACTATTTTCATACAAATAGTTTTTTTTTTTTTTTTTTTTTGTGTGTGTGGCTTTTCAGGTCTTTAATGTGACAGGAGAGGACAGTAGATAGAGTAGAAAAGGAGGTGAGAGTGGAGAGTAACATGCAGGAAACAGGCCATGGGCTGGATTCGAACCCAGGCCACCTGCTCAAGGGAAAACCTCATTGGGTACGACCTTGACCACTGTGCCCCTTAGTGCAACATTTAATATATCATCTCAGCGCCTTCCAGACCAATCAAGTTATTAACATCTACATTTTCAGTACAACACAAGTTATCATGATATGATGTAAGATTGGTTCATTAACAGTTTAAGAACCATAAAGTCAACAAAACAGAAATAAAATCTCTCAAATCTGAAACCTATTATCACTCAAATCAGTCATGATCATTCAAATGGTACACATTGTTTACTCTAGCCTTGGCAGTCAGCACTGTAGAAATAAAATAATGTATGGGACTGACAAGATACTACTGACAAGTTAACTAGTGAAGAATAAATCATGGCGTTTAATTGGTTGAAAAGCTGCCGTGATCACTTCAAGTCAGGATGGAGGCTTGTTAGAAACAATAATGTGTTGGACGCATATTGGACTAGTTTAAGGCCTGAACCACATGTATATGGATATATTCCTCAACGCACATTTTTCTGTCCAATTGGGCCTCTCAACCACACAAACATGGCGATTTCACCCACATGAACGGAGATTTTTAAAAGGGATAAAAAAGTGAAGAAATAAAAAAAATATCCGGTTGAGTGGATCCGTGTAGCGGTGTTAAACGGAGCTGGTGGTGACGCGATGACGTCAAGCACCTAGAAACAAGTCCCTGTGTTTGACTGCGCATGCTCATAACATTCTTCTTCTATGGTTTTCACATTTTGCTAACCTGCCACTTATCGGCCAGGCATGGCATTGCAGGCTTCTGAGGCGATTGTTTTCAGTTTGGCCTCTTCGTATGGACAGAGATGTTTCTGTGGTGTGGACAGAGATTTTTTTTTTTTTAAACAAGCACAAAGATATTCGAAAAAAAGATATCCATATACGTGTGGTTCAGGCCTAAGTGTCTGATAATAGTAACTGAATATAATAGCTGGGTTAAAAACCTTCTGGAAGGTAAACAACCACCCAGATTCCCCATAGACCTATCAAAGGGTAAATTTGGAGAGCAACTGTCCTGGAGAAAAAGTCACGTACAGATGTTATCAACAAAATAAATGTTTGAGGTAGTGTTCGATGACATAAAACAACACAATCACACAGAGAAATGGATCAACAATGTGGTGGAGTTGACCAGCAGAAGCCTATATGTGTAAACCTGCTACGGATCATAATGTATACAGTGCTATTCTCAAAACAGGAAGTTACTGAGAACAAAAGTGGTCTCCAGGCCTGCTGTGGAATTTAATGGAGGTTTTGATTTCAAATCGATACAGTAAGATGATAACATCAGCGACTGATGAAAAGAGGCAGTGGGAGTGTGGAGGAGAAAATAGCTGTGCAAGGCGAGGAGTGTATTTATACATGTGGAGACGTTCCAGAGGTTTCTATCTTTAGGCGGTGTGGGAGGGCGGGAAGCTGATTACGCTTTTAACTGAGAGTGGAGTCAAGACGTGTGTGGGTCCAACTTACTATCCTTCAACCACACATCCTTTCTTTTTCTTTAGAATGGAGGAAAGTCAAAGAGGTTTGAGGAAAGACAGTTTACAGTAAAGTACATACAGTGTGTTGTCTCTGTATGATTATTTGTCTCACACATTTTGTTAAAAGGAGCTTAAGGTTTTCTTCCTGTCAGCAGAATACATTGTCATTGTTCACTTATTATTGGTATTGTTTGTCAGTGCAAACATGAATTCATTCCTAAAAATCCTATGAAGAACTTCTGATTTGTGTCGACTTTGGCGCCCCCTGTGGACTTAAATGTAACTCTTGTCTCTCAGCCTATAAAGTCTGGTACAAGTCCTTAAAGTGATTCATCGTCTCATTCTGTTTTCTTGAGCAGTCAAATGTGTGGTTCATCCAAATCTTTGTTGTTTTGACAGCATACGGTTAATGACTCCCTCTGGCAACAGTTGTACAAATTAAAAATCTGTCTTAAAGGATAAGTTTGGTTCATACAGCTTTTACATTGTTTATAGAATGAAGTAGAACAAAATACTCACCCCGAAGGCTTTCCTGATCCAAGCAGTGCTTCGGGAGATATTTAGATCCAAAATCATGCAGCGGACGTGCGTATAATGGGATCCATCGGGGCATAGACAGTTCCGCTCCTACAACTGCATTAATCGTCCCAAACCTCATGTTTTTCACCAATATTCCATCATGGTCCGCTCCAGGTTAGTCCTCTGCTGCAGTCTGTGTCACTCCAGACAGCACTGTGTGGCTGTACTGAGCACTGAACTGTCAAAGACTTTGTTTACGATTGCCCCTCTGCGCGTCGTCATGTAGCCTGCTGTCTTCCCATGAATCAATGAGCCGCACTGCGCATGCGGGGAGGGGCAATTGTAAACAAAGTCTTCGTCAGTTCAGAGGTCAGTACAGCCACACAGACTGCAGCAGAGGACTAACCCGGAGCGGACCATGATGGAATATTGGTGAAAAACATGAGTTTTTGGACGATTAATGCAGTTTTAGGAGCGGCGCTGTCCTGATGGATCCCATTATACGGACGTCCGCTGCAGGATTTTGGATCTAAATATCTCCCGAAGCACTGCTTGGATCAGGAAAGCCTTCTGGGTGAGTATTTTGTTCTACTTCATTCTATAAACAATGTAAAAGCTGTATAAACCGAACTTATCCTTTAACGCTGGTCTTCTTGTTTGCTGTAGTAGATTATAAAAGACATCAGTTGAGGTTTAGTCATCGCAGTTTGCTTCACAACCAAGAAGAAACTCATCACTGAAGCTGGGAGAGAGTGAACACCCTGTAAAACTTTTAACTTAAATTAAAAGTTTGTAAAATCAAGATGAGATATGAATCATCTTATCTTCTATTATTTTATTTTATCTTTTACTGTTTAAATTCTCCTTAAGCAGAACACTTTAATCATATTTATTTTTCTTTTTTTTTTTATTTCTCACTGAAACAGCAGGAACATACTGTCTCCCCACTTTAAGTGTTTTTTTTTTAAGTTGTGCCTGCAAAGGACAGACAGTTCCAGATATCACTCTCATTTAGCCCCTGATTTTAAACCTTTTTTTAAACCTTTTTTTTTCTTTTCATTTCACCCATCCTTTAAATGTCATAATATTCACACATATTTGTCATGAAAGAAGCAAAATCCCACCCACCCCCCCAATTTGAAACTTATTTTATGAAGATGTCTCTGTTGTGAACCATTTAGGACAGGGATGTCAAACTTGTGCCATGGAGGGCCAAGAGGCTGCAGGTTTTCGTTCCAACCCAAAACTCCACCAGCTGAATTCACTGATTACCTCACCTTCAAGCAGAGGGCAGGGACTAATCAGTGAATTCAGCTGGTGGAGTTTTGGGTTGGAACGAAAACCTGCAGCCTCTTGGCCCTCCATGGCACAAGTTTGACACCTGTGATTTAGGATATTAAGTGTTAAAAGTGCTCAAGCTGTGATCAAAAATTGCATTGCAGCTGACCTCTACAGGTAGTCCCTGTGATGTCATCCATCTATTTCTGATTCACAGTTTTGAAGTCTATCGTCCTCAGAGGCCATACTGGAAGTGAGGCAGCTTTGAGCTTCTACACTAACAGCTACAGGCTGCCCTCCTGTCAGTCAGCTGAGCCTTGCCTCTGATTGGACAAACTGGTTTTCGGACATTTTTTTTAATCTGATAAGTTATGAAATAGTTCACCACCTGTACAGAGTGAACCATCCAAGAAAAGAGCTCTGAAGACTGTTTTCAAAGTGTCTGACTTCCTGTTCTGCTCCATCTGCTCTGTGTAAATTGATGAGTTGTTGCTCCGGCATCCAGCAAAAAAGAGAAGTTTAATAAGATCGGATCCAGAGGACTCCAACCTGCCGGAACGCAAAAGAGGAGGAGCCAGTGTGAGTTCACACAGTCACCTGAATCAATAAGGTGCTGTGACAGAGCAGAGACAGATCAGGAGTAATGTGGCTGCCAAGGCCATAAGATCCTCATTCAACTGTTCTTTGGATCCAGTAAATCTGGTAAACTATAACTTCAACTACTACTGCACATTTTCAACAAACAGGCAACTTTCATAAGGAGCTCTTCATTCTTTCAAACACAACTATTTCAACACTATTCCTGTGAGCTGTTGAGGAAGAGCTGTTGTATGTGTCTGTCTTCAATTTCAGCCAGGATATCAGCTTTGTGTTCATCTTAACAGGCCCAGTTTTCACTCTAAGTACAAATAAATTAAGACACTACATTTTCACTATTAGGCTATAGAGTTTCATTTTGTAATATTTCTTGATGGTAGTGTGTCATGGCATTTTTTCAGTATAAAAAAAATGTGCCATGGCTCAAGACAGGTAGAAAAACACCGTATTAGTCCACCAGAGAGTGAAAGGTGTTTTCCTCTGCTGTTTTAACTTCACACTTTATTTCTGGTTACCAAATACTTTATGGAGTGATTATCAGTCTAAGCCATCATAAAGTTGCTCATTTTTTCATCTTGACCACCGAAGCAGTATTTGGCTCCATTCATTTAGAGTTATCGTTTTTTAAACACTAAATTCAAACTGTTATCAGCATCAAAATGTACGGTTGTTCTGTGGTCAGGTTTTAGAAACAATTCTATACAACAGAGACAACATCTAAAGTTTTGACCGTCACAGAGCAACCAGTGTTTTGGAGTTAACAGTGACCATGCTAACTGGTGACTCTCAGTAGACAGTATCAGGGATTAACGGTCGAGAGTCTCCAGTTAACAGGGTCACACTTTACACTGAAACACCACGGATGTCTGGGGGTGAATAATTAACTCTGGACGTAGTTTTCTGGTTCTTTTATTATGAACTGGGTCTCAGACTCAGCAGTCTGTGCTTTTTTTGGTCTGGGAGGGTTTCTGATTTACTGACACGTTTATGTCCTGGTCTGTCACAGTCTGGTAAGTGTACACGGATGATGCAGTCATGGGCATCGAGTGACAGTTGTGTGTTTAAATTTCTCTCTGGGTACACGCTGGATTTCTCCTCTAAAAACGTCTGTCCACCTAATATCCATCCACTCACTGCTTTTTCACAAACCTGGGAGCCGTTTACCATCCCTATAAGTAATAATAGTTGGTTCTAAAATGTTTTTTTTGGTGGTTAACTCCTCCACATCAGTTGACAAACCAATTCACTGCAGTGCTTCTGTACCCAAGTTCTGCACGCCTCCGGCATTGTTGATAAATAATCCCTTTATGCGTTTCTGTGGTTAACCCATCAGTATGCTTAAGCTATTTGATCAAAATGATACATTTAATGCTAAAATATTATTTTTTAATTCTTTAAATGCACTGTATATTTCTTTAAAAATGTCCTCTTTATTCAAATTAGTTTGGTAGAAACCTTTTCTGTGATCTTTCCATCCATGTGGTTTCTAGTCTCATCTTCATAGTGACGTCTCTTTAACTGTGACTAAACACATTACATTCTCATGACTAAGGCCTGAACCACAGGTATATGGATATATACTTAAACGCACATTTTTCTGTCCAATGGTGATTTCACCCACATAAACGGAGATTTTTAAAAAGGGATAAAAAAGTGAAGAAATAAAAAAATATCCAGTATAGCGGTGTTAAACGGAGCTGGTGGTGATGAGATGACGCGAAGCGCCTAGCAACAAGTCACTGGCTGTGTCCGAAATGGCATACTAACGTACTTCTCACACTAAGTGTGACGTCAAAAATAGTATGTAGTGCGTT
Source organism: Halichoeres trimaculatus (assembly GCF_033239565.1). NCBI lineage: Eukaryota > Metazoa > Chordata > Actinopteri > Labriformes > Labridae > Halichoeres > Halichoeres trimaculatus. The sequence continues at coordinate 5,893,413 of NW_027437185.1, forward strand.
CACATTAAATAGTATGAAAAGATTGTGTGCTCGAGAAATACCCGGATGGATACTATATCGGGAAAAATTGTAAGTATGGGAGGTGGGCATGCTACTTGCACTGACACGACCCATAATGCATTGCGAGCCCCATATTTATAAATATAAATAGTGAATGAGATGACAAGATGAGAAGCAACTGAAATGGACATACCTCTTTAGGGAAACCAAAACGTAAGTACAAAGAAATAAAATGCCTGAGGCGATGGACGGATTGTCTTCGTGTCTGCGAGCAGTAAACGTTTTTTAATTTTTTGAAGAGAGATGAATTCGTCTTGAGACTGGTGTTAGCTAAAACCAGCCACTAGTGAACTTTCCGTTTTCAAAATAAAAACATCTTTTATTATCTCCTTTAAGTTCTTTAAAGCTTTTGTAAATTGGGCTCTTGTTTTGGAGCAGACCGGAAGTTTCTTCGATAGCATATTGCACGCTTAACAGAATGTCCGAAATGTCGAAATTAAATTTGTATCCTTACGTTTTATGGCCCAAATGACCACATTTTGGTATTCTACATGATTACTTTCTCGCCTAAAATGTTCTTAAAACTTTCAAATGTGGCGAATCAACTGAGATATTTGATAGCCTCGTGTGCTTCCATAGACTTAGGTGTGCTTCCAATTTTTGTTGTCGGGGGTTTTGAAATGCATCATGGGAAACTGAGTAGTATACTACAGTGTAAACGGTTGACACTCTAATCATACTTATAGTAGGTAGTATACAGTATATACACAACGACCATGTAGTGTGTAGTACATTAGTATGCCATTTCGGACACAGCCACTGTGTTTGACTGCGCATGCTTATAACATTCTTCTTCTATGGTTTTCACATTTTGCTGACCTGCCACCTATCAGTCAGGCATGGTATTGCAGGCCTCAGAGGCGATGGTTTTCATTTTGGCCTCTTCGTATGGACTGAGATGTTTATGTGGTGTGGACGGAGATTTTTTTTTAAACAAGGACAAAGATATCCGATCAAAAAAATATCCATATATGTGTGGTTCAGGCCTAAAGCTTAACACATCTGTTCCTTTATGTGTCTTCTTAATTAATAATGTATTTTTAGTGTTAAAGTTCTGTCTTCAAATACAGAAACATGCTTCCACGTTCTGTGAGGGGGGAAAAAAGGCTCTACATTGGAGCTGAAAACTAGTGAACTTTTTATTGATCTTCAGCCGAGGCCCATTTCAAAGGTTTTGTCTTCAAGTCTTTCTCTTTGCTTGTGAAGTCGCGCCCAGCACAACTGAAATATCTCTCACAGGCTGCAGGTAGAGCGGTGTTTGTCTGTTTGGAGAGCTTTTTGATCTCAGGGAAGGTGTGCAGCAAACCCATGTTCTCTGAGGAGCCGGCCAGATAGCCTTCTTCTTTTTTCTTCTTGGTTTTTACAGCTTCATGAGTAAAAATAAGACGTGTGTATCCAGAGTTACTTTGACCTGAAAGAACCTCAGTGTTGGTGTCAACGTTTCTCATAACATCTCTGACATAAATTCATTTATATTTGTTTATTTTTTGCATTTCCCCTCCTCTTTTTGACTCATCAATAATGAAAAGTGAGTTTTTCTCGTAGGGAAAACAGACGACAGTCACTGAGAGGAAGGCAGCGCCAGCTTCTAGACATGTAACATAACGTTTCCTGAGGCCATCCCACATTTTCAAACATCTTAAATTTGCTTAATTTGAAACCCTGGAGAAACAACTCTGACTTCATGTGACTTTTTCTGTGCGTTGGCCTGGTTTTAACATTTTGAGAAGCAGTGAGGATGACTACAGGACAGAGCTCAGGGTCTTTATTTTTTCAAACACCTCATAGTAGGAGGCAAACGTTGACGGATGTTTCCGTCTTTGCCATCTCCACTCCAGAAACGGAGCTGAGCTCTGCCCGGAGAACGTTGAGAGCTGCTGCCATCAGCCTCATCTCTGCAATGTTCTGCTGCAGAAATGACAGCTCTGCAGCCCTGGAAGAAATGTTTAAAATGAGAAAAAAAAAATGTCTGGGGAAAAAAGTGAGGTTAGCAAAAGTATGTTGACGCAGTCTTTCAGGCAAACATTTCTATTATTTACAGCATGAACCAAAGTCTGGATTTTGTGGGGTGGTTTCAGGGTCAACTCTACAAAGATGGTTAATAACATTATTATTATTCATACAGCACCTGGGTGATTTCTGCTCCTCTTCCCTGAATTTACAGCTACCTCTTGAAAACCTGCTCGACTCAACTTGATCCGGAAGTTTCCCATCTTAAACTTAAGGCTGTTTTTCCAACCATACCACCTTGTCTGAGATCCTGGCTCTTTAAGACAAGGATGGCTGGTGACAAGTGCTTCTGCTACCATTAAAACTTCTTTATCGTTAGGGTATGCTTTAAAGCTGTGCATTTTGGCTGCAAGGGTCTCGAGATGTGTTTGTCCCCTGGTTAACATGTAACAGTTCCCTCATCAAGTATGAGTTCGACCTCTTAAGAAAAAGTTGGAACAGGGAAAACACCTGACCATTTCTGAGCTCTGAATGAAGACAGCGCATGAGGAAATATTATTGTGACATCTGATGCAACTGAACTGGTATCACTCTCTGATCTTATAAGCTTGAGTACAGCCTTCTGTGGAAGCTCCTCAATCTCTATAAGTAAACACAACTGCCCATCAAAATCAAGATCCCCATATGATAAGCTAAAATCATAGTCTATCTTCAACTTCTCTTTTATCATTGCTTTGAGCTCATTCACAGACTCTGGGCGTGAGGACAAAGTCATCTTCCTGACCTTGTCCATGGAGGTATGGACATTTCATTTGTCTCCTTCAAGCATTCTTCCCAGGGAACTGTGAGTTCCAGAATGGTCGGACCCGTGTTGATGTTATTTTGGCTGGGATCTTCAGCTGTTCGCCCAGATCCACTTCCAGCTGCCAGTCTGCGGCGGTGGTGAGGAAGCCTGACCTGGCCTTTGCTTGGATGGTGGGCTTAGGCTTGCTGTGGCCCTTGGTGGTGTTGATGGCCTTGGCTATGCTCTCTGCAACTGCCTCAAGCACTTGGTCATGGCACCAGTGATAACGCCCCTCTCCAAGGGCTTTTTGGCAGCTGCTGATGAGATGTTCTACGGATCCCCATCCCGGGCACTGGGGGCAAGATAGTGTCTCTGCTTTGCCCCAGACATGGAGGTTGGATGGGCTTGGTGGGACATCGTAGACAGCTTGGACTAGGAACCTGATGTTAAGGCAGTCTGCTCTGCAGATGATCTTCCACTGCAGAACATCCTCCTATTTAGTCCATGCTCCCTCTTGTCTCATTCCCACCATTCTGCTGGCTCGTCCTTCCTCCACGCCTGCCCGCACTTCCTCCTTAATGAGGTGTTGCCGCTCTTTTCCCTGGGCCTTGTCCACCCTGATTGATGGGAAATAGCCAATGCCTGCGCGTCCTGAGGCTATAGACCTGACCAGTACCTTCTGCCTCAGTCGCGACTCTGCCACTTCCAGAGCCTCATCAGCCTGTCCGCACCTGGTTACCAGCCGACGCCAGTTTCTCATCCCTTGATTCTCTGTACTGCAGGGCTTCCCAAGTTCTGGTCACCATGAATTCTTCCGTGAGTCCACTGAACGGGAGCTGAAAGATGTTACTCCAAGTATTAAGTCTTTCTAGGAATATGATTGGTAGCAATGTTACAGATGGCATGTTAACATTTTGGGGTTTTCAAAGTGTTACTTTTGTGTTCCATGTCCTCATGGGGGTCATTATTTCAGATAGCATCTAATCTTGTACTGATCGAAGTAAACCGTTTCTGTTGTATGATGAGGACTCACTGTGTCATTTAGTTCTGACAGTTCGTAGACAGAGAGGTTGTCAGAGGATCTCAGCTCAAATGAACTCAAATGTTCACTGTACCACCAGATCTCGTAGTTCCTACAAAGGAAGGAAATATTGTTATTTATAAGCACTGCTGAATCTTGGAAGTCCTCCAGCCTGACCTGCAGAAATACACATTCTGTTAGCATAGTCTGTGCCATCTATGGAGACCTTTGCTGTAGCAGCTTGTTAGAGGTAACACTTGAGGCTTGTGGGTGGGGTTTGAAAAATGACGGTGCACTTAAGTGATATGCCATCATGTGCTGATGCCTGGTGGCGAGAGTTCTCAAGACATTCTTGAAGTTGTGTGTGTTCTGTATGACTCTCTTAAAAAGGGATGTTTTCCCTCAAACCTCATCGTCCAAAAGTGAACAAGAGGCCCAAAGCGCCTTGTCATTTCTGGGTAGTGCTCAAGAAAATCAGAATCAGAATACTTTATTGATCCCTGAGGGGAAATTTCATTTCAGTTACACCCCTTTCAAGACATATAGGAAAACAAACTTTGAAATGGGACAACAAACAGAATTGGGATTTACCCAAGAGCTGCCAGCTACCCAGTGCCCCTTTACGATAGATATGAAATAAGGCTGCACGATTATCGCAATGTCAGCACATGCAATTCAGATTTTTCTACATGATAACCAAGCAGGTCTGTAGACTCATCATGACACAACTTTTTTTTATTAAATCGCAAGCACAATCGCAATCGCAATATTGTCCACCTAATCCCAAATCGCACCTTTTCCCCAAATCGTGCAGCACTAATATGAAATGACAACATTGGGAGAAGAGAGGGAAAAAAAGTCAATTCCAGACTATTCCCCAGCAGAGGGCGTAGTTTGAGTTCAAGAAAAAAAAACACCTCAGCATATAAGCACATGATAACAACAAACAAAAACTTGAAGACCTGCACAAATGTCACTGCTCAGCCACAAAGGGGCGTGCACACAGCCTTACTCAGACACGTGCGCTTTAACCCTCTGCAGCTGAACTGTAAGGGAGCCAAAGAAGGCATTGAGTCCAAGGTTGTGTGCCATGTGACTTCATGTGTGTATATGTGTGAGCCCATAGACTTCATCTCCTTCCAGACTCAATAATGTTCGCGATCTGGTGGTGGCCATGGAAACAACCTTGGAGAGATCTGATCCAGAGATACGGTCACAGGAGGAAGGTGTGGGATGGGGGGTAGAGCATCTGTCTGCATACCATCCAGGAGAGTAGATCATTATCAGCCTACCAAGGCCGATGCAGAGGAGCAGAAAGAGAGATGAAGATTGTTTGGGTCTGGCCGACTGTAAAATTTTCCATCTGTTTAGAGTTTTACTGGACATCTCCGTGAAGATACAAATGACCTAATTTGGTGGCCCATTACAGCCGAGCTGAGCTGACAACTTCTCCAAGTTGTTATCCATCCTATCCTGCCCGCAATTAAGTTTGCATATCCCTTGAGTCTGAGGCCACGTTTACACGGAGACTCCCGCAAAAATTCTTCCTTTGCGTTTCAAAAAGCCACTCGCGTTTACATAAGGACAGTGTGAAAACGATCAGCATTCATACGACTCCGAGAGGACAAGTCACAACGATGTAGTGGCCATGCCAGGCCAGTTGTTGGTGATGTGGTTATATGTTTGTGTATATATGCTACTTAGAAATCAGCCATCATTGTTGTGGTTGTTCTTTCTTTTTTCTGCTGTTTTATTGTGTGAGACAGTTGGCAATCTAACCTCGAGGCGCATTACCCCCACCAACTGGACCGGAATGGCTTTACTTGAAGTTGTGGCTGTACGCACAACCTTAACCTGAAACTGCGATTGCGCATGCGGTGACGTCAATGTTTCACCCTGAAACGCTCTGCTCCGTGTTTATACGAGGCTGGATGGAGGAGCGTTCTGAAAACTCTCCACTCTGGAGAGCGTTTTCAAAAGTTTCCGTTTTCGGACAAAACTCAATGAAATGTTATTGGATTTGACCTTTTTTGATGTTGTGTAAATGCGGCCTCAGTGTTGACGGCTCTGCACAATCCCTTAATGATAGGCAGGGTGTTGATAGCCAAAAGTGCAGCCAGCTTATTCTGAAGGTTGGGATAAATCAGGAAACCAGCTCCAAACAGCAGAAAGCCTGATATCATAAATCCAAATATGTAGACATCTTTGACATCCTCAACAGAAAGGATCAACAGGCATATGGTCCTCCAAGTATCCCAGGAGTCAACTGTATACCCAGCTGCAAATGTTCTGTCTGGGCAGGCAGGCTCCCCTTTTGCCCAGTTTCCTCGTTACTTTGAGTGACAGCAACAGTCTGCTTTTTTTTTTTTTGTCCTGGACTTCAGAAAACCAAGTCATCATTTCAGACAGCCTCTCCATCAGTGTATGAATGTGTTTGAATGAGGAGTGTAGGATGAATGTGGAGTATAGGATGTATGTGTCTTGTAATGTATGAGAGCTTTGAGTGGTCAGAGGAACAGAAACAGAGCAACAAACAGAGTCAATGAACTGACCAATCACAGGCTGATCACAGAGCTGAGAGGAGAGGCAGACTCTTTGACTTCTCTGTTTGATTTTTCATGAAGAATACATCTGTGAGAAATATTCATCATGCTTTTGTGGTTTTGAGTTTGATATTAATAAATCAGCCTGTACTTGTGTTTTACAGTCTGCTGTCTACCACCAACATATAACTTGGTATTTTCCCCTCAAGTCAGAGTGGAAATGTCTGTCAGAGCAAAAGATGTTACTGGAAACATCTTTCTGAAGACTCTTTTCCACACAACATTAAGCAAATGTCCCGGGAAAGACAGGAAATCAAATTTCAAAAAAAACAAATCTTGACATTTCTTGGGCTTACAGGCTTTGAGATATGTCTGGGATTTTTAAAGAGATGTGAGAGTTCCTGAGTTTGTGAGTGTTATTACAGCACTTTACCAATCACAGGCTGTTATTTGTCCTTTTTAACATTTTTCTTCCTTTAATCTCTCAGCACCGACTCTTTTCTATCCCTGAAACTAAGAAAAATTGGTGTTCACTTTTACAGATTAAAACCTTTAACCACACCATGGTCTGATGTCTGTGCCGTAAAACGGTCTCACTGGTTGACACACCAGACATAGTACATGAAGTCCTACACCTCTATGGGTTCAGGACAACTATGAACACAGGTCAACTATGGCTAAGAATATGAGAAATGGAACATTTATTCATTTTCATAAGTAAAAAATGAGAGGGTAAAAAAAAAAAAAAAAAAACACAAACAAAAAAAAAATAACTCAAACATCAAATTTTGCAAATTCTCTAGATGTAGTGCCATCACCAATATTTTTCCTACATTCCTCAGGCTTGACGGTACCTGGGAGTGTTAAGGCCTTATTTTTTCTGGTTTTATCCTTAAAAAAGAGGAAAGATCATTCAGGTATTTTTTGTCTCATGAGTTATTGCTTTAAAATGTGCTTAAATTGCATGAAGACACGATTAAATTACACCAGCCTATTGCCATGGTTGTCCTGAATCTATAGAGGGGCAGGGAAAATCAGAACACAGTGACAATAGAAAACAACAACAACAAAAAAAACAACAACCAGAAACTGCTTTGAATTCTGAGAATAAAGTTTGGTTAATGCTTGACATGCGTTTTTTGCGCGGACGAATGATGTCAAAATAAATAAATAAATAGATAAAAATTATATCAATCATACAAAAAATCATTGCACTGATAAACTTCATCACACAGTGGTCATAATGGTAACTGTGTGAACAATTCCTGGCATGAAACTGCAGCAAACTCAGCAAAGAAGAGGAATTGGCAAAAAAAAAAAAAAAAAAAAAAAAATGTTGTAAACAACAGCTGTAGACGTGCAATTGCAAACAGACGCAGTGCCAAGTATGAAAAATGTATAAAAGCCACATGAGTTCTCTTATGGCAATTCAGCAGGTCTTATTTCTGTACATCACGTTTGAATGGAAAGTGTAACACAGCCTTAATGTTGCTAGATGCCTTGCCATTCTGCAAAATGCTAGAGTTACACAGGTGGTCCCGGTGAAACAGTATTATTAGCAGCTGCTTTTAAGACTGGCATTCTTGTAACTCAGCTCGAGGTGAGCAGAGTTTCCTGTGATAAAAAACTCTTGAGAGTTTCTCAAGCTCGCCCCGCTGGAGCCCCCAACAGTCTGTTTTTTTTTTTGTTTTTTTTTGACATAATAAACCTGTATCAGGGGAAAAAATGCAATTTACGTATCTATTTAATTTTATTTTTGTGTTTATCGTATTATTTTAATAAATAAATAAATAAATGTATTTATTTATTTATGTTGTTTTGTGGTTCTTTTATAGATCATGTCCCCTATTCTTTTTTAAATTTTAATTATTATTATTATTATTGTTGTTGTTGTCCTGTTAAAAGGGCTTGAACCAGGTCAAAGATACAGGAAATAAAAACAAACTACTGTAACTTTGGGTTAAATTAATGGTTTTTGCTTTTATTTCCGGTTTCCTTTTTGTAACTATATATTTTTTTTCTTTTTTAAAAAAAAGAAGGAGAGAAAATTCAAAAGAAACTTTGAAAGGGTAACATTCTGTCTCGGATTCAGAGCAGCACGTGTGGGTTTTTTTTATCTCTGAGATGGACGAGGAATCCCATCACATTACCGTGTAACAGCATTTTGAGAAAAACTGATGTGTCATGCTAACTTTTCTTAGAATGACTTTTGTTCTTAGGCTGAAAAAGAAAAAAAAAATGTGAAGGGAGAAAATCATCTGCTAAAGGCACCAAAGGTTTCTTTTCTCTAGTTGTGAAGCAGTTAAAGGGACCACAGTAGGTGAGGTTGGAGCTCTTTCTGCAGCTCTGAATACCATCCTTGTGGGGACTCAACAGATAGGCTTTTAATCTAGAGCTGAATAAGCAAAAAAATCACTACATTTTAGAGTCTGTGTGAGTTTTGTGGTAAGCAGATAGCTTTTCTGACTGGATTAAGATTTTCAGGATAGCAGTTTGTGCTTTGGTCCCAGCTGGATTCCTCATATCTTCAGCTTTTTATGCTACTAAGAAATCTTGGACAGCAGATTCAGAGGCGACAGTACACCTTGAATTCACCATAGAATAAATTTCTCTTCATCACCACATTACCTTCAGCTTCTTACAAACTCAGGACGGCGACTGCAGAGCAGAAATAGGTGCTTCAAAAGAGCACTTTCCCAAAGTGAGGTCCAGGGAAGGCAGCAGGGGTTATTCTGCAGACTGTGTGTCACACGGAGCCTGTTAAACACCACAAAAGATGCACAGCTCCACAAAATCAAAAAAGCAACACCAATTTCTGCCTTTGGAAGTAGAAAGGAAATGTGCTTCAGCTCCGTGCTGAGAGCAGCCATTGTAGGGAGGATTATATCCGTCTTGTGTTTGCTTTTGTTTGGGAGGCGTCAGTCTGTCAGGCTGAGAAAGACACATTGTGTGTTTGGTTCTGTGAATATGACTGAGAATGTTGTTGAAGCATCTGGATGTTGGTGCCCCATCTGCATCCTTTCAGCTTCAAAACCATTTTTCTTCTCCCTAAATCACAAATGTGGCCACAAAGACTTGTCATACTGTAGTGACGGGAGATAAAACATGAAGTAAACAGTTTTTTTATTTATAATTTGAAGCATTTTTTAGTTATTATTTGACTCTACTTTACTGGATGTTCAGACTGAACGTTCAGATTTTCAAACCTCTACATTTATTAGAGAAATCTAAGAATCTGTTAACTGAGTAAAATGGTCTGTCAATAGCACAAGGTCTCCACATGAGTTGCCTAAGTGATGACATCATTACACAAGTATCTTTCATCAGGTTCGTGACTCATTAGTCCTCCAGAGGGCCAGCCAGTCAGAGGGGAGGGGGTTTGTGGAGCAGCGAGCCTCAAAGGTAGGGTCTGCAGGGTTTTCCTTAAAAACTTGAATGTCATCTTTTACAGGAATAATCCTGCTCAATCGTCTCCTCTGGGCGTCTTTGCATATGTGTCAGTGTCTGTGTCTGCCTCAACCCCCTCCTCTGCCAGGATGTTGATGTTTTGGTTGTTTTGGGACGTTTTTGGGCAGAGAGTAGACGTGGTTACATCAGCCAATCACAGTGCGCCCAATGTGCAAGTGACTTTGCTTGCTGAGCATCGCAAATGGTACAAGCTATCCTGAGTAGCTACGATACTGGACATAACATGGAGGAAGCAAAGCGAAACACCAAACAAATAAAGCTTTTTCACAAGAAAGGGTGAAGCTTGGTTCGACTTTCACTCAATTTCGGGCTCTTGGAGAGCAGCACAGGACAAGAGTTGACCTGAGCTGATAAGTGTGAAATATCTGTGGTTAGCTTGTGCTAACATGCCAAGTCAGGTGTGAGGCTCTCAATCCTCTCTGTGGAAATGCAATCCTGCAGGTGGTTGCTAGGCTAGTGAGTGTGTTCATGTAGTCATGGTTTGATGCAGTGGGTGTGTGCTGCTGCTGGCACTGAGCCAAGGAGGAGGAGCCCAGTTTGAATGTTTTGTTTACTAACAAGTAACAGAAATTCCTGCAGACCCTACCTATAAAGAGCCTGAAGCTAAAGAAAATGATTTTCTAGAACACCAGTGGAAGAGAAATAAGGATTTATGAGGTGCTGTGCACTCTGCTGTACATAGAAACCACTCTAGTCAGTCAATGCATTCACACAGCACATGCTGCGTCCACCGGCGCTGGGATCACCAACGGCTGACCGTGGTTGTTTCTCTCCAAGTCGGTTTTTGCCGGAGTGCACTGCAGAAATGTGTCAATCTCTGCAGAGCAGATCATTCAAATCATGAAATCCGACACAAAACAATCAGAGTATCCGGTCATTTCAAAACAAGCCCTATGTTTTGGCTTCTGATCGTAAATCTCATCTGTGATCATCAAAACTACGTCACTAGCACATGACCAGAAGTCACAGCAGGGCCGATCCAGATGAAATCTAAGCTTTTGGACAAGGAAAAATTAATCTTGGAGGTGAAAAACTTCATAATTATATATAAAACAACTAGGGATGCACAATATTAAACACGTTTATCGGTATCGGCAGATACGAAAGTTTCTGCCGATATGCACAGCCGATAAGGTGCTATTCAGTTAGGATTATTATTATTTTCCATCTGAAAAATAAGCTCCCTAAATAAAATGTAGCACTTCATTTATTTGCACTGCAGAGCTCTGTGTCTGTCACCAGGTTGTTACAGTAGCTCTAAAATAATCAAATGCAACTTGGTTATGTTTAAAAATGCATTGTACATTTAAAGTTCATGTGATCTGAAGAAATTATTTTTCTGTATTTCAATACTGAATGTCTTGAGTTTAAAAAAATAATACATTTCTTATTTATGGTAAAATCAAATGTTTTTTGTCTTGTTTTCTGTGTGTTTCTTAAACAAATAAGACCGTCACAATAAGAGTAACATATAAATGCCAGTACAGGATAGGTTTAGCTTTCTTCACAGTGAAAAAAACAAACAAACTTGTGATTATCGGTATCGGTGTTGGCCAAAATGGGGTTTCGATATATCGGCATATCGGATATCGGCAAAAATCCAATATCGTGCACCCCTAAAAACAACCGATTATTTCTATAACCAACAGAAAGGAGAGGGCATGGACTAAAGGTGCTGAAGTTTTGGGAGGACAAGGTGAGTTTAACATAGTAATTAATTACCATGCAAGTCGGTTGTCATGGATGTGATTCCTGCAGGAACATGTGGTTTTTCGTGACCTTGTGATCTATCCAGCTTCTATGAAGTGGGCTGCGCTGTGGTGCAGAGGCACATAAAGTATGAATTGGCGCGCACCCAAGGAGGGAATGCCTGGGTTTTACTTCATGATGTATGCATTGTGCATGCTCATCATTATGACAGGTGGATACATCAGAATAATGCCGGTGAGCCAGTGCAGCACTTAATGATAAATATCAATGTTACCAAGCAAAAAGCCAAGTAAAACCCAGATGTTTTAGGGAATTTCATAAAATTCCCCCAGATATGGTTTTATGACCAAAAAGAGGTCAGAGCAAAAGAGGGCGTATCATCTTACACTTTCTTTAAACTATTACCATAGCATACAGGGCTAACTGGTTTCAGGAAGTGCTACATAAGGAGCACATTCCATGCAAGAGGAGACATGCATAGTTTTTAGTTAAAATCTACAGTGTGTTGACCTCTTATCCACATTATTTATGTCTACATCTACAGAATATGCATAAAACATATGAAATAAACACAACTAGCACTGCTTTAACTGGTTTTCAATTCCTGTAAGAGTTATCTGACCTACAGCTGAAACATGAATATGCACACAAAGAGCTCAGAATCAAACTTTGTCAGTCTTGAAATCTTCATTTTTGGGCAGTAAAAGTGAGGTGATGAGATCATGTTAACTTATAAAAGTGTGTGCAGTTGTTTGGCAGAGACATGTACTGAGTAATACAGGTGGATTATTTAGATTAAAAACTACAACACAGCCTAAAGCACAACAGGATATTTTTCAGTAGCAGAAGGGATAATGAGTGATGTTGTGACAGCTTCTGTTAATGAAATGAAAAATAAGCAACCACAGAGTGCAGGGAGTGAGCAGACTGACATTTACAGCATAAATCTCTAAAGTTTGATATTAAAGAAGTTTATTGAATGAAAACACGACATCACTTTATCTGCCGTCAAGCTTAATTGTTAGGAAACTTTTTAATCCCTAATGGTGTCCAAGAAAAGATCAGAGCCTCTGTATCATCAGTGAGGAGATTACATTGAATTAAAGATAAAAATAAGTCAGCAGTCGTATTTCCTGACAGCCAGCAGGTTTGAAGTTTCTTTGGGGGATGCTGTTTGTTGTCGGCACAGGATGTCAAAGGGAATCATCTGCCTGAAAGGGAAAATGCCGTGTTGGGAGAGTCATTTATCTGGAATTTAGGAAGCTGCTGACTCTCTATTTTTACTCATACGCTGAGGTAAACACATTTTAAAAATCAGGCTAAAGTCCAAGCATGATGGGGAAAAGAAGAAAGGCGCTCTTGATCTCTGTAAGTCCTAATCGTACTCTCACCCCCTGTGCTGAATCTTTGGCAGCAACTGGTCGTCTATCCGGGAAACTCTGAGGTTTTTGTGTTGGTCTTTAATGTTCAGTTCACAGAGGGTTGACTCTGTACTACCCAGTGACCTGCGTGGGTGGTTCCCTGAACTGTTCTCCAGGCTAATTTCTGCTGATGAGGTTTCTACAAACAAAAGCTCTCTCCGTCCTGAACATTAAACCACCTCAGTATTTAACCACAGACTCTGCTGGAATAAATCTGTTTGTACAAATGTTTCCTCATTTCACGTCTGTCACAGCTTGTGAATGTGGGGAAATGTGCTTTGTTAATAATTTGAGACAAAATGTCACAACAAAGGAAAAAAATCTAAATCAAAAATTGTAGAATTAGGTTCCATGGCGCAGAATAAAAATTAAGATCTGAGCAAGTGTTGTCAAATTTTAAGTAAAACTGTCTTATTAGACTTAGAATGAGCTACATTCATCTGACAAGCCCCAACTGAGGGGCAAAAAAATCATTTCTTATGTTATTACATTATTTTTATATCAAGGAACTTTCAATTTCTTTGTTTCTTTTTCAGTTGGCAGATTTTGTTCCCCCTTAGTATCAACAAATAACACATTTTCCCAGAGTTTTCAGGTGAATCTGGTTAATATTTGTTATGGACCTAAAGCACAGCTGAACACAGAGGAAGCAGTTAAGTGAGGGCTCCAGGAGGAGGCTGGTGAGTCGATTCAGGGAGAGGGTGCAGCAGTGTGGCAGACACTGGGCGGTAGCACTGGAGGCTGGAGAACAGCAGAGTTAGTCACAGGAAAAAAAAAAAAAGCTGGAAGCTAATTGGAAATACACTAAAGTAACATAGGCTGTATAAAATTTGGACGTAGTCTCCATGATGTCACCCGTCTGGTCCGAAAACAGTGAAATGAAGCCAAAAGAGGTATGTGGCCGAAATGGATATGCAGGCTCTGAGCTCTGTATCTAATATCTACAGGGTGCCCATCAGTCACACAATCTCAACTGACAATCCCAATACCTTCTAGACCAGTGTTACCCAACCCTGGTCCTGGAGGACCCCTGCCCTGAATGTTTTAGATGTTACCCGACTCCAACACACCTGATTCAAATGATTAGCTCATCATCAAGCTCTGCTCCAGCCTGAGAACGAGCCATTCATTTGAATCAGGTGTGCTGGATTGGGGTAACATCTAAAACATGCAGGGCAGGGGTACCACAGGACCCGGGTTGGGTAACACTGTTCTAGACAGTCAAATTAGAATAAAAAAGAAAAATCACCCTCTGTACAGTGGGTGCTGATAGCGAAATCAGCGTTTCAGACCCAAGTTGTTTTTTGAACCAGGCTGTAAATAGGATTTTTAATGCAGTAAAGGTCAATTTTTATTTTACTTATTTATCTATTTATGGCTGGGTGTGTATACTGCTTCCTGTCTTTCTGCATCCAGTCTCATGCAGATTCTTGGTGAACAACTTTCATAGACTTCATTTTTCTAAATTGGATGTTGTCCTTTGGAGAGAACTCTAGTGACTTGGCTGGAATACTACGTGTGGTATGGGAATACTCTGACACTGGAAATGCCTCACAGCAGGTGGTGATTGCAGGTTCCAGTTCAGAAGAGAGCCATTCAGTTTCTAGATAAGAGAGGACCAGACTCCAGACAAGAAAACTGTTTTATGCAAGCCAAAATCTTATTGTAAAGGCCAAAATATTTAATCTAAAAATACACTTTTTAGTAAAAAATAGGACTTGAAAACTTGTTTTGATATTTTCCTTTTTTTTCTGTTAATCAAGTAAGACAGGGATTTTCTCACACCCTGCCAGAGTTTTATGTCCCTGACTACCGGCTTACCACACATTATCCTGCCTATTATCTGGCTACTAACTTAAGATACAAATACATTGGCAAAAACATGAATGAAAATTTATTATATTGATTTAAAACAATTTATGAAGACAGTTATTTAAAGTTATCACCAGTGGTCCAGTGGCAGGTTGCATTGCATGTGGTGAATTCTTATCTGCCTGTTGTGGTGGAGTTAGCATTAAACTGTCCTAATTCAGCTCTCCTTCTTTTCTGAGCCCTGTGTTTGACTCACCTTTAAAAAATATATGAAATGTTACACCTTTAAGTTTCTTTGTAGTGACTGTTAACCAAGTCCTGTTGAACATGATCCAGTATGGAAATATTCATGTTGTTAAACCTGCTGAATTCGTAAGCTAACTAGAGCTAATGTTTTAGCCACATTGTTACCTCTGCCAGGGAGGTTATGTTTTTGGGAGAGTTTGTCTGTTTGTCTGTGAACAACATTACTTAAAAACTAAGAAATGGATCTTGATGAAATTTTCAGGAAAATTTCAAAATGGGATAAGGAAGAAGTTATTACATTTGGGAGGTGATCCAGATCACTGTCTGGTACCAGGATTTTTTTAAAGGGTTCTTTAACATTGTGAGATAGGGCCGTTATTACCATACCTGTTTATAACTCCATGATAAATGGTCGGATTGCTTTGAAAAACAATACAAGACAAGGTCACCATCATTTCAGACGGATGTAAAAGTACGATCCAGATCCTGGCAATATTCTGGATACTGAGATCCGGAATATGAAATATGTACTGGCTCATCATAATTTTCAACACTGTCAGGAAACAAATTATCGTACAATCCTGCAACTAGCACCAAATTGTAGCAGACAGTCTGCTGGAAGGGAGTATAACATTAAAGTAGGACTAAAGTGTTGGTAACAATCAGTTATGCTTGGTGGAGGGCTGCGCTCTCTGAGTGCTTTTCTAGTTTACCAATATGATGCTAACAGAAGCTAACAGAAGCTAACAGCTTGACCTCACCTCATGGTCTGTGGTTACAACAAGCAGAAGCTAAACTCTCTGAACTGTGATTGATTTGCCATGACATGTGCTCGATCTGCCTCTGGCATTCCTCATATTAGTGAAAGTTGATAAGGACCAATCAGAATCAAGCATTCCACACAGCCGGAAGATGAGTAAGAAAGCAGGGTTTTCATTTTTCAAAGGGAGAGAAACACAAAAAGAGCTTAATTGATGTTATGTTCCTTTTTGTTTCACCATAAGCAGTAACTTCCCAGCCACAGGCTGACTGCAGAGGGCACTTTCCTACTTAACATTAAACTATTCACCTTAAACACAGCTGTGGAGAGCACTCCAGAAGTACTGCAGTTGTCTGAAATGGTGTGAGTGTCTCACTTCTGCCACTTCAAAATCTTGTGGGCTGAGCACACAGACCACTTAAGAAAGAAAGAGTCGCTGTAAACATTGTTTAATGCTGGACTGTAGAGAGTGAAAGAGCTTTTCAGGAATTAACATTGCTAGAAGGTTAGAGGACGGATGAGAGACTTAGCCGTGAATCTCCCTGAGCTGTGCACAGGAAGGAAAGGAGTAACACTGAGGTTAATGTTCGTCTAGAGACAGTTTCTGCTGACAAATTAGAAACTCTGCTTGGTCCAAATATTTACTTTGAGGATCTTAATTATGAGTGTGAAGACTTAGCAGATCAGATGTATTCCTCATTACTCAGAGCGCTGTGAGCTCCTCCCTGACTGGTTTGCTGGATCTTCCTTATGTGAGAGTCACATGCTTGTCATGACCTGATGACAGAGGTGTGTTTAGTCACAGGGGGCCCAAGGCAAACCCCCACATCCTTGTACTGCACTGGCAAAAGTTTTATTCCTACTATAACACAAGGTCTTCAGTGTGGGCAGCAGAAAGTGGTTCAGCCTGGAGAGTATCTTTTGTTACTTAAAAAATAATAATAATAAAAAAAAAGACGCCACAAAAAATAACAAGGTCAGTGATGGGAACAAACATTTTAACAGTATAATGTCATCACATTTACCATTTTTTCTTTCATTACTTCTCTTTTCCCTTCCTCATCTCTTGTACCTTCTCCCCATTGAGCATGACACACTTATGAATATCCTACTAAAATTTGATCTTCAGGGATTCCCGGTGGTGACAAATAGGAGAAAGTTGTGTGAAGGTCTCTCCGTCAAACTTTCACATACCGTATTTCCCGCACTATAAGGCGCACCTAAAAGCCTTCAGTTTTCTCAAAAGCAGACAGTGCGCCTTATAATCCAATGCGCCTTATATATACCCCTACCATAGTTAGGGGGCGTCGCCGGAGTAACAGCGGTAAACAGTAAGAACCTGTAAAGAGGAATTCTGCTAAGTGCTAACATTAGCTCACAGGCTGGCCCAGGCTTCTTCTCTTGTTTATTATTTGAGCAATAATAATACAGCCCCCCCCCCCCCCCCCCCCAAAAGGTCTGACATTTGAACTGATCTCTGAAAACGACTTTTGTGGACGGCAGAAACTGCTTCGTCTTTACAGCGCACTTTTTTTGAAAACGGCACAGAAAATAGTTGGATAGGAAAATGTGCGGCTCCGTATGGATGTAGCCTGAGTTTTAACGACTTATCTGACTGTTTAGTTGACATTACCTTCAGCCCAGCTCCATCTATTGGATGCATAACGCAACCCCAGCCACTACTATAGCTTCTACTCTATGCGCATTATAATGCGGTGCGCCCTTTATATGAAAACAGTTTTCAAATAGGCCATTCATTGAAGGTGCGTACTATACTCCGAAGCGCCTTGTAGTGCGGAAAATACAGTACACAACATTTGACCCCAAATTGTGTATATAACCATGGAACACAGTTAATTTACCCTATTTGGTGTAAAATGAGTGGTTCAAAATCTAAAACGATCAGTACGTCTCGTTGCCCAGCTACTCGCAGTAGTGCAACTACTTTTGCAGACAAACTTGCTAAGTGGGCTGATGCTACTAGCTCTGATGCTAACAGCTCACCCGCTCGTGTCGATATATCCTTAGACAATCTGTCAACGATTTAGCTAATTCTGGAACTGAAGAAGCAATGAACCAAGCTCCAGGATGACGTGTCCACATTGATCCAGAAGTCGATCAAGCCACTTCAAACAATAGTGGACACACTTCACCAGACTGAGGATAGCTTTCATGGATGGCTAGCTGCTACTGAGACCCTGGCTGGGGAAAACTTTAAACACTTGACTAGCACTGAAAAAAAAAAAAAAAACAGTGAAACTCCTGCTGACACAAAATGAGTCACTTCAAGATCGCCGTGACAATCATGAAAACAAGTCCTGCATAGCCAACCTAGCTCTAGCTAAGCTTTCCCTTTTCAAGACAATCCAGTTCATCCACTGCCCTGCGATGTAGCTGATATAAGTGCAAAAAGCTAGCATCAAGTACAAAGGTAACAAAGTGGAGGTTTCTACAGAACAGTGTATTCTGCAGATGCGGGTCCGTATACACGTCCAGCCATTTGGATGAAAACGGACCATTTCCATTAGCGCTATGCAAGAGCCAGGTATCGCTCAAAAAGAATGTCTAATTTAATGGCGGTAGACTCCGCCATTACAAACACCAATGGGGGTATTACCCCACCTGTTAGGCTGTTTAAAGATGGGGGATGTCGTGCTCATTGTTAACATCTAAGTTGAAATATGCAAGGACAACAGACATTTATGAATCAAACGAATCCTTTGGAAAATATAGCAATGTCAATATATCAATTTTAGATTTTTATCACTGTTGATGTGGAGTACGGACATGCAATTTGAATTTGTTGAATAGGCGTTTTTCTAGAAAGTGCAACAGACATATTACAATCTGCCCCTGCCTTGCTTACACTCTACAATTAGATAGTTAGCAACTTTTTGGCTAACGCAACTGACCCAGCCTAAATTGGCTGTTCCTTAATAGTATGATGTGACTAAAGGTCCTGTTTGTGTAATGACTGGACATGCCTGGACTTGGACCATATGAAGCCAGGTCTATATAGCACTGTATTTCACTTCTTATACATGATAAGTTAAACATATAGATATAACCTTCACCAACACGTCACTGATGAGAGTCCTGACTCAATCAGGAATGTAGCAACAACACTAAGTCTGGCTGTTCATATGACAAACTAAAACAAAGATGGTGCTATTTGGCACTGTAATAGTGCAACAATAACTTGACTCTGATTGTCACCCCTAGCTTGAACTGATTGACTGTTTTGTCTGAGCAGAGCTCTAAGGCCCCGCTCAGTACATCCTTGTGGCATGTGCCAGCAAACCCTGTACCTAAGAATTGACAACTTTTCTTCCGTAGCTACTTCCCCTAGGTTGCCTTTCCTCCTCCTCTGGTTGCACTTTACTGACATGGCTTTAAATTCTCTGATGGCAACTCTGTCTTGGTCGTCGCACTTTTGAACTCTGTTTAAGTTCGGTTTGGTGGAGGAGGGCTGTAGCTCAGCAGTACAGTTGATCATCTCTGAAGATCCAAGGCTCTTTCCAAGGTCCTGCGGTCCACATGCCTTAATTATTCTTCACAAAGACCGTTCACCATGAACTGCCTCAGTGCTGATGGTGAATGAATAAGATTTGTCAACACTGATGGAGCTGTACACTAAAAACTCTGCCATCAGTGTGTTAATGTGGTGTGAATGTGACTTACAATGGAAAACACTTTTAATTGCCTGAAGATGTGGATAAAACTGTATAAACATAGTCCATTCAGATTTACAATGAACAAAGTTCACAAAAGAAAGAAAAGTGAAATAAAAACAGAGCCAGAGTTATGGTGATGTGAGTTACTACAGCTGAAGCACAGGGAATAAAACTAATGTGTTGCACAGACAGTTTATAGCTTATGCTAAAATTTAATTCTCTTCTCCCCTGAGCTTTTACATTTACATTTATTCATTAAACTCAGTTTCATCAGCCTCATATCAGGACAGATACTATAATAATATTAAAATGCATGCAGACCTGTTTGCTTAAGGCCAGAACTTCAGGAGGGGTTTTATGCTTCCCCATATCATAAAATATATATTTTTGGGGGGGCTTTACAATTTTAAAAAGGATAGGATAGAAGTGTGTGGTTGGACAATCAATCAATCAATCAATCAATCTTTATTTGTATAGCGCCAAATCATAACAAACGTTACCTCAAGACACTTTACAAAAACATTTACAGGTCTAGACCCGTAAATGTTAATAAAGTTTTATTAACAGAAACACAACATCAAGACAAGATAAGGAGTCTTATCTTATCTTATCTTAACCCACCATGAGTACAGAGCTTTGCAGCATTTAGCAAGTTACAATGGCAAGGAAAAACTTCCCTTTAACAGACAGAAACCTCGGACAGAACCAGACTCATGTTGGGGGGGAGGGGGGGGGGGAGGGGAGGGGGGGGGGGGGGGTTGACAGAGGGAGAGGAACACACAGACACAGTCTAAAGTTTGGCGCTGTGACGAAAGTCAAGGTGAAACGAACGGGCCATACCTGGCAATAATCCAAAGCCGTAGCAGCTGGAGTCTGTCAGAAGCACAGCAGCAGGCCGTCCACTTCACCGATCCAGGAGAACCTACAAGACAAACTCAGAGCCTCCCCGAGAGGTGTATGGTCAGTAACGATAACAGGACAGTAAGACTAGAAGTTAGACTGACAGATAGAGAGGGAAACAGGAGCCCTGTGTGTCATTTCCCGGCAGTCTAAACCTAGAGCAGCATGACTGGTTCAGACCTGATCCAGCTCTAACTGTAAGCTTTATCAAAAAGGAAAGTTTAAACTCTATTCTTAAAGGTTGAGACTGTGTCTGCTCCCTGGACCTCAACTGGTAAGTTATTCCAAAGAAGAGGAGCCTGATAACTAACGGCTCGACCTCCCATACTACTTTTAGAGACCCTAGGTACAACGAGCAGACCTGCATGCTGAGAACGCAAAGACCTAGACGGATAATACGGAACGATTAAGTCTTTAAGATAGGATGGCCTGATGCCATTAAGCGCTTTGTAAGTCAGAAGAAAAAATTTAAACTCCATCCTAGATTTTATAGGCAACCAGTGTAGAGACGCTAACACTGGAGAGCTGCAGCGTTCTGAACCAGCCAAAGAGTCTTTATAGACTTATTAAGACAGGGAGTGGCAATGGTCCAGCCTAGAAGAAACTAAAGCATGGACTAGTTTCTCAGCATTGCTCTCAGACAAGATATGTCTAACTCTCTTGATATTATGAAGATGAAAAATGGCAGAGCAGGAGGCTGGGTTTAGAAAGCAGATGAAAGACATTTTGGGAAAAGGGTCTTGGCTTGAAATGAAGCCTCCCACTTCAGAGTATGTGACTGAACCAGTAGACCAAGGCAGCATCCTGCTTTCCCACATTTTTAGCATGAATACAGTGACGATGCTGGCTGTTCAGACTGAATGTTTGCTGATTTCCAAGCCTCTAAAGATTAACAGGCTGTAGAAAAAATTTAAATCTGTGTACAAACTGAGAAAACTGGTTCTATCTGAAAATAGCTCAGATCCAGCTCGATCTTCACAAAACTTGCTGAAATGACATTGTGTAGGTCATTGTATAAAGAGCTCCTAACTGGTTCATGGTGTATTGGAGATGCAGGCCTCAAACACCAAGGTCTGCCAACAGTTCTCGCCTTTGACAGGCCTCTGAAAGGCCTCTGAAAGGCTGCCCAATCAGAAGAAAGGGGGTTTGTGGAGCAGAGAGCCTTAAAGCGACAGCAGCTAAAACAAAGTGTTTCAGACAGAGGCTGAAATAAGGGTTTTCTTAAACACTACAGAGAGAAAATTACAATTTTTGTGCTGTAAATCAGGTAAAATTACAGCAGGGACACCAGTGGGACAGCATGAAGACTAAAAAAGCACAATGGTCTATCTTTATACCTTGTTATAATAATGAAGAAGGGAACATTTACTGGGATGTGCCTCAGAGAATGCAAGCCTTTTTGGAGAACACAGATTTTCATTTAGATCTGTGATGTTACATTTACCTTTCACCATGATGCAGCTTCCTCTGCTATTGTCCTGCTGTTGATTGTATCTGGAATAAGATTCAGGGGATTTGAGAAAACACAGTTGTAGTATCTGTGTAGGTTATATCTTTTAAGTATGTTGCACTTAGACACCAGACGTGTCCCAATCTCTTAAATGAATCCTCATATTCTGTTGCCGTGGTCTGTTTGGAAATCAAGCGCTGCACCATTCCAGCCCTCAATCCAGGACCAAAGAGCCAGCTGGAATATAAAAGAGGCCCAGAGTTTAGCAAACCTGATGTCACTGTGCTCATGAAGGAAAGAGACACAGCCACCAGCGTGCTGCCAACACATAACGGTCTACCACACTCTGCCCGGCCCTGCAGCCAGCCCTCGCAGTATCCACCACAAACAAAGATAGATTCTCAGGGTTTTCCTGGGAGGTAATGAACTGACCCAGGCTGGAGTATTTACGGTGAACAGACACTGGCTCTGGGGGTTTGTTTGCTGGGCTGTAATTCTTGACACCACCATGCCACTCCTGCTGGCTTTGAGGATTTTACCACCCTGCTGCCTCTGCCGTAGGCTCCCTCTTTGTGTCTCGCTGCTCGGCTATTATCTTCCTCTTTCCACCTGCATCCCACACCTGTTGCCTGTTTGCTTATTGCTGCCCCAGGATTGTCACTGGGTTCACTTCAGGGGCAGTGGGAAAAATGCTGAATGCATCAACACCAACGGCAGTTTTGTGATACCCAACAGTATAAAAGATGAAATATGCAACAAAAGTAAAAACAGTAAAACACGTTTTCATTGGACAAATTGTAGCTGGTGCATGCTGGTAGAGGTAGGTCAGTTAACCTATTCAGACTCAGATAATCAAATCAGATTTCAATAGACGTCTCAAGATAAAGCACCCCACAGTATCTGCCTGAATGAACAATGATATTTGATGTGAGTAAATGATAATGCTGTAGTGTTCACACAACTCAGAGCCTAATTTGCTTAAAGATTACACAACTAAATGTGTCCAAATGAGCCAGAAGGACATTGTCTGATTCACAAAGCACATGCAAAGGGTTAAACACTGCACAAAATGTTCTGCAGTGAAAATATAATCTCATGGCGCAAGTGTTGATTGCATACATTTAAATGAGCCATTATGCAATCATATGGAATAAAATGGAACCTTTCTACTTAAATGAGCCTCCTGGAAAAAATAAATAAATAAAAAATGCTATTTTACCAACTCTGGTGCTAACTTTGGTACTTTCAAACCAAGAATTCACTTCTGGAGGAGTTAAAAATCACAGAACTTTACATAAGGTCTGTCAATATTACCCTGACACCAGAGTGTTTTTATCTAGTTATTTATTTTGGAAAAGCTGTGGTTTGCAAGTGTAACAGATTTTAAATAGTCTGTTTTTTCCACTTGCATGATAAAGGATTTAAATAATTTCTACACTTGGCTCAATCACACCCTCACTCAGGCAGAATACATATACTCAATGATATTTTACCATTCTACGAGAGGCATGCTGAGGAGAATTGCTGTGCACAGTACTGCGTCCAGTACGGATTACTAATGCTGATATTTACACTTTAAGTTCTCAGGAGAACTCGGTGATGCCTGTGTCAGCGATAACTGAGTGTCATTTATATGAGCTAATTTAACAGAGTAAGAGTTTTGTCAGTTTTGTTGACGTTGGGCACTTCCTGTTTTGACCAGTAGGAGGAGCTTGTTGCACCACTGAATGAAAGCCAACGACAAGTGTGTGTTTCCTTTCGTCCGTCTTTTCCTCCTTTACAGGGGTGTAACACTAGCATGTCAATACATGTTATATTGTAACACTGTAAACAAACGAGCTAGCTAACTGGCTGGTTCAAGCCACCTCTATAACTGACCAGAACTTACTCTGCTCCTGTTTTGAAACTAAACAGCAGCAGCCACAGAAAGAAAGCCTTCTGCTTGCCTTGCTGAAGATAACACAATGCAAAGGTGACTGAACCATCCAGCTGCTGTGAGGTGCAACTGATCATGGTTACACAAGCTTGCTCCAGGACAGGAGCTGGACATCAACTGTGAAATTTGTGTCACATCTGTGAAGATGTGACTACTAAATATAGGTGAGGACTTACTTCCTCCTTCAGGAAATCATGAAGCAGCTTTGCTACATCTTAGTCACAATCAAAGGCAAAGCTGGAGCAACCTGCACAGAGCTGCAGAACATTGAAGGCCTCATTGTGCCTTGATATCACCAGAGCAGTTTGTGAAATTGGTCTTAAGACGGTTCCCAAAATGGGGAAAAATGATGCACAATTCTATGTGCAATTGTGGCTACACTTGATTCTTTGTGACTGTCCCCTGGGGAAAAAAAAAAAAAATCGGCTTCAACCACTGACTGTGTAACGTATGGACCTAGTCTCTGAGACATCACCTGTTTCTGGTATGAAAAATTGTTGGTGAGAGCCAAATTGGAGCTGAGGTGAGCTTTGAGCCTCCTCATTGACAGCTACAGGACACCTGCCTGTTAGTAACGTGAGCTGTGCCTCTGATTGATTAAACTCAACAGTCTTAATATTTTCTAAGTTACAAAAAAAAAAGGTTCAGTGTGTTCTGCTCAAGAAAGCTATACAGACCTAAGTATTTTTTTTGTTCCAGGCTGTAACATGTTTATTAACTCTGCCACTGCCAGTTCCAAACCTGGATAACAAAAGAGGAGGGGTGAGTGAGACTTTATCGTGACTAATCACAAATCCATTCATTCGTTTTCTGAACTGCTTATCCTGTTCAGGGATGCAGGTGGCTGGAGCCTATCCCAGCTGTCATTGGGCAAGAGGCAGGGTACATCCTGGACTGGTCGCCAGCCAATCACAGGGCTGACACAGACAGACAACCATTCACTCACACCTACGGACAATTTAAAGTGACCAATTAACCTGGTGAGCATGTTTTTGGACTGTGGGAGGAAGCCGGAGTATCCGGAGAGAACCCACGCATGCACGGGGAGAACATGCAAACTCCACTCAGAAAGGTGCAATGGCCAAGCTGGGACTTGAACCTAACCACAAACATGTTACATAAAAAAAAAAGAGAGATAAAAAAAAAAGGAATTAAATGAGTATGGGGTGGGGGGGCACCAACATCAATCAACATGGTTCATTCTGAATGTGCACCCCAGATTAGAAAAGATTTGGATGAAATATTTTCATGATACACTGACTCTTGAACCGACAGTCTGACCTAATGGTGGCGCTATTGTATAGGTCATATCATGACCTAAACTGCCAGGGTTCATGATCTTGTGGTCATTCATGTTGTCAAAAAATGTAAAAAGATTTGTATGAAAAATTCTCCATTTGCATTAATTTTAACTTTAGAGGTTGGCCTGATGGTGGCGCTACAAATTCACTGATAGGTTTTATACATATATATCTATTCAGCAATGTCAAATTGACCCTGGGGGTAAAATGTTAGGGGGGTATAATATATTTGATGATAATATGAGGTTTAATTATGGAAAAAAAACAAGTCTTTGTCTTGGTGGTAATGTGGTTTTAAAGTACTTTAAAAGTCAGCCTCAAGTGGACATTCAGTGAACTGCAGTTCTTTGCTCTGCCACACCTTTTATTTCTCACAAAGACATGAAACTGGCATTAGAAAGACCATAAACCACGTACACACCCAGCCAGAAAAAAGGACTATTACAGCATTGCAAAACCTTTTTACAGTTGGGTTCAAAAACTGGCCCAAAATGCTAATTTCAGTATCAGCACACACTGTTTGTGGGGTGAATTATTTTATTATTATATTATTTTGTTATAAGCATCATTTGATTGTCCAATCAGAGACACAGTTCAACTCACGTGATGGATTGGCGCCCTATTGCTGTTGGAAAGAAGCTCAAAGACCCCATCATACCCAATGTGGCTGTATTCACGGAGTGGCTTGTATTCACTGTATCAGGAAGAGGTGACGTCACAGAGACTACATCCATGTTTGATACAGTCGATGGGGGAAAAAAAGGGAAAAAAAAACACCCTACATACAACAAAATTTACTCTGTTATTCTTTTGAACTATTTCACATTTCAGTCATTTTCATTGTAATCCTTGATTATTTTACCTTTCAGGGTTTTGCTTATTTGTTAATTTGTTTATTTTCAAACTCAACACAGATTTACAAAATCATAACTACGTCACATGCAACCTTGTTACTTAGAGCAATGCAACTGTCCACCTGGCTCCTCTACGTAATGACTTGTTCACCAGGAACAGAGCCTCTACATTCATGCTCACCTTCTCCAGGCTGTGGAGGACGCATGTTTGTCCCTTTTCTGTTTTCAGATTTGACATGTTTTTTAATGAAGCATGTGATGTAGCTGAGGTTCTCTAGCCTGATACAAATCAAGGATGAAACAAAGAGGCAGCATCAGACTAAAATTATCTGTTGCGTTCAACATGTGGAGAAATTTTAAGGAGAGAAGCTCAAGCATCAATAATAATTTCGGGTTTATGGTCTAGTCTGAGGACTGTTTGTGGCACTATAATGGTGACAAAAGTACTAAAATAGTTGCCCCCATTTCATTTTTTTAAGGTCACACAAGACTACTGTTAACGTCTGTCTTCTTAGATTATAATGTTTTGCCAGCAGAGGGCGCTCGGTGCTTTAGGTGCCGCATTAGTAGCTGACGTGAAGAAGCAGAAGAAGTCAGTATTACTGAGACCAAATGAATGCACAGAGTCCTCCTGTTAATGTGTTTTGTTTTGCTTTACAGGTAAGGTTGGGATAGAGACAACATCTAAATGACAGAGAAAAGTAGTTCAGGTTACAGGTTGAGTGCCTTAAAATGTGTGACTGAGGTGGCGATTGGGAGTGAGTTTGTTTGGTTTTGTGTATGACTCTGCGCCACGACTGCTAAGCTAGGCTGTAAAATGGCGGATTTGCCGTCCGCTGTGATCGTGGTAATGAACCGGAGAGAGAAACAGGCCCATTTACTGTTTAGAATAGCAATTATCCAGGTTTATACATGTTTAAGATCTTAATGGTCAGGGTGTGTACATGTGTCTGCGGCCGAGGCGCATGTGTGGTAGTGTGGATGTGTCTGTGTGTTTGTATGCCTGGTAGAGCTGAGCCGTGAAGCAGAAGTGTGGTCCTGTAAGAGCGCAAATCTGTGAGTCGTGCTAGAATCAGTTTGGTTTTTCATGCAGTGTTGAATTAAAGTAGCAATATGTAATTTTGCTAGTCAGCGCAAAGAGACCTGCTTCATGTTAAATTCAGGTACATGATATTAATAAATAAATACAGTTCATTTAGGTACATGATATCAATAAATAAATACAGTTCATTCAGGTACATGATATTGAAAATATGTCATAATCTTTATCTTTCATGAATGTAAATTAAAAAGATGTTCAGTTGCAGAGAGTAAGAGACTGGAACAATGTATTTCTGTAGCTGACGTGAAGAAGCAGAAGAAGTCAGTATTACTGAGACCAAATGAATGCACCGAGTCCTCCTGTTAATTTGTTTTGTTTTGCTTTACAGCATAATTAAATGTGTTGCATCAGAGATGACCTGGCCCATCATTTCATAAGTGTAACATGTTGCAATGTGTGTGTTTATATCTGGGCTGTGATGTGTGTCAAGGTGAGAAGCCAAATGTTTATTGAGTAGTTTTTTTTTTTTTTTGTGTAAAGAAAAACTCTGAGATGGATAAAAGCATTAAATATAGCAGTGAGGATAAGTGGTCAGATAATAAAAGATGAAGAGCTTGAGGTACACCGAATGATTAAGTATTGGAAAACATATAAAAACATCACAATGGTTTAAGTATATGACACTGAAGAGACCTTGATGAAAGCCAAATGGCTCTTTAGTTATCATTTAAAGGTCTGAATATTTCTGATCCTCATGGTGTGTGTGTGTGATGTGATGTGTGATGTAAAGTGTGATATGGCTGAAAGCAGCGTTGCTGAATATTTTTGTTGTACCCTGAGAAGAAGCTAAAAGAGAAGAGCCGGAGGAGCTGAGAGGTCTTCCTGGTTCATGAACTAAAAGCTTTAAAAACCAATAAAAGAATTCAAAATCAATATGAACACTAACAGTGAGCTTGTGTAAAGATTGTAGATGGCTTATTTTATTCTGTGTCAGGAGAGGTGAGGCAGTCAGTAAACCACTAG
Organism: Halichoeres trimaculatus; assembly: GCF_033239565.1. Classification (NCBI taxonomy): domain Eukaryota; kingdom Metazoa; phylum Chordata; class Actinopteri; order Labriformes; family Labridae; genus Halichoeres; species Halichoeres trimaculatus. Next base: position 5,921,368 of record NW_027437185.1, read on the forward strand.
GTGTTAGAGTGTGTGTGTATCAAGCAGCAACCTCCAGTCTGAAAATATGAAGCCCATGCAGCAGCGTTAGATACGATAAGTGGGCTGTTGGTGTTATTATGAGGATGAAAGTGACAAAAAGAAAAACAAAATTAGGGAAAAGGAAGTTAAAAAAAGGGACAAAAGAAAGGAAAAAAAAAACACAGGGGAGTGTTGGAAGAGATGACAGGAAGTGGAACATTCATGTTGGGGACAAGCAGAAAATCAAAAAGAAAGCAGGAAGAGAGGCAGCCCGAGCCAGACACATGGACCCCGGGCCATGCTGCTGCAATCTGTGGGCTTACTTGCCAGCCTTAGCTGACATCAACACACACAACCACACACACACACACACATAAACATACACGAACACATGAGGACACACACGGTGAAAAAATCCCACAGAGAAAAGAGCCGCACCTCGGGCTAACTGTTTACACTCATCCCAGAAGAGAACAGCTTTGATGCAAAGCCTGAATGCATGCTTTCATCTCGCTCCACTGGGTCTGCATTCTGTGTGTGTGTGTGTGTGTGTGTGTGTGTGTGTGTGTGTGTGTGTGTATGTGTGTGTGTGTGTGTGTGTGTGTGTGTGTGTGTGTGTGTGTGTGTGTGTGATCACACAAGTTCTTCCTATGTGCAGGCTGTCAGCAGTGCCAAAGTTGAGCTAGCCTATCCGTCCCGTCAGTTGAGGATGAGGCTGTAAAACAGAGGGAACCCTGTGATTGGACTCTGGAGGAACACGGTTCGATGCCCGGATGACTCTTTTTTGTTCATTTCAGCAAACTCTGAGTCTGTCACTGTGAAGACGTTTCTCTTTCCCTGAGGACGTCTCTGAGTTCCCCTCATCAACCAGAGTCCAGTGGGCCTCATTCACCAACTGTTCTTTCAATTCCTGAAGCACTCTCAGATTCTGCCGTTTGGGATTTATACTCAGGAGCACGCTGACACACATTTGAGCGCTGATATGATGACACAGTTACAAACTTTTCCTTTATGTTAAATTATGTCCTAGAATATGTAGACTAACTTTGAAGTTATTAATTACAAAGATTAAAATAGCAGAAAAAATCAGACTCTGCTTTTTGTGGCTCAGTATTTTCCTCCTACAATCATGAAATGTTAAATATTGAATCGCACACATTTGAAGAAGCTTTCTTTCCACAATGAAATTCAAATATTCAGCAGAAGTTCCTCTAAATGTTGGTCAGTGTTAGGTCTCTTTGCTTTCACTCCTCTTTCCATTTCATCCCAAACTGGCTCCACAGGGTCTAAGTCTGCAGACTGAGACTGTGCTGGCAGTGCCCTCCATGTTTCTGAGCTGACCCTCTTCTTTACTCCTAAAGTGGTTCTGGCAGAGTCGGGACTGTTGGCTCATTATTTTGCTGTAGGATGAACCCCTGACCATCCAGGGTCATTCCAAAGGGTACTGCATGGGGGGGGGGGGGGGGGGGGGGGGGGGGGGGGGGCACTGCAGAATACTGTGGGGGCTGTTTTTGGTTCAGGGTGCCTCTCACTATGTACAAATCCCAGACCCTGGATCCAGCAAAACAGCCCCAGACCATCATGTTTCCTCCTCTGTGTTAACATGTGATGCTACACACTGAGGAACCATCCTTTTACCTACTTCATGTACAGTGTACATAAATCCTGCGTTACAGGACATGTAACATGTACCTCACACTGAGTGTGTCTCAAACATAGACAGTATAAAACATGGACGTAGTCTCCCCGACCTGACCTGTCTGTTTTTGAAAGGAAAAATGAAGCGCATTGGCTAAAGCGGCCACATTGGTAGGGGCAAGGGCTTCTTGACAGGTATAGGGGGCCTGCCGGTCATGTAACCTTGAGCTGTGCCTCTGATTGCGCAAGCTTGTGATCTTAATATCTTCTGAACAGCCGGGTTACAAAAAAAATGTAATGTGACGATAGTAAAATTAGTGACTCATACGGGAGACATTTTCAGCCCTTATCACGTGTCACCTGAATGGTAATTTAGCAGCTGGCTGCATTGGCAAAATGTAATCACAACAGCATGGCTGGGGACAAGTTCTTTAAGTGGAAGTAGCAGAACTTTTTTTGTGGTCCTAGTAAAAACTTTTTCCACGTCACCCCCAAAGCAGTCGATGAGATGCTCTATAAAAATGTGAACAGTTGTTCAACTTTGATCATGTTTATCATGAGTAACCTCAGTCATTTCATTTGTTTGATGGTCAGTGTCTGAAAGATATGAGAGTAATAGTTTGATAAAAACTCAAAGCTGCACACATTGATAACACTGAACAGATTGAAAACCATAATGGTGAAAGAGGCATGGGGTAGTGCTTTCTAGAAAGCTTACTGTGGGATATAATCGTTTTTTCCAAGTATTGTCAGGTGTGCTGTTTATTTTTATGTTAGTAGCTACAAGACTGCTTCCATAGCCAAGAGTGTCAAGAGTGATAAGAAAGTAGAGAACTCCATTAGACCAGTGTTTCCCAACCCTGGTCCTTTTAGATGTTACCCCACTCCAGCACACCTGATTCAAATAAATGGCTCGTTATCAGGCTCCAGCAGAGCTTGATGACGAGCTGATCATTTGAATCAGGTGTGTTGGAGTCGGGAACATAAAAAACATGCAGGGCAGGGGGGCCCCAGGACCAGGATTGGGTAACACTGCATTAGAGAATTATTTGTCATGGCTCTCCATGTGATGACATGGTCTTCTGACCAAAATGTCACAGAACTTTCTCTTTGACATGGCACACACACATACACACTGTGGCGTGTGTAGTGTAGTGTAGTCGCCTCTCGACTGAAAAGTTCGACTGAAAGGTCGGGGGTTCGATTCCAGCTCCTTCAGTCACATGCCTAAGTGTCCTTGAGCAAGATGCTGAACCCTGAATTGCCCCTACTGTTGGTGAGTGGTGTGTGGATATGGTGTGAATGTATTAGATAAAAGACTGTAGGTTTCCAACAGGAAAACCTCTGCCATCAGAATGTGAATGTAGTGGGGATGGGTGAACTAGATTGGCAGTGTAAAGCGCTTCAGAGAGAGACTAGAAAAGCGCTATGTAAGTACTGGTCTGTTTACTATTTACACATATACAGTAAACATGTCTGATGATGTCTTGCACTATGTCCTAGCCATGATGTTTGCCTACCAATGAAATGTTCCACTCATTTTCACCCCATCATAAGAGGGTCAGACATGATAACTGAAAATTCATTGAGCTGCGCACTCAAAACGCTGCCATGTTCACAGGCAAAAGGCACACAGCCAAAAAGGATTGGACGTGAGTTTTCAGTTTTGCTGCATTATGTTAACATGCTGACCACAACACACCCACCTGTTGGAAACACATATACTGTCAGTTTACCGTAGACATGAACTGATTGGCTGTACGTTGTGGTGAAAATTAGCACACTGAAGACTAACATTAAATGGAGACTTTGAATTATAGAGCAACAGTTGGAATACGCTGATCATTTGTGTTTACTCCACAGAGAAATAATTCATCTCCTCAAATTGGAGGGGCAGGTGACGGTGGGCCAGGCCTCCAAAAAGTGGGACAACCTGAAAAGAAAGTATAAAGTAAGGATGTAGGATTATCCTGCATGAAGTGCATGTTCCAGATGCTGTTGAAGCTCCGTGTGTCTTAATCCAATTTGTTGGAGTACTTTTCTTCTTGTTGGCATCCCATTGAAGAAGTTATGTTTCTTGTTTCTCACAGGAGCTGCGCAACCCACCAACGGGGACGGGGACCGATGGGGAGGAGGCCACAGCAGCAACTTGGCTGTGATATTTCCTCATGCATGAGGCCATCGGGGCACGGCCCTTGATAGAGCCGCCAGTCCTGATGGACTCGTGTTTGGGGGAAAGCCATGGAGCTGACACTGCTGTGGCCTCCACTCATGGCCCATCAGTGGAGGCCTTTTTAAAAAAAAATTATGGGAGGAAGCCAGAAAGGAGGATGACAGGTTTGAAGCCACCCAAAAAAAAAAAAACACAGAAAAGATCATCCGACTTTTAGAAGAATTTGTTAAAAAGTAATTTGTGTTTGTGCCATTTCATTTTGAACATTGATTTGGTTTATGTTGTGGATTATGTTTGTGTTTTATTTTCCTTTTGTCAAATAAATCTAGAGTTGGCCCTCCTGTGTTTGTTTGTATTAACCTATAGATTTTGTATATTTTCCAAGGATGTAAGCACATGGTGTTCTCATGCAGATGGGAAAAGTTTCTCCTACCAAAGGTTTGATGTTTTTTCTCTTCTGATTTTAAAGGTGCTGTTGTAACATGCAAAGTATCAATTCTCTAATTGGTGTTTTGATTAAATCTCTCAATGAGTGAATTCAATTATGTTTGGAAAGTCAGCACAGGGTTCAGAATATGATAAAATAAAAGCCTGTTTTAGTCACTCCCAGCCACACCACCCTTGTTGGAGAACTACCTCAGTATTTTATTTTTATTATTTGAAGTACAGAGCAAAACTCAGTTCCTGATTTATATCATGGTTTCTTATGATTAAGAAATTATTCTTGTGACATTAATTTCTGCTTAACTGTGGTCATAATGTTCTGTCATAACAAACGTCTCACCTTCATCATAAAAAGGCTGTTGATGAATGTACGCTGACTTAGTCTTTGATAGGGTTATAAAAACTGGGGTAGACTGACATTAATCTATTTTTTAATACCCTCAAATAAAGTGTTGAGAAAACATTTTTTAAAATTATTATTTAAAGGGGCTTTAAGGAGTTTACAAATTTTTGTTTGAGATGACGGTGGACACTGGAGCCCAACTGTCAGACAGAAAAAAGTACAGAGGAGCAGAAGAAAGATAAACAAGAGAGAGAAAGAGCACGAGCTAAAGGCTAAAACACAGGCTAAAGGCCTGGTGTCTTCAAACTTGAGAGTCTATCAGTAATAAATACCTGAACTTGTCGCCTTGTATCTGGCAAAACAAATTGTCCTTGACAAAGAAAGAAGAGTCATGGGGCTCTGATTTCGTGGTGTAGTGCAGGGGGTGCAAGCCTGGCGCACCCCGCGCAGTGTTAATTTCGTGCACCTCACCACCGTGCGCTGCGAATTTGACCATTTGGTAGACCGTCTGCGCAGAGATGGGTGGGGGAAGTGTCAGCAGATTCATGTTGGCGCAGTGACAATTTTGTGCAAAAAACAGTGCAGAAAGTGCGCTGAAAGCTCACCAGCTCCAACCGGGTCTATTCTCGTCACCCTCTGCAGCTGTAATTTGGTGACAGGCGCACATGTGCGGACATGTCATCAAAGCCTCAGAGGCAGGTTTCCAGAGTGTCAGACACATTGTAATGCAATAAACAATCACAGCAATCACTATTTAATGTAACTGTCTGAACCAGCATATACATTTATATCTATATTGATTGTCCTGTCTCATCTGATGTCAGATTAAAGCCGTTTAATTGAAATCAGCTGGAGCAGTGATGCTAACTAATGACTTCACATCTCTCAGCCAACCACAAACAGCCACATCATCCCAGACGGAATATATTCGGCTTCTTTTATCTCTTGAAATTCAAAAGAAAAAAAAGACTGCTTGCTGAATAACGGTCAGACACTCAGATTTGTATTAAGGATTTACCTGCGATTGCCAATATATCTCTGGATTAATCTTTATTCTGAACGTGAGCTAAATAGATGAAGTACATTATTGCTATGAGGATGTGGATGAGGATGATGATGATGAGGAGGTACCGGGAGAGGATCTATCACCACAGGCTCTGCTATTTGGCAATAACAGACCAGGAATGCAGTTTGATCACAAGCATGATAAATCTATTTGCCCACTTGAGTGTTTAAATTTAACTGTCCCTTCACTCCTCTTCATGACACAGGAACAGATTACATCTGTTCCGCGAGGTGGTCGACATGGTGACGCGCATCGTGGCCTCAGATGCGCGCCTAGGTGGCCCCTGTGCTCTCCCAGTTCCTGTGAAAGTGACAGTGGCTGTGACCTTTTTCGCCACCAGGTCTTCCAGCACACTGTGGCCACGGTGGCAGGGATCAGTCAGCCCGCTGTCGGTTCGGCCATACATGCAGTGACCTCTAGTCTGGTCCAACATGCAAATGAGCACATAATTTACCCATCAACACCCGACAGGCAGCTGGAAACGAAGTGAGGTTTCTTGTCAAAATGTGAATTCGCCGGCACACTGGGAGCCATTGACTGCACGCACGTGCAGGTGAGCGCACCAGCTACCCAAGCCATCACTTATGTGAACCGGAAGGGAGTACACTCCATTAAAATCCAGGTGATCTGTGACTCAAATTGCCTGGTGACAAATGTGTATGATAATTTTCCAGGGTCTACACATGACTCATTTATCCTGGTGAACTCTGTCATCCCTACAGTCTTTCAGGGGTACACACACCAACAACAAGAAGGCACCGGTTTTTAACGTTGTTTTCAGCCGGGCCAGGTCAGTCATTGAACGTACTTTTGGAATGCTCAAAATGTGTTTCAGATGTCTGGACCGTACGGGTGGTACATTATCATCCAGCCCTCAGAGTGTCAGTGCATTCTTTGTTGCATGTTGCGTGCTACACAACATGGCATTATGCTGTGGATGCCACTTAGACCTCACAGAGGAGACATTACAGGACTTATGATGGAGAGAGGCTGAACTGCATGTGCCGTGTCAGCAGAGAGCACTTGGCTACACAGCTCTGTCATTAAATGTTAGTGTATGCATGTTTTGGCCACAAGGTACTCATTAACATTAAAGACACACAAAATCATTAATGACATTTTATTTAGGTTCATCCCCTTCCCCTTCCTCTTCGCGTGCCTGTTGGGGACATACAGGAGAGTCCTCTCCTGGTCCTTGGTCTTAGTGGCCATCTGTTACAGGCGGGGGCTCGGATGTCACACGTGCGAGGAGTCGATCTACTGCATTTGCCAGCCTTCTGAGGCTGGATTCAACAGATGACATGTGGACAACCAGGTCTCCGAGGCTGGTCTCCATGCATTCCAGTGTGGAATTTATCCCTCCCAGCTGTCTCTCCAGTACGTAGAACCTGCTGGATGTCAAGCAAGGGCTGGTCCATGTTCACCCTGGGGGCCCGTCTCTGCCCACGTCTTCCTCCTATACCTCCGCAGGCTGCAGGTCTCCCATCTCCGCCCCCACCATCTCTTCCTCCCCCTCCTCCTCCTGCTGCCTGTTTGTATCTAATGAAATTGAAGCAGAAGCTGGTGATGTTGGCAAAAAACAGTTGATCAAATGCATTCACATGGTTGGTGTTTTGTAGTACGAGTTACATGCCAAAACAACGATGATTCAATAGGGTAAATAAAGGTTATTCATAAAAATGTGCAGTTCTTAGAATATCTGGGCAAACCTGATTAATAGTATTTGTAACTTCCTCCCAGGCTGTTTTTACATCATCAGCCCGTGGAGGTCTGTTCGCAGTACCATATATTCTGGTACTGCGAGCTTGAACCTCCCGGACCAATACATCAGTTTCCTCGTGGGAGAAGTTAGGCCGCCTAGAGCTGCTGCTGCTACTGTTGTAGTCCATGATAAAATGAAATTGTCACTGCTTGCCCGCAGCACATTTAAAGGCGAGGAGAGGCGCTCATTTGATTGGTGAAGACGGCGCTCAGCTGTGTTAATCCCACTCACGGCTTTTCTCCTCCCTCTCTGCCATTTGCACGGAGGGAGACGTAGACGCGCTCCTCTGCACCTCTCTGCGCCTTAAATGCGCCTCTCTTGGCACTGCAGGACACATGCAAAATGCACCGGTCACAACCTGTGCCTGGTCTACGAAATTAGAGCCCAAGAACAGGATCTGATCTGCATTCATTTCCAGGCCAAAAGGTGTCACTGCAGTCCATTTAAAACACATCCTCCTCACAGTGGCCTTCATTTATCAATCTTGCGTGGGAATTGGCGCAGATCTGGGTTTTAAAAATCAGTTTACGGCAACGTTCACGTGTGATCTATGAAACGTGCGTATCAGGGCCAATCATTGCGTACGCTTGATCAGGTGTTGATAAATCTGGCAGCTGAAAACAATCATAATTTACACAACATGCCCCTAAATATTCAAGGTTCAGTTGGCCGAACCCATGGAAATTACGACATGGAGGGACGCATTACTGGAATAAGGGGCTGAGCCTGCGGCTGCCTACCTGTCAACTGAGCTGTCCTAGTGCCCGTAGTGTACAGCTGGCCATGCATGAACAGGATTTTTTTTTTTTTTTTACTTTTCTCCCGTGATCTTGGAGCCACCAACCACCAAAAAAGTCGCTAGATTTGTTGCTAGTTGCTTTTCTCTAATTTTGTCGCTGGGGGGTCCAGAAAGTCGCTAAAAACAGCGACAAAAAAAGTTGGCAAACAGTGAGTGGAGCTGAAGTGTGTTGATCGTGTGCAATTACGCACAGGTAGACCAGGAGTTTTTTGATATTTGTACCACGAGACGAGCACATAGGTTGGGATCTCATGTAAATGAACATCATTTGTTATGAAATAGTCACTTTTGATGATATTGTGAGGAGTGAAACAATAATCTTCACAGTAAATCCTGTAATTCATATGGCTTCCTTAAAAAAAATCCAGGCTCAAAGTTTGATCCAGCATCGTCTGAATGTTCTCTGCGGAGAGTTAACAGTTAACATGTAAGTATATTAAAAACTGATAACAGCATCTTTTGTTTGTTTCTTTAAAAAACAAACAGACAGAGAAATCATCTGACAGCTCGCGCTGCTCTTTCAAAGTGAAGTATTTCACAGATTGGCAGAAGAGCTGTTAAATGTTAGAAACATTCTTGGTGTCATATCTAATTCAAGGATCTAAATATTTATCTAAGAACATCAGTTTTTATTTCTGAAAATGTTTTGTGCTCATATGGTCTAATAATTCTCCTCCACAGATGGATTTCCTTTGCTACACTGTGCTCCCCACTGACAAACTTGCGTACACAAACTCAGACCTGGCGAGGGATTTGAGCGCACCCAACGTGCACGTTCAGATTAATAAATGTTGATCTGTGCGTGGAAAGGAGCGTATACCCATTTTTTAGGCACATGCACGTTTGATAAAAGAGGGCCAGTCTCTTTAAGACTTGAAATTAAGCCTTTTCCCCCCTTCATATTTATTTATTTTTAATTTAATCAGAAGTTTAAGGAATGTGATTAAAGAAATAAATTGTTGATATCATTGACAGTAAAACCATTTACTGCTTACAAATGAGATTTAGTTGTTAATGGTTCCCCAGACATGAACAAAAGTAAGGTTCTAAAAAAAAAAAAAAAAAAAACTCTAAGCAAGGGTCATTATTGGATTTGGAGAAAACAGAAACATCTTACCTCTTTGTTAGCTGTTACCAACTTATCAAAAGGTGAAACAGGTCGTGAGGCATCGTTAGAGCCTCCAAAGATGGTGCGTTGATGTCAGTTTGATGAACGCTTTAGGCCCTATTTCCACCAAGCAGACCAGAATGGATCAGAACGGTTTGGTTAGGGTTGGATCGGTAAAGCCTGATCCTGTATGTTTATCCTGTATGTTTCCGCAACCGTTCCCCCTCGTGGTATCTGGCATGTCAGCCGGATGCTGACAGCCGTGTCAGCTACATGAGAGAGTGATGGCATAGAAGCACAACACAGTGTACCCCACAAATAAATCCTACGGAGAAAAAAACTCAAGATGCCCAGTAATTTGTCGTCTTTGTGATTTGCATGTGCCTTGTTGTTACAAACAGCAATCAAGCTTTGTTTTAGAGAAGGCTGTGTGCCGCCAGGAGAAATAGCACGGCAAGTAACAATCCTTTCGACCAATCAACAGACTGCAGTGTTTCTAGCTCCACCTTCTGGGGTCAGATTGTTATGTCTGGCACTCAAACAGAAGGGTCCTAAAATAATGTAAGGGTACTGGTTGGTAATTTGGAGACCTAGCTTGGTTTTCGTTAGAGGAAATGCTACAAAATGTGTGCCGTACCAAGATGTACCGTACTGAACCAATTGGTGTTGGCTTTGGACCCTTTCGGGCTAGCAACATGAATCCAGTTTTCTTCATGAACACTGGATTCTCTTTGCATTGTGTTAACGTGAATGTGTGTCTGCAGCTAGAGTGACTCAGACAGACCCTCTGGGACAGTCTGGACTCACCAGGCTTTGTGTTGATGGTCATCGATAACGGAGTCAGGCCTCTCTCTTGTGTTTGCAGAGACATTTTATGATATGGATATAACTCCAGACCCCGCACTGGCTCTTTGATGAACTCACAGGAGAGATTTACAGCAGGCTGCTGTTTCATCAACACAGACGGAGGAGGACAGATCTGTCTTTGGGCCTTTGTCGGGCTCGAGCAGTGTCTTTGAGCTTGTGCTTTGTCGCAAATCGTGTACGTGAGTTTCCTCTGAGTGTTTTGTGTTGAACACTGTCTGTCTGGTTCGAGCTACACTCTGGGAACACCTGAAAAGAGTATCAAGTCTTGGAAAATGAGGATTATAAGAGCTTACATAAGTCAAGCTCTGACTGACGACTGAGTGAATTACTACATTTAGAGAAGGAGACTATTGTGTGAGACGCTGATGGACATCTAAAACGCTCAATTATTTTGTCAGAAAATGGGAACATAGTGGTTAGCACAGAATGTCCTGAGCAGTTTCAGTGCCACCCCTTGAAGATGATCACAGGAAACGACAGCATGGACCAAAATGGGAAACAGAAAGTCAGACAAAGAGACAAAACCTCCGGTGTGACTCCTCAGACGTTTCATGTGAGCTTTTCAAATCCACCTGCCAAAACGAAAAGGCTCATTTCTTCAGTGTTAAGAGGGAAATGAGAGGAATTCAGTGGATTTAGAGAGAGTTACTGATCAGAGGTTTTGTATCTGATGCAAACATTTCAGTTGCTACATGTGGGCTTTAAGTTGGCTGGGCTTGGACATTTCAGCAGCCACTGAAATGGTTTCATTGTGACCCTGTTTTGCATTATGTGGGTGTGTGTGCTGAAGAGATTTGTTGTTAGTGTACACTCTGGTCTCCACTTCAGATAATTTATTGTTACTATCAGGAGGACTGAAGCACACAAAACCAGATTTCCTTGTTTAAAAAAGAGACAGAAATAAACACAGCAAAACCCAAAGTGTTGGATTATCAGTGTTAGAGCTGAAGTGAGAACAGAAAGTTATTTCAACTCTTAAGAGGTTGTTTTTCAAGTCAGAACATTTTCTGTTCTTATTTGTTCCTGTGATTGAGAAATTGATGTACTATAAATGAACCTTGGAACAAAAAGTCAGGAAATGTGTGTTTGGTTGATGATTTCTTTGTTGTAACAATGAGTCTTGGTAATGAATCTTGTCATGAGTACCCAGGGTAAAACACGGAGGAGGACCCAAATGAAGATGCAACAGAAAGTTTTTATTTTAACTAGACTCAAAATCCCAAAACTCAAAACCAAAAAACACAAGAAAACTCACAGGAGAAACCATGAAGCACATGAGACTGTGACAGCTACAATGAACCAAAAGAGAGCACATGGAACACAGAGGCTATATAGACAGGGGAGTGATTAACACAGGTGTGAAATCAGACACAGGTGAAACACATGAGGAGCAATCAACAAGGAGGGAAACACAAGGAGAACCAAACCAAACACAGAGAAACTCAAGACAGAGACTAAAGACTAAAACTAAAGATAACTGCAATAAGACATACGCATGACAAGAACCAACTCAAAACCACAAATTAACACAGGTGACACAGAAACACAGGACAAACACAGAACCAGAAAGAAACACAAGAAGACCAAAACACAGGAAAACCCAGAAATACATGAACCAAAAAAACCCAAACCATGACAGAATCTTACATCACTGACAGTTTTAAAAAACTTATCAGAATTAAAGAATAAAACCTTGGGAGTCACTGAGTTTTTTCTTTTCTTTTCTTTTCCTTCTCTGCTGCTCATCCAGCAAATACATGTTCCTTAAATACGTGATAACATTTAAAGGAGAAATAAGCAGACTGTCAGTGATGTAAGATTCTGTCATGGTCTGGGTTTTCTTGTGTTACTTTGTGGTTCTGTGTCAGTCCTGTGTTTCTGTGTCACTTATATATATATATATATATATATATATATATATATATATATATATATATATATATATATATATATATATATATATATATATATATACATATATATGAAACCCATGAAATGACTGGTTTGGTGGATTTTATAATCCTCTAAGTCTGGAGAAACAAGAGAGAGGACCGCATACTTTCCACAGGAGCAGCAGGAGGTGATCATGAGGAAGTATGACGAGCTGAAACATGTGATAAACGTTAAAGCAACACAGTCGCCACTGCTAAAGCATGGAAGGAGTGCTGGCAGAAAATTGCTGACAGTCTAAGTGCGTAAGAGTAGTGCAAAAAAAAATCATTTGTGCCATTATCATCCTGAAATAGCACTGTTCACCATGCACTTTTACTGTAACATGCAACATACCTAATTTATTTCTTAGATGAATTTATTCATTTGTTCATTCCTATTGTGTTTACATTTTTTGTGTGATATGTAGCCGTCACAATTTTAATACGGGCAAAAAAGTATTGTCATGGAACAAAAGTGTTGGCATTGAAGATCTTATTATGGCCAACCAGGGTTTTTATAGTCTGCGAGTTCAATCTGGAACCCAACCTGCCCCGGAGCAGGTTAGCCGTTCAGTGTATGTTGCCATGGAGACTTGCCTCGCTGAGGAGTGATCCCGTGTCGTAGAACATGGAATCCAGAACCTATCCTCAAAGCTACCTCGCTAGGCAGTAATCCTGCTTCGTAGAACAGGGCCCAGGAGCAGAAATCTACCAACCACTGTAGTAGGGCCCATGGTCACAGGTGCTGATAATCAGGTGAAAATCAGGCACCTGATTATCAGCACCTGGAGGTACCACATGATCAAAACAAGAGTCAATAGCAACAGTAGAATAAGATGGATTAAAAACTAAACTAACTATCGCTCCACATTGTGTAGCTTTTGAACTGGGTAATGACAAGAAGGGTACTGGTTTGATTCCCTGCCTGGGCAGTTTTCAATATGGAATTAGTGTGTTCACACAAAAGTGTCAGTTCTTATCGAGTCACACACCTGATATTCAACCATCAGCTGAAGTGCCAATGTGAGTTTGTTTGTAAAGCAACAGTAACTAAAGCACTGTGATCTCACTTAAATTACAAAGTCTTCAAAAGAGATTTTTTTTTTCTTAACACTTTACTTGTATAAGATTTTCAATCTTACAATAATAATCAAACATAAATCCACACAAACAGACATCAATGGTAAACAAAGTAAAATAAAATAAGAATATATTTACATTTATAAGAGTATTTAGAAACACACATACATACACAGGTCAATATGCAAACATTCACACACACACACACACAAAACAGAAAACAAACAAAAACATTCATACAAAATAAATGAAAAAAAAAAAGAAAAAAGAGTGCACTCTGATTGTTCACCTTGATTTTTACTGGTGTCATTAGCATAATGTGCGCTCTGTCAACACTCTGTCAGCTCTACAAAGGCAGTGAACTTGTTCTTTGCTGCGGTCTGCAGCAAAGCTTTTCATCCTCATCTGGATCTCTGGGTTTCTGGTCATACAGAACAACTATTGGACAAAAGCTGTGACTTACCGTGTGTCCAATAATCTACATTTTGGAGCAATAAAACTTGAATTATATTTTAGGCTACTGAAGTGTTTTTAGATGTCTTGGGTTATGGAGCATTCTCTGTTTTTATTTGTTGTTATCATGACTGTGTCAGTCTGATATCCTGTGAGCGACATCAAACTAGTGACATGAGTTTTCTTTCACTTTATCTCCATAAACCAGACTATTTATAGCATACTTACTGATGACCATAGACTGTATATAGAGTGGACAGCTTGGCTCTGCCATTTACCACTGTACGGTTTTGAAGCCAAAATTCCCCCAGTCACAGGCGCAGCCATTGAAGCAGTTTGGAGCTAGAGTCTGGGCAGTAGAGAATGTGAGGGATTCTGGGAGATTCTGAGTGGAGCCAGGTAACAAAAATAATTATTTTATTTCCTTTTTAGAGTCTTATCACTTCTTTGCTCTACCTCCTGTATATTTTACAACTACTGAAAAATATACACAAGAACTATCAATCATCGTGACGTGAAACCTCATAAACCTCACTTTTAACTTTTTATAACTAATGTAAAAAATACATTTTCAGAAAAAAGAGGACCTGAATACAAGGCAGCCAAATGATGTCTTCAAATCACCACAACAATCAGAGGTGAGAAACATCTCTACGTTGTATTGATTTGTTTAAGTTTGACCACAGCCCATCTGGAAAGACTGGAGAGTCCGATTTTTTTGACCTATACTCAGCCAGTAGTGTATAGTCACCCTTTATCTTATGTCTATCCAAAGTGCTGTTCAAACCTTTGTCTACATTTTCCAATGCCAAAAGTTGTAAAGGCCATCTTGAAAAAATATTACCACCCAAAACTACAGAAAGGCTGATTCAGACCAGATTAGAGTTACCAGTGTGACCTGTCGTATGATCAGCGACTTACCCTTGGATTTTTACCTTGCTAATTACAGGCATGTTTAATTTGCACAGGATTATCAGAGGTCCCAAGTTGAAACTTATCCTGTGCAAAAAGGGTTTATGAAAGTTAATCTTGAGTTTATCATACCGGACTGTGCTTACTTACTCAAAAGAGTCGATTTAATCATATTTAGTTTGAACGAACATGAGCATTTTAAAGAGTTAAGTTTATCTGTAGTTGTTGCATCGACACGTCTGATTTTGCTGTCTAACTTTTTGAGATAATGAGACAATGCTGGTGCAGTTATTTGTTGCATTAAAATAAGACAGGAAGTCTAGCAAAAAGAAAGTTTAGAGCACAGACTCATAATGGGAGGAATCATAAAATTGTTGTTAGTCTGAGGCAGCGAAAAGTTTTATGGTGCAAAGAAACAAAGAGAGAGCAGAAGACTTCAAAGACGAATGCGCTGCAGGAGGTGGAGACAGATGACACGGAGGAGGGGGAGAAGAGGGAACAATGACAAATCCAGACAAATATGAGAGCCAACAGGATCCTAATACTTACTTTATCAACCCGCCAGACTCCTTTGACAAATCACTTAATATGCAAATAGCTCTGTATTTATTCAAATGACAAATCACACCTCACATAAACAGACTCCCGAAACACTGAGCAAACAGACATCTGCGTAAACACACACACATTAAAACACAGGTGGGAAAACACACACGCTCGTGCACACAGGTGGTTTGATCATCTGTTGGACTTTTCAAATCCAGGAGCGTTTAATAACAGCTCTATTTGTCCTGGTGATAAATAGAAGTGAGAGCCACTCCTGCTCTGCAGAAAGAGGATGGATGCCTCAGCTCCATCTGTAGCGCTGTGTGTGTGTTAGTGTGTGTTTAAGTGTTTGTCATTTTAATAGTGACTCTTCTTGCCTGCTAATTAGGGCTGATAACTTATTAACTGTATCTTTTTATCAGCATCTTTGTGAGCGCAGTCTTTGAAGGAGCTTCGTCTAACACTTTTGGAAAGGAATGAGTGATTCTTTAATGGTGTCAAAGGGCAGAAATGTTTAAACACAGAGACAAAGAGAAACAACATGAACTGTGATGTTATTTCAGTGAGAGGAGAAGTAAAGCTGACTGATTGATGAGGTGTGTGAGTGTGATCCATCCTGAGCGATTAAAGACAGGGTATGTTGATTTTCCACATTTTAAACATGGATATGAAGCAACAATGCCAGATGTTTATACAGAGTTGTACAGATTTTTAAACCTCTGAATATTCATGTGTTGTAGAAATCCCCGACCTGTCTGCAAACTGATCTAAATGGTCTGTTCCAAAAATAGCACCAGATCTTCCAGAGATTTGTTGAAATAATGGTATCACTTGACAGTTTCCTAACTGGTTCATGGCATGTTGGAGGGGCTCTTATACCCTTTCTTTAATTTCAAACACATATATATTTTTTTATTTTTAATTTTACACAGCTTTATTAGCTTTCCAGTATGTTAGACCAGTGGTGCTTAGCATTTTTTTTTGGTGATGTATCCCCTATGACCTTTTTTTTGTTGTTTTTTTTCAGCAAAGTACTCCCTTAGAAGCACAAAACATTTTGGTTGGAAACAAACACGTAAAACACAACGCTGTACTATCAGTGTCTATTGGCTATAATATTCAGATTTTGAACATAGACTTATATTGGATTCCAACATTGATTAAGTGAATGGTGTTTAAAGAGTTTTGCTTGGTGGCTATGTTTTGACTATACATTTTTGAATCTTGCATACCCCCAGGGGTACACGACTAAGCTGCCCCTTCCCCTAATGCCGTTGGTAATATTTCTGCTTTTCTGATTGGCACATTTTAATGTGGAAAAAAAACAAAAAAACAACAGCAACTTCCGGACGTCTCAGTTACTACAAATTCATACAAGAACTCATCATCTTGCTGAGCTCTGAAGGCCCACATCAGCTCAACATTACATACAGGTCTGGATAGGGATGGGCACCGAATTAGGTACTTTTATGGTACCGACCGAATTCTGTCAAAAGTACCGGGTACCGATTCATGTAAAACCAAAAGGTACCATGTCTAGGTACCTAGATGCATTCTTGTGACTGTGAGGGAGTGGAAGAGTGGGTGATTTTCCGTGCTGGACATGAACACAGCATTGCAAGGTTATATATTGAAGAATAAATTTGTTAAATTGGATTTTTTTTTTTGTATTTCATTATTAAACAAATTGTTTTTTTTACCACATAAACACAAAAAAGTACCAAAACTTGGTACCGTTGAGTACCGGTACCGATTGCCAGGTACCGGGCATCGGGTACCGTATCGTTTCAAATGTGAAAGGTACCTATCCCTAGGTCTGGATACATACATAACCTTCTGTCTGTGCTCTGCGTTCATTTCACCATATTTCTGCACATTTCCATGAAGCTTACGGATATGGGCAGAAAGAAGCAGTACCACTGAAAAACTATGGAATTAGATTTGTGCCAAAAAGACTCAAACAAAAAAAAAAGAAAGAAAGAAAAAAGAAAACTGCATTAGTTGCAACCAAGATATTTGTGTAATTGGGTATAAAGTTAGCCTTTTACTTTTCTTTTATTCAGTTCTTTTGTTTGCAGTTCTGTTCTTTTTTCTCACTGGTCAGACTTTTGTTTTCAATGTCAGCTTTCTCGTTTGCGCTGCCTGACTTTTCGATTGCAATTTTTGGCACAAACCTCAGGAGTTGGTGGACTTTGTGAGTAATCAACCTTATTGGCTGACTAGTTTTGGGGTGACGCCCGTTGCCTCAAATGTTGTTCTGTGCAGGAGGTGACACCCTTTGGATAGCAAGCATCAGTAAACCAGCAGTTTAAATTAAAAGAGTTCAGGATTCTTTTTTTTATGCAGTGTATCATTCGTTCAATTAATATTCAGTGTTGAATAAAAAAAAAGAAAAAAAGAACAACAGTTCGTTTTCCATTTTTCCCTTTTTTGAAATGAAAACAATTAAAAATAGTTTGTTTTTCAATATTCCATTAGATAAAAGAGATCACATATAGGGACGTTAAATTACAGCCAGTCCTCTGCAGTCTCCATGTTTGTTTTTGAGTTTGTTGACATAAACTTTT
The DNA here is from genome assembly GCF_033239565.1 of Halichoeres trimaculatus. Classification (NCBI taxonomy): domain Eukaryota; kingdom Metazoa; phylum Chordata; class Actinopteri; order Labriformes; family Labridae; genus Halichoeres; species Halichoeres trimaculatus. The sequence goes on from NW_027437185.1 coordinate 5,939,057, forward strand.
GGCTCTGGGCTTAACTCTGCTCAAAAGTTGCTCAGATCAGCTGTTCTATGGAGAGAAACAAGTACAATCAGGGATTTTTTTTTATTTTATTTTATCTTTTAGTACACTCAGGGATGATTGCCAGTCCACATGAACTCTATAACATGGACCACCACCAACAATAATAATAATCATAATAATAGAAATAATTATCATAATCAAAATAGTAATAATTTATATATAGATATGTATTATAATAGGGTAAAGGAGTGGAAAAACTCTCTTCATCTGGACCACTTCATCGTCATTTCACAGCTTGTTTTAATTACTACAAACAACTGTGACCACTGCTGAGCATCTGTGTCACCATAATTATATTTCAAGAGATACTCATTACATTTTAGATTCCATTCATTTGGCAGACAGTTTGACTAAAGTGGTTTACAATAACTCCACAGGGGCAAGAACACGACGTCACTTTACACTGAGAGTGTACTAAACTGTGCAACTCTGGGCTTGAAGAACTCTCTCTCTCTCTCTCTCTCTCTCTCTCTCTCTCTCTCTCTCTGTGTCTGTGTGTGTGTGTGTGTGTGTGTGTGTGTGTGTGTGTGTGTGTGTGTGTGTGAGGTAGTGGGTTATAAAGTATGTTTATAGAGCAGAGAGACAGACAGTTCCTCAGATTGTGTCACCACGGTGGGTGGGAAGAATTAAGACCCCTGATTGGTGTGTTTGACTTCCTGGTTCAATCGACCCTGGTGTCATGGTTGTAGGGAACAGCTGCAAAAACATGAATCTTGAGCAAACAAAACTGAGTATCTGAAAATAACCACAGGGATCTGTACCTGTATCACAAACAAAAAGTACAACTGTGCTGGAATTTACTTTTTTTCATTTTTCAGGTTTCAACAGCCTTCAATTGAATATGAGGTATGTTGTTGCTTTTAGGCTTTATTCTGTCTTTCTGGCACCCCCTTTGGTGCCTTTGCATGGTTTACAACTCAACAAAAAAATCTTCTGTTTTTCTTTTCTTTTTTTTGTCTTTCTTTCTTCTTTTTTTGACAGTGATGTTTGAGAAACCCTTTATTTTGGCCTCTGTCTGAAACACTTTGTTCTAGCTGCTGTCTCTTTAAGGCTCCCTGCCTCATAAAATCCCTTCCCTCTGATTTGCCAAAACTCTAGGGGCCTGTCAGAGGAAGAACAAAGAGGTAGACCATTGTGTTTGAGGCCCGTCCTTCCAATGTGTCATGTACAAATAAGGAGAACTTGATGTTAGGACCTCGTCATTTCAGCAAGTCTTGTGAAGATCTTGTGCTCTTCTTTTTTAGAGTGGACTGTTTTGATCAGTTTGCAGTTTCAGGAATTATTACAACATATGATTATGTATATGTTTGAAAATCCAGTGTTGCTATTTCATATCTATGTCAACCGTAACAGACCTCCAGAGGGCTGTCCAATCAGAGGGAAGGGGGTTTGTGGAGCACAGAGCCTTAAAGAGACAGCAGATAAAATGAAGCATGAAAAAAGGGTTTTTCTCAACACTACAGATTTATTTATTTATTTATTTATTTTTATTTCTTTACTATATATATTTTTTAATTAAAATTTTAATAATGAATTGCTACTACAGGGGCCCCAGAAAAAAAAAAAATCACCCCCCTCTTCTCTCTCTAAGGTATGAAGCGGTCTTATTCCTCTGAGCTGCTTACTATTCTCTACTTGCTGCTTGTCTGGTTTAAAGCTCCGTGATGATGCACAGGCACACCTTGTTAGAAACCATGAAACAAGCGAGCAGAGGGGAGCTCCAAACAAAAGCCGGGCGTAAAGACATCAGTGTTGTTCAGTGTTTAGACTGCTAAATGATTCGATTGGATCTTTATTCAACCAATGGCTTGTTCCAAACTGATGAATTTGTTACACCCCTAACAGCCATGTTGTGTGCTAACAAGCAACACTATTGATTCACAGCATCAGTACATGTCAGATGTGAATCCGTCCCAATCTCACCATGTAATCCAAGCTGTCAGCCATTTTTAAAGGGGCATGCTGCTTTACTCCCTCCTGTCATTGGTGACAACCTGACACACAAAGTAGAAGCAAAACTACAGAAAAAAGTAATGTGATGGCTGTTTCTTTGAATATTCAATTTGGGACTCATACTAACTTTATTTCTGACTAACTTGCCTCTTGTTTATTTATTCATTTATTTATTTATTTATTGGAGATGTATATGAGGCTGTAGCTCAGTCGGCCAAAACAGGTGTGTGAAACCTTCCCAGGACTTCTTTTTGTCAGATCTCTCCTCGGAGATGATGGACAGGTCTTACTTTTCCTTGAAGGAACTTAGCTCATGAGTGTGTGGGATGAGCTTTAGATGGTGTCTTGACATCCACCCTGAGACACCTGCGGGGCAAGCACTGATGCCTGACTGAGTGTCAGATGGAGCGATAACTGAAGGTCTCAACAAAATGATAGCAGGCTCTTAAAGTCTGTTGATGGCTTTTTTGATCTTTACGACCGTTTTTGAGCAAACAGACCAAAAGTATCAGCCATGTCGAAGTGTCAGAGCAGCATTCATGCTCATCGATGAGTTGTATTCAACACGTCCTTTTGATTACATTTCTCCTACAAACACCCAGTGATTTCCTCTTGTGCCCAAATGCAGTGAAACTACTTACTGCAAAGTTATGCTTACTCAGATATTTGTCATTTTCTTAAATGCCATGAACCCCTCCGTCAGTTTAGAACTGCTTGTGCTGCAGCAGCTTTATGTTGATATCACTACAAAGGGTGTATAAAAATAGACAGATGGAGATCCAACTGTGAAGGCAGGACAACCAGATGCCACAAATAAAGTGGTCTGTTCTGTGCCAAATGGAAGTTGGAAAAGCGATCCCAGAGTGGAGCGACGCTGCAGGAAGCCAGTAGTTGAGATGAAGCTAAAACATCATCTGACTGTGTTCCACAGGAGGTGGAAAGCCTCCTATAGAGCCCCTGCAGAGACAGGACTGAGATTAGTTTTTCTCACTCTCTGAACACCCTGCATCCAGAGCTGAGCGCTGTATGTGGAGTTACCCTGTTTGTTGGGATTTATACCCCCTCTGCAGAGGGAAATTATACTTTCCCATATTTTAAACATGGGTTTAAAGTAACTGCTGTATTTTCACACTGAACTTGTGCAGATTTTCAAACCTTTACATATTCATGTTGTAGAAACTGTAAACTGATCAAAACGCAGGGGCCTAATGTACAAAGACTTGCATGGATTTCCTCCTGAAACTTGGCGTACGCTCAAATCCAGGAAATGTCATATGCACAAAGATATTTAGATGTATGATTCTGTGCACAAGCATGAATCCAAGAACTTTTCCTTAGTACATCCCAATCAGTGTGAGGATAGGCGCACATGTTGGAGTCCCTGACCCCTTCTTGTCCACGCCCCACTTTCAATACACAAATCATATGTAAATGAACCATACACCTGAGAAATTCCTTCTCTGCATTATCAAAAAACTGAAAAAAATAATGACAAATAAAAGAAAAAACATTAATGAAAGGCAACTTGGAAGTGCTACTCACTGAAGTGGAGACATGCAAAAATGTGCCTTTTGGCACGATGATCTCCAGCATCAGCATCAAACACAAGAGTGGGTGGGAGAGTGTGTTAGTGAGTGCAAATATGCACCATGTATACGATTAGGGGCCTGTTAGGGAGATCTTGAGTTGGATTGCACACGGCCTCGTGGTCTAGGTTGCTTTCTTTGAAGTTGGCCATGGAGCAGGCAGCCTGGGTTCAAACCCAGTCTGTGGCCACTTTCCTGTAATTTTCCACCTTCCTGCTCTTGCCCCATTTCCTGACCTAACCTCTGTCCTCTCAAATGCATTAAAGCTCCAAAAATAACTAAAAACAAAATGATTTTGAGCTTTAGTTTCACCAAGAAAAAACAGCCAGTCACCAACCTAAACCACCGACTAATGATGCCGCGAAAATGGGACAATATTTGGGGGCGCACATACTCAATGTGCACCCCAGGGATTAATATTAAGACAACTACACCACTCACCAAGAAGCCACCCACCACGCACAGAGCCAGCTCATAGTCAGGAACCTAAAGTGTCTGATGGACCAGTTTCAACATGGTCCAGTAAATCCTCTCTGTCTCTGAACACGTGCTCTCCTCTTCTTCCACCATTTACAAAGTCCTCTCTATCTGATAAAGCCTTGAAAGTTATTTTCACACCACTTGGAGCATGCTTTTATATCCACTAATGTGATTGCAGACTCCTGGGTGTTTTAGTTGTGTTAAATGTTTCCCAGCATCACCTCTTAATGTCTCCAAAAGTCAACAGCAGTAGAAATGTGCATACGCCAGCCACGAAGTTGTGCATAGGTACTCTTTGTACACGAGGCCCCAGATCTTCACAAAACTTGTCGAAATGATGAGATGATGGTGAAATTAAAAAACCCAAACTCTAGTGAATATCATTTATGTACAAGTATGTAGGTCTGACTTATTTTACTGCCATAAGTTCAGTCTTAGGATGTATTCACACCTTGATCATCCGCGGCTGTTGTATAAACACAGCAATTGCACAGCTGCGTGAAGCTGGCCCCCAACGCAATTCTCAGAAAAATAGTCTTAAGTTTGTGCTTCATTTGTGCTGCTTTGTGCCATAAAAAATTGTTGTTTGTGCTCACACGGTTTTTAAGTTGTTTAAATGATCACAGTGATCTCTGTGTGAAGAGTCATACAGATGCCTGTACCTTTGCACTTCAAAACATCCCCCATCATGTCCACGTGTCCAGCAGGTTAGAAATTGTAGAATGTGCACGGCACACGTGCAAAGGACCCGGCGTAGGTGTGAAAATGACATTATTCATCTGCACTGCATTACGGGTCAAGCATAAATCAGCTTTAAGCCAGCTGGTTGAAGCAGGGCTGAGGGAAGAGACAAACAGCTAGAAGAAACACCAGATGTAGAAGCTGGAAAAGTCTTGTTGGGAGAAAAATAAGCTTGGAAAAGCAGAGTGGGACACTTGAGTCTATTATTGTTTGGACAGTTATTTTTTGTGTAAGGACTTCTTCTCCTTCTGGGTCACTTCATGATGTACTTTGATTTGGGGACGAGGGGTACCTGAGTTTACCTTGTTTTGTTGAAGAATAGAATAGAATAGAATAGAAAATACTTTATTTATCCCCGAGGGGAAATTCAGGAGTCACCGCAGCATTTAAGAAAACAAAAGTAAGAACGAGTATAGAAAGTGCAAGAAAAGTCCATAAGAAAATAGATGACGACATCCCGTCCACCACTCGTCCACCACTCTCCAGCCCAGCCAGCCTCCACCTCCACAGGGTCCAGGACTGAGCCTCCCCAGCAGTCTGTTCAGTCTCTGTCTCCTGGATCCTGTCTGCTCACAGCAGGCGAAGCTCCTCCAATGTGGGGCCAGCGTCCGATGTCAGCTCCTGCATGTAAACAATTCAGCCATGGTTACATGTAGGGTCTCCAGACAAACACAGGAGAAAAGTAGTAAAAATATCACTGAAGCCACACAAAGTTTGGTGTCTGTGACCGACAATGAACCAAACAAAGTGATTATCCACTCCAAATACAAAGATTACGAAAAAGAGAAAAAAATTACAAGAAACGGACAAAGACGAGAGAGCTGCTGCAACAGGCAGCTACTTGGGCAGCGCCTAGCAACGGAAAGAACGGAAGACTGGGTTTAAAGAAAAACTTGTGTTGGAACCTTCCAGTTTTGTTGCAATGCCTCAGCTTACCTTTCCTTAAGGACCGCTCATGATGTTACACAACACAAGAAGGAGCAGAAGAGAACATGTTCGTCTACTGCTCCGAGAGGTGGCCCGTCTTTATCTCAACAGCAGCATCAACACATTGGGCTCTAATTTCGTAGACCAGGCGCAGGCGCACCTGCCCTGCGCCGGCCTTCGCCGTGCACACAGGGCGTGACCGGCGCACTTTGCAAGTTTCCTGCATTGCCAAGAGAGGCGCAGTACAGGCGCACATGAGCGCAGAGCTGCGCGTCCACGCCTCCCTCCACGCAAATGGCAGAGAGGGAGGAGAAAAGCCGTGAGTGGGTTTAACACAGCCGAGCGCTGTTTTCACCAATCAAATGAGCGCCTCTCCTCGCCTTTAAATGCCCTACGGCTGAGGCGCAGCGTCTGATTGGTCTGAGTGATCCTCAGCACCACGGAGAGAGTGCTGGTAGTGGAGACGGTCAGAGCCGCTGTGCCTGCAGCAGGTCAATGGACAGCGGGGCGCATCGGAGGACACGACGCGCGTCACCTTGTGGGCCAGCTCCCGGGACAGATTTAATCTGTTCCTTTGTCTTTATCCAGAGTAAAAAAATAAGAGGCAGTTACACAGCTGGCTTATCCATTCAGAAAACTTTTGATCCACCTGCACTCCTGGTTTGTCATCGCTAAATAGCAGAGCCTTTGGTGATATACTGTATACTCTCCCAGTGTCTCCACCTCATCCTCCTTACAATAATGTACTCCATCTTTTTAGATCAGGTTAAAAATAAAGACTAAAACAGAGAAATATGGGAAATCACGGGTAAATCCTGAGTGACACACACTTATTTTGTCTCTTTTTTCTTTGTCTTTTCTCTCCCTCTTTTCTTTGAATTAAATGAGATGAGAGAACCAGATATATACTCAGTATCAGATGTTAAGGCTGTTTATTGTTTAATTGTAAGATGTGCATCAAACTTCCAGCTGCTGTCAGGTTAACTTTCCATTATGACAAACAGCTTTAATCCAACATCAGATGTGACGGGACAGTTAATTTAGATATAAATGTATATGCTGGTTCAGACAGTTACATTAAAAAGTGATTGCTGTGATTGTTTATTGCATTAAAATGTGCCTGACACTCTGGAAACCTGCCTCTGAGGCTTTGATGACATGTGCGCACATGTGCGCCTGTCACCAAATTACAGCTGCGTGGGGTGCGCTCCACTTTGCGCCAAGGATAGACCAGGTTGGAGCTGGCGAGCTTTCAGCGCACTTTTTTGGCACGAAATTGTCACTGCGCCAACATGAATCTGCTGACACCTCCCCCTGGTGCGCGGTCAACTCCCCCTGGCGCGCCGTCACACCCATCTCTGCGCAGACGGTCTACCAAATTGTCAAATTGGCAGCGCACGGCGGTGCGCCATGAAATTAGAGCCCATTGTTTTCCGGTTCCTGGACTCATGGAATAAAAACTGGTAGTTAGCCTGATGACACAAACTAGCTTGCTGTGTGAACCAAGTGAAAACTGCGACAGTTGTATTATTTTCCCCCTGAATTGGGACAAAGCAAACAGGCTACAGGTGTGAATACACCCTTAAAAAAAGTTGGGTAAAAAGTTTGCATGAAATGCCCCCTGGGAACCATGACTGATCCAAAAAGTTGAATCGTGACCTGTGCAAAAGTTAGTGAGAGATTTCAGCCATGACCGAAGTTGCTAAGACTGTTCTTGTTGCATCACTTTTCCTTTCCCCAGAAACATGTCTGCTAACACTTTACAGGCTTTAGTTTTTTCCTTCGCCACATGAAAAAAGTACACTGTAAATAGTAAAAGCAAGTGTTAATATCTTGTTTTTTAATCATATTAGGCTTAATTAGTCCACAAAGTCTCTCATTAAAAGACTTAAAATTGATGCCTGATTTGCCCAAATTGCTTATGTGGAGTTTTTACTATTATTATTATTAACATTATTTCTTATGAAGGAGCTTGACAAGTTGTCAGGTGAATGTGGCTCATATTAAATCGAATGAGACATTTTTTTTTTTTTTTTTTACCAAGAGGAAGACATAGATACTTCCTTACATTTCAGCTCTTGCTCTGTATTTTTATTCTGCTGATGGTGATCTGTGAAGTCAAACCTGTTGAGTAAACTGTTTAGTTTCCTCTGTGATTTCTCTTATTCAGGGAAATCACACTAAAGAGACACTTGAGAGAAATTACTGCAGATGTGATTTTTTGAGTGCTCCAGACAAGAAAGCCCACTGCAGGCATGTTTGATTATTCCCATCATGCAGCACTTTGTCCAAAGAAAGACCTGCACAATGCAGAAGACTGAAATGAAACATAATGAGAACACATAAAGCAGCCGCACAAAGAGTTACATCAGCAGGATGGACAGCAGCCACTGGGAATTATCTCGCAATCAAAACAGTCTGCGCTCTGTCTGTGGCGTTGTGCTGCTCCTTTCTGTCTGCTATTCTACAGAGACAGACAACAACTCCACATCTCTCATTCACAATCAGATTAGAAGATCTGTGTCTTTGTTTCTTTGAGCTCTGGTGGATGAATTATCCAAGAGTTATAAAAGCTGTCTGTGGTTTTACTTGTGTTTTTAAACAGTACAGCTGTGAGATCAACACAAGTGTTTTCAGAACTGATCACAAACGCTTCAAGTCATCAGGACTGAAGTATTTGACAACGTTTTGTCTGATTAGAAATTAATTTAAGAACCTCAGCTTTACTTCAGTCAGGGGCGACCAATCAAAACTTTTAAATCTCAGTAAAAGAGTCTGTTTCTCAGGCAGGATTCAGATCACGAGGTCTGTCTGGAGTCCTGATCCCTGTTATTAGTCCCCAAGGCCAACACCACCACCTTGGCCAGAGGAATTGGGGCAGTTTTTCCACAGATTTTCTAAGAAGTGCTAGTAGTTGGCCCCGGGTAGCTATCAATCTGAACGTTGTGGATGTTGTGGGACAGGGGTCCGTCTGAGCTTTGAGTCCCCACAGCACCAGCACCTGTTTGTGTGCCTTAAAAGACCAATCCTGTAGTTTTTCGGGTGGGGTGTGCTAGGTGTGTTTTGGGTCCAGAGGCCCGAAATGGTGGGGATCAGAAGGGTGGGAGGGTTCTGGGGAGGTTTGGTCTGGGGGTCTGCCTCTGGAGGAACTGTCATCAACCGTCATCGGCCTGGCCCATGAGGTTAGGATGCTGGAGGGGTCAGATTGGGCATCTATGGCATTGTTTGCCTTTTGAGTGCCGCTCATCATGTTATTGTCCCCCTCTGTTACCGGTGAAAGACTACAAGGGAGACTTTTTTTGTGGGGGCCACCCAACCTGCTCCAATCGGAGGCTGGTGCCACCTGTTGGGGAGGGGGGAGGAGAGGAACAAAGGGGGGTGATGATGTCAGTGGTTGTAGTTATTGAGACGTTGGATCCTGAGTGGGTATTAAGGCTGACAGAGGAGAAGTCGCATCTGCTCATGTGTATGGGTTTCGGGGGTTGGGGAGGTGAGTGTAAAGGACTGGGACAGAGATTTGGGAGTGGGTGGATCTAGAGACGAATGTGTAGTTGTGTAGTGTTTAGTGGCTGGAATAGGTGAGATAGAGGGTTGCGTTTTGTTTATCTGGGTGACTTGGGGTTGATGTGTAGGGTGTTTGTGGCAAGTGAATGTTTGTTCAGTAAACTTTTTAGTTTCCTCTGTGATTTCCATGTGATGTAGATGCAGAGGTGTAGCGAGGGCTGGAGTACTTGGGACTCCGTACTGCTGAACGTGTGGGTGGGGGATTGGGTGTGAGAGCTGTATGTGAAGGTGTCGGTGGGGTGCAGTGTTGTGTTGTAGTTATTGGGTGGGAAGGGGTGGTGGGGGGTTTGGAAAAGGGAAAGACTGTTGGCTCTCAGAGGTGCTGGCAGCGTCGTGGGCGAACTCGCTCTCATCTGAAAGCTCCGGGATGGTGGGGTGGGAGCTATTTAGAGAAAAAAGGGCTCTTGCGAGTGGTGGGGGGACTCTACGCGTGTGTTGGAGTGGCTTACTATGTGTCACTGACTGCGCATTGTTTTGTGCGCGCGGTGGATTCTGGACGTTGTGTGTGTGCGTGTGATGGGTGTGTTTGTTTGTTACCTGGGTGGTAAGTATGGGCAGTAATATGACTGAGTGGTAACAGGGATGCTATTGGCTGTTAGCAGAGTGGGGTGAGGGTGTGCAGGGTCCCTGGCTTAAGGCCTGTCCTAAAGCGTTTTCTTGCCCACCCTGTGACTATCTGTATGGCTTGTGGGCTGTATGGGATGTTGGTGGTAGAGAATGTGTTTAGAATGTTAGTGCAGTGTTCTTAAAGGATCTGTAAAGTGTTGTGCATGTATGTATGAGTGTTCTGTCTAATTTTGTCTTGTGTCTAAATGGTGGGTGCTGCTGGTTTTATGAATTGTGTTAGTCTAGTGATCTGGTGGGAATGTGTTCGTGGTTATAACTGTGTGTGTGTGTGTGTGTCATGTCTGCGATGCATGGCCTGTATATGTTTGCAATATGTTCAACTAAAGTCTCTAGATTTAGTGGATGTGTGAGTGTGTGGGTGGAGTATGGATCTCTGTGTGTGGATTGCAGTGTGTCTGGAGTGTTGTTTCAGGGTGTTGGGTGTATTCTGGGTCCCTGTGTATATGCAAGGTCTTTAAGTCAGTGAAAGGGATTAGGATGAGGGTAATAGTGGGGGAGGGTGGTTAGGGTTAGGATTATTTGTTGTCTTTCAGTTGTCATTATCATAAATTATTGTATTACAGTTTTTAATCCTGTCATCATTCCAAACCTCACAGAACTGAACCTTTGGTTCAGTTTAGAGGGCTGATGAGGGACAGGAGAAAGAGAACCGCTCAACTCTGAGAGAGTGCAGTTTAAACCGAAGTCAAGTTCCTTGTATTCTTGAAAATACTTGGCCAATAAAGGTGATTCTGATTCTGATTCTGATTCTCAGAACCATGGACAGCATCAGATCTCACAGCACGAGTGTTTCTGAATCCAGGACCCTGGACAGCACCGCTCTCAGAAAGCTCTGCCCTGAAGGCCAGAGGGTTGCTGAAATCTGATTCAGTGTAGTATTCAGTGAGATTTGGGTCATGTGCTGCGTCCTGTGGTCTTTCTGGGCTAAATTTTAATAAAAGGTGAGGAATCTACTAGTAGACAACTTTAATAAAGGTGAGGAATCTACTGGTAGACAACTTTAATAAAGGCGAGGAATCTACTGGTAGACAACTTTAATAAAAGCGAGGAATCTACTAGTAGACAACTTTAATAAAAGCGAGGAATCTACTAGTAGACAACTTCAATAAAGGCGAGGAATCTACTGGTAGACAACTTTAATAAAGGCGAGGAATCTACTGGTAGACAACTTTAACAAAGGCGAGGAATCTACTGGTAGACAACTTTAATAAAAGCGAGGAATCTACTAGTAGACAACTTCAATAAAGGCGAGGAATCTACTGGTAGACAACTTTAATAAAGGCGAGGAATCTACTGGTAGACAACTTTAATAAAGGCGAGGAATCTACTGGTAGACAACTTTAATAAAGGCGAGGAATCTACTGGTAGACAACTTTAATAAAAGCGAGGAATCTACTAGTAGACAACTTCAATAAAGGCGAGGAATCTACTGGTAGACAACTTTAATAAAGGCGAGGAATCTACTGGTAGACAACTTTGCTTTAGTGGTAAGGTGTACTCGTGCACTAGTGCGCCAAAAACCTTTACTTGTTAACAATACCTTTGTTTCCTAGTACCACTAGTTACCTTAAATTGCGTTACTAGTAGTACTAGTAGACTTTTTGTGGTGTACTAGTTCTACTAGTAAAGCCAAAAGAGATACAAGTAGTATTAGTGGACCTAAAACAGTCTACTAGTACTTCTAGTGAATGTTTAAAGACTCCCTGTCATGGTTTGGGTTTTTGGTTTTGTGTTATCCTGGGTTTTGTGTGTTTGAGGGTCTTGGTTTATATTAGTGATTCTTGTCTTGTGTTTATCTCAGTTATTCTTGAGTGTTCTGTGTTTCCTATTTTTGTCCCTTGTGGTTTTGATTTGGTTCTAGTCATGTGTATGTCTTTTTGTGATTATCTTCAGTGTTTCAGTGTTTTAAGCCGCGTTTCCACCAAGCAGTCCGGGTCGGTTCGTCTCGGTACGGTATGCTTTTTACGGCGTTTCCACTGACTCATCCCGGGACGGATCCCCCAAAACCGAGACGAGCCGGCCTACTTTTCTGGTACCCTTCCTTATGGGTGCCAGATTGAACCGATCCGCTCTCGAAAGGCGGAGCTGCAACACTGCAGACCGTTGATTGGTCGGTAGAATCGTCACTTCCCGTGCGACAGTGGTGCTGAAGAAAGACACAAATCCCCGCCATGTATAAATCTCCGGGCGACTTCGCTGAAAAGTTTTCTTGTTTTGGACGATGACTGGAAGACTCAACGTGCCGTGGACGACCGCCGAGGTCCAGACCTTCCTCGGAATCATCGGCGAGGAGGCCGTGCAGAGGGAGTTGGACGGGGCCGTGTGGAACGAGAAGGTGTTCCGACTGGTGTCCGAAAGAATGGCTGTCGAGGGGTACACGAGGACTCCAGATCAGTGCCGGTCCAAGTGTTAGAAATTCCGGGCCGAGTACCGGAAAATCAAAGACCACAACAGTCGAAGTGGCGTGCAGAGGAAGAACTGGAGGTGGTTCGACCTCATGGACGCCATCTACGGCTCCAGACCGGCGAGCAGAGGGAGAGAGGGTGCCATGGACACCGCGTCCTCACTGCTGGAGAGAATTGCTGAGTCCTACGGTTAGTTTGTTTTCGCTAAAGTGTTCCTGTGTTTCTGAAGTGTTAGATTTGTGCTCTGCACGTTAGTCTGTTGTTTATTGTGACCTGTTGTTTGGTAACACGTGCCACAGCAGTAAACAAAGGCTTTTGTTTTTAGCATCTAGCGAGCTAACTACTAGCATGATACTAGCTCCGGTTACTATTCGATGCTGTTGTCTGCATTCTGGCACTGCATAGTTTTGCTTTGTTTGATTAACGTGGGATTTGTGTTACTCTGTAGTTGAGGATCCTTCTACCAGTGAGCTCGACGGCATCGAGGAAGAGGAGTCCACTACCCCTGCGGCCACTGGGAGCTCTTCCTCACCCTCTTCTCCGGCACGGACCTCGACACCGGCACCTGGAAGCCTGGACAGGGTGCAGCCAAACCCGGCAGGTTGCCCTCTCACGCCTCGTGGTAAGACAAATAAGAAAGTAATATAACATATAGTTGTGATAGCATTTCTGAGCAAAGGGGATTGCATAGGCACTAGTTAAAAGATTACTGAAATAGTTAGTAGATCATCAGTGTTTATTTTTTTGTTGTATTATTTGTTGTTGATTATTGTGTATTTTTGCATTTCAGGCAGACAAAGAAGAGGCCAGAGCAATGTCGCTGCAGCCCTGTGGGCAATGCAGGCAGCGGATAAGCGGCACAGGAGCACGGTGGAGGAGCAGCAGGAACGGGTAGAGGAGCGGCAAGAGCGGCACTTCCAGCTGTTGCTTGAAAATGTCCGTGACGCGAGGAGAACAGAGACTGACCTCTCCGAGCGGCACATGGCTCAGACTGCGGCCTTCAACAACGCATTCCTCCAGACCCTGAACAGGATGGCGGACGCGATGTTCCAGAGGAGTGAAGGGGGTCCATTCAACTGAGTCTTCCCCCAAAAACATGGACACTGAGAATACATTTCTCCCCTTCACTTCTCCCCTTCACTGGCACACATTTAAATATTCAAAGCCCTTTTCTTGCACATATATATATATATATATATATATTTTTTTTATAGCCTTAAGTTGATTTGTGCACCAAGTTTTTGTGTTTTTGTAAATAAAGTATATTCTTTCAACTGACACATGCTTCATGCTTGATTCTATATTTACCTCAAACCTGTTAATTTAAATAAACTACTTTCTAGTTTCATTAATTTCATTTCATTTACCATAAGTGCAAGTAAGTGTAAGCACACAACTTGTTTTTAAACACATAGTTCGTCAAGCTACACTCATTTGAACAAGTTTTGAGCAAAGTGAGAGATGAAAGAATTAACTTCACATGAGCAGCTTCTGCTGTGTCCTGTCATGTAAAACAAAAATGAATGGTATACACTTTCAACAGCCTGAAATAAGCTAGATCTACAAGTGTACATGTAACACATCTTAAAGCACTATTGAGATAAAAAAAAGTATGATGTTTTGCACTATTGCTTACCCGTAAGAATGCTACAGAGAACATTCAGATAACTAGACTATAGAAGTAGGTAATGAAAAGCCCCTACAATATGACTTGTTGCATTTTGTTTGGTTGCACCAAAATAATAATCTGTGGTAAATACCTTGTTATGTATTCATGAATCACTAAGACACAAACTTATTCTTAAACATGCTTTATTTCTTTAAAACACATTCACACAACATGTCTGTTCAGCAGGTCGGTATTGTACAAAATCAGAGGCAAACCACTACTGGTTCAAGTACCGCATCAAACCATCGCGTACATCTCTGCCCTCTTCCTCTGCCCCATGTGCCAGTGAAACCACAGGCTCAGCTGCAGATGTTATGTCCCACTCACTCTGGTAGTCCTCACCATGGGTTTCACAAAGATTGTGTAAAGCACAGCAAGTAACAACCATTAATTTAACCAGTTCAATGTCACCATCATTTCGTTTCAATAGACAACGCCACCTTCCCTTCAGTCTTCCAAAAGCGTTTTCTATCACAACCCGTGCCCTGGAAATCTTCTTGTTGAATACAGTTTGTTCTGCTGTCAGCCGTCCATTGTCAGTGAATGGCTTAAGAAGCCAGTTCTGTAAAGGGTATGCAGAGTCTCCCAATATGTAATACCCAGTACTCACACCACCAATGTTCCTAGTGCAAGTGGGATGCAGGAATCCATCCTCGACTAACTCCCACAACGAGGAAAGTCTCAGCACTCGAGCGTCATGCATGCTCCCAGGCAGTCCTGCATTGACACTCCAAAACAGACCTTTTCCGTCCACAAGTCCTTGAAGGATAATGGAATGCCAGCCTTTTCTGTTGAAGTAGTCGCAGTGGTACTCCTGTGGGGCTATGATGGGAATGTGCGATCCATCAATGGCACCAATACACTGTGGAAGCCCCCATCTGTTCTCAATGTAGGTAGCCATTTCTTTGAGCTTCACCCGGTCCGGAAAACGAATCTGTTCAGGAACCAACAACGTGCACGCTGCCCTGCAAAAGTCCTGCACACACCGGCACACAGTGGTTTTGCTGACACCAAAAAGATGACCAATGCTTCTATACTCGCTGTTGGTGGCCAACTTCCACAGGGCAATGGCAACCCTTTTCTTCAGGGGAACACACACTCTGTAGTTTGTGTCCTGCTTCTCCATCCCTGGACGCAGCTTGTTGCACAGGTACAGAAATGTTTCTTCAGACATCCTGAAGTTGTCTACCCACTGTGTGTGTGTGAATCCTGGGACAATCACATCCCACCACTCACTGGCACGGTTGAAGGCCCAAAAAGTTGGTCTTTGACGATAGTTTCCCAGCAGTTGAGCTATCTGAAAAAAAGAAAAATCATTAGTACTTATCATGAATCACATTAATTACAAGTTCGGCAGCAGTTGTGCTGCGCTTTGTTCCTTTCAGTGGTAGTTTCTTGTCAATATTGTTTAGGTTTAACAACAACAACAACACAACAAAGAAGAGACCCCTACGAGTTAACAATACTGGCACGTGTCGCTCCAAAACGGCAACGCCAGGTTATAACAGTGATCAAAAACGTCGATAAGTTGTTTTATGTTGTTTTCTTAACGCTTTAGGCAGAACACTTATAGAAACAATGAAGAGGAAACACACGGTTACACCAGAAAGTTAAAGTATAGCTTACCCTTCTGCATCGTCGTTCCCGTAGAGCTAATGTGCTGTCGTCCTTTACGTCGGATCTACTAAGCACCATCGCCCAAAGCCGTCTTGTTCTTTCGGCTGTGTTTCTTCTCGCAGCACGCAGCCTTCTCTGAAACAAATCTTCGTTGCGCTTTGTAACAAAGAACCACATGCCAATCATGAAGAAAAACAGCTGCTGTATGTCCTCCATCGCTGCTCTTTGTTTATTATGTCGCATTTTCTTCTTCGTTGGATTTATAAGCGGGGCACACTGAGTCGCGCGGCTACGACGTCACGCTATTACTCAACATGCAACTTTCGGCATCCGGCTTACGCGCCGCCTACCACAAGGGGGTACGGCTTGCGGTGGAAACGCAATCAGGACGAGGCTCAACCGTACCAAACCGCCCCAAACCGTACTGAAACGACCCGGACTGCTTGGTGGAAACGCAGCTTTAGATGTATTTCATTTCTGTCTTGAGTTTCCCTGTTTTTGGTTTGGTTCTCCTTGTGTTTCCCTCCTTGTTGATTGCCCCTCATGTGTTTCACCTGTGTTTTGTTTCACACCTGTGCTGATCACTCCCCAGTCTATTTAGTCTCTGTGTTCCATGTGCTCTTTGTTGGTTCATTGTAGTTGTCTCCGTATGTCGTGCCTTGTGTCCTGTATCTCCTGTGCCTCCTGGTTTCTTTGGTGTAAGTTTTTCAGTCCTTTGAGGTTTTTTTTTTTTTGAGTTGTTTTTTTTTTTTTTTTTGAGTTTGTTGAGTTTTTGAATGAAGCTTAGTTAACAAACATTTTTGTTTCATCTGCCATTGGGTCCTCCTCTCCTTTGTTCTCCCTGGGTTCTCATGACAGCCCCAGACTGATGAGCAGCAGCTGGGTGCACTGAGGACAGGTGAGCTGAGTTAGAGCTCGTTAAGAGGGCCAGAGGTCTCAAAACACCTCCATCTGTTAGTTATATTTGCAAAAGCCAATGGGAAGCCTGAATTATATTTTTTTCCCTCCTCCTTATTAAACTAGTCTCATGATGTGAATGACAGGGGTCATGGACAGGCAAACAAAAGAAAATCTGCACCTTTATACAAAACAAAAACAAGGCCTGTGGAGTCTAAAGGTGGAGTGAAGGTTGGACTTTTCACAGCCACCCACTAGATCTAGTAAAAGAGCAGAAAAACAGAAAGAAAAAGGCCCCAAACAAAAGTGAAGTCACTTAGTAAGGAGTTACCAAACTGTGCAAGAGGAAAATCTCTTTGGAGATCAACCCTCTTAAATGTCTAAATATACCCTCTTTCCCTCAAAACACACAGACACACTTAAAACAGTTCTTCCACAAACCAAGAGAAACCAACTGAGGGTGTTGGCTCTTTGGTGTCACACACCTCACTGAGGGAAAGATCCTCCTTTAAAAGACTCCCCGGGCTGATGAGCAGCAGCTGGGTGCACTGAGGACAGGTGAGCTGAGTTAGAGCTCGTTAGGAGAGCTGGAGGTCACAAAGCACCTCCATCTGTTACAGTTATATTTCTGAGGCCAATGGGAAGCCTGAGTTGTTGTTGTTTTTTGTTTTTTTCACCTCCTAATTAGCATATAAAGCTTACTGGTAGTACAGGTGAACATTTAAAACAGTCTACTAGTACTACTAGTGATGCTTTTTGCCTTAGTCGTAAAGTCTACCCGTGCACCAGTAAACCAAAATTGAGTAAATTGACTACTACAAACTTTACGCTCAAACTGCTTTCCGTACGGGCCCCCCAGCAGATGCTAAAATAAGGGTTTATAAAACTAGTGAGAGAAAAACTGGGATTTTATGGAGCTGTAAATCATGTTAAGCCTTGGGCAGCTGAGGGACAGAATAAGGACAAGTAAAAGCACACTGCCCTCTTTTTAACTGAGCTTTCACTCCATCTACAATAAGCAAAAGGGCAGAGCTGAGTCAGTTTTGTGTGTTCTGTCAAACAGCAACCCTTACCTGTCAGTAAACTCTGCATGGAAAACTTCCAGACTCACACTGAAAGGCACAGTGTGAAGACATGGAGAAATTAGCTATAGCTTGTGGTTAGTTTCTTAACTTCTGTTACTGAAGCCTTCAAGGGTCAGATGCTTGTTTCAAACACATTAGGACATAAATAGTGCTCTCATCAATGCTAAAGTAGATTTCATGGAGGTAAAATGTTTGACCTTTTGAACACTGGCCTCAGTGATCTGACTTTGTGATGGAGTTTTATTCTTTTATTATTATTTTTATTTGTCACTGACTTATTATTTTTACTTGTTGTATTATTTTTCTATATAATTTATGCTACTTTTTCAAGAGTTTCTTAAAAAAAACTTTCTTAAAAAAAAAAAAACTTTTTTTTCCATTTATTATGATTTTTGGTTTAACATTCTTTGTTATATTTATTGCCTAAATTGTAATTCATAATTGATTTATGTTCATCTGCACAACTTCATTTATTCAGTCATTTGCTAAAAAAATTAAGCTGAACTGATTTGTTTACAATCTGCAGTAAAAAATAAAGACAGACTGATTGCTTTTCAGATTCAAATTATTGTAAGCTCATTAGATTCAAATGTTAAACAAACACTAACAACAACTTTTCTCTTTCACTCTTTCTCTCCTCATTAGTAGTTTGTTGTGATGCTAAATTCTGGGCTTGGACTTTATAAAAAATTAAAATGAGTAGGATGATGTCCTGTCTTCTGCCCAGAGTTTAACCATGTGGATGAAGCTGCAGATGTAGTTTATCATGAATAAAAAATGTGAAGCTAGTGGAAACTGAACAGCTTTTTAATGTGTGTAATGTTGTGAAAGCTTTCTCCAGTAAGAATTTTCTCTCTGAGTCAACAGTGAAATGTTTAGTTGTGTCTAGCGTGCAGTTTTTATGAGTAAAAATGTTCAGGAACTGGAGGCTTTACTCTACTTGCTGCGATCCAAAGGTCACAGACTCAGCTGAGTCATCCTTCACTTCCGTCTCCATAAATCCTGGGAAACACTGTGTGCACTGCATGCTTAAAGACATCCACACGCCTGAGGTCTCTGCCATGACGCTTTCTGGCAGCTCGGTTTAGTGTGTGATGCATTTTTCCTGGCATGATTTCTCTGCACTGAAACCCCCAGAGAGAAACGCAAGAGCTGGGAAATCTAACACAGTCATTATGATCCTGTCGTGATGCTTCATTTAACTGTGCAGAGGAAGGTCCTAAAAAGTTTTAAATAAAGGTTTCACAGCTCACTCATGACAGTTACAACTCACTGAGCCTAAAATGATGGAGATATTTACAGTCACCATCAGATGAATCAGCTTTGAGTGACAGGTGTGGATAGAGCGTAATGTGAGACCTAAAATAACATCCAGCTCATTACTAAAGCAAAGCAGCTGATCCTGGCAACCTGCCTGTGTCCTGATTTTATTTTCTTCTCACACTAAGTGCAGCCAGAAGTTTGCTCATTGTCCCAGTTATTAGTGCTGACCTTTATTTTCCATTAGACACATGAGCTCTGCAAACTGTGCTCTGCAAACAGGTGTGATGTCACATCCACACAGCAAAACAAACTTCCCAGAGGCCGTCTCACCTGGTAGTCCAAGCACACGTTCATATCCATTAAGATCCACTTACAAACAAATGATTCCAGATTTAAAGAGTTTATTATACAATTAAATTATTTCTTTACTGTCAAAAAAGGATTGACAACAATAAAATGTGAAAAAAAATTGGCATAGAAGAAAAAAAATTGAAATAGTAATAATCACAGCAACTTTACAAAAAGTCCAAAAAATAAGGTGATTAAAGTTAGTGGAAAGTGAAAAAAGAATTTTAAAATGTTTGAAAATTGTTGTTATATATAACAAACCAAGTGGCAACCTCCAAGAAGTCTAAGAATATAAGACTATTCGAAAGTGTTCAAATCCGCTTTCTCCTGTCTGAATTCCTTATTTTACCATCGGCACACACTGTACAGGTTGTATTTTATTTTTTATTTTTTTTCAAACTCGGCAGTTCAGAGGATATTGAGATTGCAAGCTGCCTAATCAGAGGCACAACTAAGGTCACATGACTGACAGGCACCCTATGGCTGTACTCAAATGGTGCGTCTCAAAGCTCCAAAGTTCCATCCTTCCTTCCTCCACATGCGTTGTTCACTTGCGTCTTAGTCCCTCCTACCAGAGATGCATGGGAGAGAAGTGAGGAAATGAAGAGAGGAGAGAGGATGGGGGAGATTCGTTTTTAGAGCAATGGGACATCCTCTCCTCCAGAGCGTCACATGAAGCGACGTGTTTCATTGATGACGGCATCAGCTGGATGGCATCACCTCTGGATCATCTGTCAGTCAGCTCTAACAGCTGTTTGTGCGTCTGGGCATGTGCGCTGTAGTAACTCTGATCAAACAGAAACAGTAACAGAGATTTGTCTTTTCATTTAACATGCTTATCAAACACGTTACCATGAAGAAAACCTACTTTCTGTTTATTCTCTGTGCTGTTCAGAAGCTCATATGGATCACTTTTCCGGTAAAATGCATAGTTGTGAGATTATTTCTGAATTATTTAGCCTTTAAATAGAGCACATCTGATCATGAACTCTGAAGCTAATTAATATAACCCAGTTTATTGTGTCTCAGGAAGATATTATTGATCAGTCAGTTTTCTGTATTAATCCTGAGTTATATTGATTTGATGATGGTTGTGTTCAGTGTTTTGTGCTTTAAACTCACAACAAACACTTTATTACCAGATTTATGATCGGTTTCTAAAGGATCCTCTGTGCCTGTTTTCAGCTCGTCTTTTCTCTCCGTTGTGTTTGTGAAGTTTCATGTAGAGAACTCTGAGCCGCTGTAGCGTCCAATCAGAGAGTGATATTCCATATGGGGGCGTGTCGTTCAGTGAAAAGACTTCCACAAAGCTGGCTCTCGTGTCTCCTCGATCATAGCTCCTCCGATCAGTCTCCTCCATCCTCTCTCCTCTCTCCTCTGAGCGCAATCATCGCTTTGGGACAGTCTTCAAAATCGCAACTGGGAAAGTACTTCCGATGTCGTGGAGGAGATAGGACGGAGGAAGCACGAAGTTAACGCATTGAGACGCACCCAAAGTCCTCGTCACTTCCAATATGACCAGGATTGTTATGGTCATAAGAGCTATTGTAAGCTGGGACCCAAAAGCGAGCTGAGGCAGGAAAGTAGTTATAGGGTTTTATCAATACAAACGCCGGTGAATGAGCAAATCCAGAGTTCAGAGTGAGCGTATCCGGGAGGGCAGGTGTGAGCGCAAGGCTGGGGTGAGAGCAAGTAACTAAGTGTGGCAGAAGCTGGGCGGGAAGGCTCGAGGAGGCACCTTGAAAAAAATAGAGAGGACAGGGTAATTAATAAAGGAGGTCACACAGAATACAAAAAAAACTTGAGAATACTCAAACCACAGGAGAGTCAGCTGGTGTACCATGGTAGGCGTGGGAATACCCTGACACCGAGTCTTCAACAGCCACGGTTACATGAGAGGTTTTTGGTCTTTCTGAATGGAATCTTTCTGAATGACTTTTCTGAAAACAACAGTATACATGGGAAGGAATATTCCAATCTCTGGTCTACATGCACCACTGTAATCAAACAGAATAGAATATTGATAGAATCATTTAAAGTGCTAGCTATGATTATCATGGAGATAGTGTTGAATTTCCAATACATATATATATATATATATATATATATATATATATATATATATATATATATATATATATATATATATATATATATATATGTGTGTGTGTGTGTGTGTGTGTGTGTGTGTGTGTGTGTGTGTGTGTATGTTGGCAATACTTTTTTTCAGCTGTGCAGTGATTCCAACTTAAAAAGAACGGTAAACTGCCCAAAATAGACCGGATGAAAGTTTTGTCTCTAAATGCTGTTTCAAGGGAAAAACCCTGGCTGCCTCTTTGTTTTTTGTAGTTTTTAAGGCAGCTTCACAGCTCCACTTCTTAAGTGTTGAATCTTTTAGGGAGCACGCTATATGTCTCCTGACAGAAGCGTGTTTCTTACCTGCTTCAGGTGCGGAATGCAAATGTAGGTCAAACCCTGCCGGAAGAAAATCTGTGTTTTTAAGCAATGAAAAGATGATGACACTTACCTGCTATTATTCTTTTCTCTCTCTCTCTTTTTTTTTTTTTTTAAATATCTGCTTTCTCCCCTCACTCAACAACATTATGTGATCATTAAGGTTAACAGTCTTCATTTATTTGTTTATTTATCTGCATAATGCCATGTGATTATTTTTATTTGGCCCAAACTTACCGAATAAAAAAAACATGTAAATAAGCTACTTTTCCACGTCTCTCGTATAGTTGTACTTTATTTTAGCTAGGTTTAAAGGCTACTTCTTAAGTCATTTAAACCTCTAACTAAACTGTAGTTTGACTTGACAGCATTATGCATAAAAAAATGTGATTATCAATCAGGTTAACTAATGGGGATAATACATTACACATATTAAAAACAAGCCACATACAGCCAGTCCATGCCATGTGGAGCACAGACAGCCAGTGCCCACTTGCACAACATTTCAATGTACAGCAAGGTCTCATATCCACAACATTTCCTCCTCATTCACGGTTCAAAAAACTGTCAAAAAAAAAAAAAAAAACTTTTGCAAAACCATTTTCTAAAAGGAAATGGACATGTGGGTAAAACGTGGATAAACGAACAAAACAAGCACTACAACAAGAAAACATTATGGACATACCTCTGAGTGCATGTGTAGCCAAGGGAGGTGTATTTAAAGAACAACAGCACACTACAGATAGAGGGTTCACAGAGAAAGACTGTCATAATACGCTGCAGAGAGTGGGCACAACCAGAGCAGCAACAAGGAAAACATCATAACAAGGATCAGTGCAGGTTACACAAGACTCAATAACACATGATGTCTGCTAAATAAATATCCAACAGGATTATATCAGTGCTGTCAAACAGAGGAACCAGAAAAACATGTTGTTTTATCGTGTTAAATTTCTCCAGAGATTGAGGGAGATTGAAAGAAGAAACCAGATATCGAAGAAGAGGCAGATTTGATCTCAAGGAATTCTTCATTTGAGTTCTGCTAAATGGAAAACAGGGCAAAGGAGCATCCAGCTAGACCAGGAGTCCAGGGGTGCTCTTCATTTCATTGTTATAAAAGTGTCTGTAACTTTTCAGTCCTCTAAATGCCAAACTGTTCCTCTGAGTCTAAAAACCCAAAAGCCTCAAATGTACTCTGCAAAAAGAGCCTGAACACCCTTCATCTGTCCATCATCAATCATGTGTCCCTTTGTGTGAGCTTCAGGGGACGAGACACTTCCTTATTTATCAGCATGAGAGGCTGATGGCAGAGGACACTGTCAAACAGAGGCCTGGTCATTGGGAAATACCCTGTGCTCTCACGTTATAGGGGAGTACGAGTTCTGTTTGACCCAGTGTAGATCTGTTTCATTTATCTGTGTCTCTGTGCGACCTCTTAATATATCTCCTTTATCAGATCACACTTCATTTTTGAAGCAAAGTTATTCTAACTTGACCTCTGTTGGAGGCAACACAGCTGTACTGAGTCTAGGAAGTAGATCATGGAAGTGTTCTTATCTACAAGTCAGGACAATAGCACTATAAAGAACGCAGGTCAGGATTGACAGCAGACAAATGTAATGGCAAAAGTCTTCTTTCAGCTATTGGATGAAAATCATGATATCAGAAAAGAGACTGCCGCACTTTGAAGACTCGAGCAAGAGCCAAACAAATGCGGGACACTGTCTAAATTTGCGGGACATGGGAAAAGGTGTTACAATGCTGTGCAGTCCCACACAAAGCGGGACATCTGGTCACACTAGGACCAGCCCATATTCAGGTCATAGGTCATTATCGAGGCTGTTGACAAAAAACTTGTCAAATCCATAAAATAGACCTCATCAGTCAAAGCCCAGTTCAAGACTCAGACTCGACTTTTGCCCAGGGCCAGCCCTTGGCATAGGCGACCTAGGCGGCCACCTGGGGCACCATCTGCTGGTAATAAACATTGGTTTGGTGTTCATTTGCTGGCGTGAAATAAAAGACAAGGAGGGATGTCTGACCAATGCAGACTTGGCCTTTTATTGATGGACTTGTAAGTACTTGTTGATTGTTTACCATCCGTTTACAGTATTCTTGAGAACGTACCAGTATGTAGTTTTGTTTAGACCTATTTCAAATGTGTGATATCACCAGCTCGTGGTTGTCTTTACTTTAATTCACTTCATCGCTTCAACAGGACGAGCGCAGGGGCGACTTCACGGTAATAAAACCAGTTGAACTTAGTGGTTTTAAACATCTTCATTTAGTCAGAAATTTAGTCATTCATATTATGGTTCTAAATATTCCAATGATGTGCATTTTTCGCTAGTTGCAGTGTTTTGAAAAAATTCAAGATTTGCTGTATTGTTAGTGCGCATTGAACAGAAAAGTATGTATATATGTTTATCTTTACAATTTATTATGTATTTATTTTATTGTATGTATGTTTGCATGTTTGCCGCGGAGGGCGTAGGGTATAGGGCATGGGGTGGAGGGCGGAGGGCAGGGGGTGGCGCGTTTTTGTCTTTCGCCTAGGGTGCCTGCTGAGCTAGGGCCGGCCCTGCTCTTGCCTGGTCCATGTCTGTCCCCTCTCTGCTCAGCTGTGTTGTGACTTTGCTCTCATCAGTCGACTCAAACCAGCTGCGTGTTCAGTTCAGGGAGGCAGCTGGAGTTCAGAGACCAGTAAAGACGGGTACACAATACAGGATAATGGGGCTGATTTTTGTCCCGATCCCCCCCTTACCATCAAAGCCAGCAAAGGCTGTCTGGTGACATCATGTATGATTTTCCTGTGCTGTGGGGTGTGTTAAGAGTGATTTCTTCTGGTCAGAGGTCTTCTGGAAGGCCTCTGCATCAGATATCGTAGATATTGAACATGTTTAATATTTGTGACCAAAAATCCTGTAGTGTGTGGGGGCGCTCCGAGAGGAGCCGAGCACATACAGCGTGTAATGTCACACGTACTTGAGCAAAGCCAATCAAGACGCGAGCTGACTCAGCTGACTGACAGAATAGGAAGTAAGAAATCTATCTGTAATACTTAAAACCACCTGACTCAATACCAGCTCACATTGTTATTCCAACAGCATATCCCCGTCATCTCCACGACCTTTTCTTTTGTGTGTTTTTTTTTTTTTCGAAATTTTGGAGTCCGAAAACAAACATATTTGCCTTTTCCCGTACCTCCATCATGTTTGTTTACAACGAAGTCACATTTTACTACGCAAGATTTGTAATATTGAGCATGAAGAAGCTGAAGCTCCGATGAAGAATCGGTTAAAGAGTGCAGACCACACACTGTAAGATCAGGAGAGAGAAATCGTGTGCGATCTGTCTTTTTGTTATCATCAAGTGTGTGCTCTCTGAATGTGTGAAGTTTTGGAGAATCCTGTACCAGCCTTTAGTTCCTGGTCTTCTACCTGAATGCAGTAAAGTGAAACACAGGGCCCATGGCCTGTTTACCTGTTCTATGAGGACCATGGCCTACATACTTATCTAATGGGCACCATGATCAACATACCTGTCTACTAGGGACCGTGGTCTCTATAGCAGTCTAATGGGATCCATGGGCTGTACATCTTTATTATGGGGGACATGGTCTGTATTGTGGTCTAATGAGGATCATGACCTACATACCTCTCTTTGATTTGGTGTCAACGGTTTGTTTTGAAAATCACCCGATGTTTTAATGTTGTTTCAGTGTCAGATTTACTGTCTCTACTGATCTGCTTGATCCAAATTGATGTATATTTGTTCTGGCATTCAGCAAAACTTTTTTACTCTTTTATATTTCTCTCATGTAAAGCACTTTGTCTGGCTTGCCCTATAAAATGTGCTATATAAATAAAACTGACATTGACATTGACATTGACAAAAATATGGAAGGAAATTTATATCCTGAAGGTAACAGCGAGGAGCCAGTGAGAGAAAACACAGTGACTTGTATTGAAATGTATTAGATCCAGTACCACGTCAGAGAAGAGACAGATCTATTGTAATGTGGCTGTAAGTCTTTGTTGCTTTGATCAAAGTCAAGTCACAAGATCTAGAAAGCAGGACTTGTGTCAGACTGGAGTCTAAGACATGGTCTGGAGGGATCACTTGTCAGTATAATTTTACTAAAGTCTTGATCAACACAGCACCATCACAGATTATCTGTGGTAATTAAGAACTTATTGAAAGTGTTTTCTCTGATTCCTGAATCTCTACAGGGCTTGTCCAGGCAAGAAGAAGTTCATCCCTTTGTTTTCAAATGTATGTTTGAGTCTACTGGTGAAGAAAATATGTACAACAGAACTTTGCAATACATGAAAGGTTTGCAATTAGGTCTTAGGTTTGTACAAAAAAACCTAAAAAGAAAGAAAAAGAAAGCATAGAAACTTCTGACAGTCTGAGTGAGAGCTGGTCTATGAGATTATAAAACACAATGGAATATAAGAGAGGTCTGAGGAGGATGTAATATGATCCTTTTGAAGTTAACAAAGAACAGAAATAGCTGACTGTGTGAGTATTAAGACTGGATGAGTGAGGACTGTAGAAACCTATGGGCACAGACGTGGCTCTAATCACACCATTGTTTCACTTGTACAGTGTTGATGATGTTATACAGGGGCCATATGTAGAACAGGGTTTTAGAAGTGGAGGTGTAACACCTTGATTGTGCGTCTTTAACAGTTTTGAGTTGGAAAACTCCAACTTGGTTTCTTGCATAAACATCCTTTCCATCATTCACTGAGCTGCTCAAAGCTATGGTCTACAATCTGAAACCCAGTTTGGCTGATGAGACACATTTGAAAAACGCAGCCTCACTCACCCCTCCCCTCCATATTCCAAGATCCCGCCTCCTAACAACACGCCCCCTCCGACAGAGCAAGAAGCCAGACGGCAGAAAATGTAACAAACAAGACAGTCACCCTCCTTGTAACACACAGTGGTAGCTTTTTCAATTAGGCCGGCACAATCAAAACCATGAATTAGCCGGTGAAGCAGGTCTGGTGTTGCCACTGACAGCTGATCAGAGCAGAGCCGACTGTGAGTGAGGCTTTACCTTTCTCGGCGTGTCTTCAACAGCTCAGTTTACTATGCTAAAGATGTGTGGCTACCTTATGCTAAAATCTGTTGACAGAGCAGACCCGTTCCGACCAGCAGTGTTCAGTCATTAGCCAGTTATAGGCACAGACTAACCAGATTTATTCAGCTGACATCTCCCACTGTGGTAAACAAAGTCATTACCTGTTCAACAGAAACTCAGCTGTCTCAGCGTCAGTCTTCAGTCCCAAATCCCTCTGCAGCTTTTTCCACCAGTCGTACATTTCTCCTATATTCAGTCTCTGTTGACACCTGTATTGCTCATAATTCTTCCGTACTTCAGCCTTGTCCTTGAAACTTCTTTGTTTTCTTCCCTTCCCTGTGGAGGGTAACAGTAACAGCTTCCTGGTTTCGGTCTTCTCTGGCTCCAGGATGTTTCAGTAGCTGAGGTAGCTGAGCAGCTAGCTGACGTGAGAGGGGTGGCGGGGAAGGATGAGGTGGGACCATGGGCTGTACGATGCGGAGCAGGGGAATTAGATGGACTAATGCAGAAATCCGAAATGAGGGAAACGGCGGTTCAGATTGGTCAATTATTAAGCTGTTTTGCAGCTGCTGTACTGAATGGATTTTTTTTGTTCTTTTTGGTTTTAATATTGTGTAGATCAGACCATCAGACCATAACGGCCTCAAAACGGAGTTAATATTAATTACCTAGCTTCAAATAGTAGACCATAGCTTTAACTAGACTTCCAATTGATCACAAACAAACTGCAGAAGTAGGATGTCATTTATATTCTAAGTTAAACCACATAATCAAGTGGCCCAGTGTAAATCAAAGAATGAAGTGGTAAAAAAAAGAAAAGTCAATGGACATCTTTGTGAAAGGAAACAGATATCTGTAGTAGAGCCACAAACCTCCCACCACAGCCCAAGGACTGCTGCAGCTGGAAACTGAACTCTCTTTTATTCCAGAGTGTTCCATCCTTGTGCAACAGCTGCACTTGGCAGTAAACTTAAAATCATTCAATTAAACACAAGCTGCACTCAAACACTCACTCATCTTGTTCCAAGACGTCTCTTGATTCAAGTGTCCTCCGTCTTTGAAAAGTGCAGCCATCTGGTTTACAGATATGAGCTGTCAGTCCGGGGTGATTCAGGGGCACTGGCTGCTGCAGGGCTACGAAGGTTGAGGGGTGGACTGTCACAGGCCTCAAGGAAAACACGACAGACTCTCCTTTTCTGTCTGAGCTCTGAATGTGTTAAGCTTGTTTTTCTTTTTTGAACACACGGTTTAAATTGGCATTAATTCTGTGTTACACATTTGTTCTGATTTTTTTTTTTTTCTTTACCTTTTTTGGGGATTTTAGAGCCAATAGACCTGGTTTACAGAAATGTATACCCTAGGGTTCAACCCAACGGGAGCTTATGATTCACAGAGGACGTATGGTGCTTGTTTTAGGCTTTAAACTGTCTCTTGCCTCTTTTCCACCAAGCCTCTTTTTGCCAGGCTGGTGCCCGACTTAGCACTGTTACTTTTGTGTTTCCACAGACAAAACACTGGCTCCAGGTGCTTTAAACTGGTGCTTAGCGAGAGAGATCAGAGGCTGGGGTCAGGGCTATTATTGTGACCAATGATCAACAATGAAACACAGACATTCTTAAAAAAGAAAACTGCTGAGCGAGTCATCTGTTTTGTTGGTATTTCCTCATTCAGAACTTAAACTGGAGGCACAATTGAAGCAGCAATGCCTTGCCTCTCTTGTTTATCAGGTCTCTACCATGTTATTGTATTTAACAGACTAAATCGATTTGTTATTTATCTAATTTACATGACCGGGTGTCCTTTCTGCCTCGTTTTTGTACGTTCACATTCCTCCTCTGCTGTCAGCATCGCGCGTAGCAGAGTTTCACCCTGATAGGGATGGATACCAGATTAGGTATTTTTTAGGTACCAACCGAATCCTGTCTATAGCAATGGGTACTGATTCACATAAAATCAACTGGTAACATGTTTAGGTACCTAAACACATCCTTGTGACTTTAAGGGAGTGGAACAGTAAGACATTTTCCATACCAGACATGAACAAAGCATTACAAGTTTTTTATATTAGGAATGAATATGTTGAATGGAAAAACTTCCATATTTTATTATAAAACAAATTGATATTTATTACCACATAAACACACAGAAGTACAGAAAATTGGTATTGTTGAGTACCTATTGCTAGGTATGGGGCTTTGGTACCGTATTGTTTTAAATGTGAAAGGTTCCCATCCCTACTCCCTGAAGTGCACACACACTCACTTACACACACATGGCTGAGCAAACTCTGTGTAGCAGTCAGTCAGGAAAAATAATGTCACAAACACAGAGAAAGAAGAAAAAGAAATCCCTACCACTTCTGTTATCACTACCCTGATCAAAGTATTCACAGCTGACGCCCCCCTGAAACAGCTATGTACATAGTGACATACTGATGTTTTATGGTGACACAATCACATGGCTCCAACTTGACTCCTTGCTGATGGAAAACCAAACTGGTTCTACGGAAGAAAGGTGATTAGGGCTCTATAAACCCCCTCCTGTCTGTTTGGCCAGCCCTCCAGGGGCCTGTTGGTGGCAGAGTGATGGGCAGACCTTGGCACATTTGAGGCGCGCCCCTCCAACGTGCCAACTAGTTAGGGGATCCTTATGTGATGACCTCATCATTTCAGCAAGTCTCCTGAAGATCACTTGAAAATATTTGATCGGGTATTTCCAAAGCATAGGATTCTGTATAGGTTTGAAAATCTGCACATATATCATCTAAACATCCCATGTTGGTACTTTATATCCATGAAGGCAAAATACCCCTCTTTAAACCATCAAACTCTCAGATCTCTATGCGCGTCCTGATTTCTTTAGAGGATTTAACATTGCATTGTGTTGAATTAAAGATAATGTAATAGATAATACAAGAATGGAATTGGATATTATGTGATGTAATGGAACAGAATAGAAATGAATAAAGTATTAAATTGAATTTGGACCTTGTGGGGAGTAATCCAGTTGTTTCAGGCAGTCGGTGTCTCCACACAGCCTCAATGCTTTTGTTTTCTCCCATTTCATTTGTGATGTCTCCATTAACTTGTTTCTGCTCTCGCTGTATGCATTCCTTTAATTGGTTTTTCTTTTTTAATGTTTGCATCTGTCTCTTTTAGCTTGTTTCTAGAAAGCACCATGTGCTCCTGTCTTATAACGTGCCCTACAAATCAATAAAATAATATCAATAATTAATTATCTTGCATTGTTGCTTTGTTTTCTTTGGGACTGGGGAGAAACAAGGATTTCTATCTCAGGATTCTTCTTATACAACAACAACTCCCTGGGTGTAAATGAAGGCTCTCAGAGTCATTCATCCAAACACAGTGATGCGGTGGCAGCATAGCTGAAGACAAAGGACATACATGTCAGTATATCAGTGAATCTCTGCGCCCACGCCTGCTCTCAAAGGAGCGTTAGACGTTTACAATTATTATATAAGAGCGTTTGTTTCCACTGTTTATTGTCACTGCCATCAGACGGTGATATAGCGTGCTCCCTGCGAGCTTGATCTACAGCTCACGCTTTCTTCGTCCTCTGCCTGCCACTGATTCACTCCATAAAGAAGCCCAGTATATAAGGTTCATAAAAACAAGCTGCATTTTAAAGGCCTGCAATCTATCTGTGTGTATCCCAGGCTGCTCACAGCTCAGTCCATCAGCTGTGAGGAGAGTGCAGCGGGGTGAATGATCAACTGTTAACCACTACTGCTACTCCACTGATTACACTGCCAGGCCCTCCATCTGTCTCAGCCCCTCTCTGACTCTCCTCCACCCTCCCAGGATGTACAAATAATGCTCTCTCTGGGTATTTGTCTGGATTCCTGGCCCAGCCCGCCCACCCGCTTGCTATCCATCTCTCCCTGACCTACAAATCCTTTCACACATGCCGTCTCTGGAAGAGAAAGACTCATGATTGCTACCTCTCCCCTCTTCTTTGCTTGCAGAAAGCCACTTGCCAGGAAAGCAAAAAGCAGCGAGGCTTTTGGAGAGGAGACAGTGCGTCCTATTGTAGTTCAGGAGATTGAGGATTTCAACAAGCTTCTCGACAGTCATCCACTCGCTCCTCCAGACAGCCCTCATTGCACACGAGCTCTTTTCCTGCAGAAATTGACCTGCACTCATTGATTTGTCTCCTGTTGCAGGAGTTGTCTTGTTCTGGGAGGAAGGGGGTGGTTGTTCGTCGACAGGGTGACACGGTCTCATGTCAGGCTGCTCCTGGTAATTGGTCCCTTTCTATTTAGGCACCTGGTGGAGGGGCATGTGGCAAGACAAGTCTCAAGGGCTGGATTAAAGGCAGAAAGAGCCAGGTTTGGTTGTTAGGCAGAAAAAAAGTGCATATAACTCAAAGATGGAGAGCTGAAGCTCCACTGTGATGTGTTTGACGTGACGGCTTGAGTCTGGACTCTGAGACTCCTCTTCCTGCTGCTGAGTGGTGGGAAAGGAGTGCCTCAAGCAGGGTTTCTACAGTTGTGATCAGTCACATTAAGGCTCTAAATGTCTGCCTGGACTTTGTTCTTTTTTTTTTTTTTACTTTTAAAAAGTCTGAAAATATCCCATGAGAAAGTGCTTTGGCCCCATTTTACTGGAATAGTTGTAACTTTCAGTATCTGGAAGTAATTAACATTTTACTGCATGTTTATAAGAGTAAAATTGTTTTAACTGAAGAAAAACAGAAAAACAGAATTTGATTTAAGAGGGTTCAGTGAAGGAAAAACAAAATTATAATTGGAAAAAAAAAAAAAGCAGGATAAACTTAAAATTTGAACGATATAAAACATAAAGTACTCTAACATTTATGTGTCTTTGTCTCTTGGAGCATCACCAGAACCTCCGGCATCCCCACTCTGTCTCCAACTCCCTCTCTTAACACACAAGCTACATGAGGATTGCTGCTGCCCATCGGGAGACAGAGTGAACCAAGTGGAGAAACATATTCAGCTGGTTACACACACTGTATGGTACAAATAAGGCTGGGCACAATGTTCTACAAAGGTGAGGACACAGCACAAGCCTCAAACCATGCTCACTCAGTACAATGAGGACTTGGTGCACTTTTCTAACTCCTAGTTTACACAGAAAGGGTGAGCACCGTGCACTTTGCTGTACTTAGAATCCACTCTAGCCAATCATTGCATTCACACAGCACATGCTGCGGTCTGCTGACACAGGAAATTAGACACAAAAAGGATCTGAGTATCTCGTCATTTCAAAATAAAGCTCAATTTTTCTGGCTCCTGATCCCTGTTTATCAAAACTACATCACTGGCACATGGCCAAAAGTCATCAACAGGTTAGATCCAGAGGAAATGCAACATTTTGGATGAGGAGAAGTTAATCTTGCAGGTAAAAAACTTAATAATTCCATACGAAACAACACATCCTTTCTATTAGGACACCGACAGAAAGGAGAGGGCATGGACTGAAGCTGCTGAAGTTTAGGAAGGACTAGGTGAGTTTAACATGTTATTTAATTATCATGTAAGTACGTTGTCATGGGTGTGATTCCTGCAGGAACATGTGGCTCTCCTGTGATCTTGAGAGCTTAGGTACTCAGATGCTATGGGTGCTTCAGCAAAGCATCCAGTATGAATTGGCGTGCGCCCAAAGACCGCAGTGCTGCGCAGCGCCTCACGCTGTATCTGTGAATTAGAGATTACAAAGAACCCATGTATCATATTATGCAGAGCGCAAAACACAGCATGGGACTCTGTTCTAATAAGGTCACTACATATTATACACGTTGGATGTCACACATTTTGTACAAAATTAGATTCTGTACCCTGTTCTAAAAAAAGGTAACCACACAATTCAAGCATCAGTCTACACATACAGTCAGGTATACAAAGTAAAAACTAGATGGAGGGAGCTTGGGTCATTCATTCTTGCATCGTTCACTTCTGTCTTAAGCCCTGTTTCCACCAAGTGGTTCAGTTTGGTTTGTCTCAGCACAGCACGCATTTTATGGCGTTTCCACTGACTAATCCAGGGACAGATCCCAAATAACCGAGAAGAGCTGCCCCACTTTTTGGGACCCTTCCATAGGGGTGCCAGACTAAACCTACCGTGCAACAGCGGCTGCAATTCTCCCGGTGGCACACAGTCTTCTCTGAAACAAAACTTGATTGTTCTTTGCAACAAAGAGCCACATGCTAATCACAAAGAAGACAAATTGCTGGATGTCTTCCACCATTGCTCTTTGTTTACTGCGTCATGTTTTCTTTTTCGGGGGCACAGTTGGCTGCGGTAACACAAACAGGACCAGGCTTAACCAAGCCAACCTGTTCCAAACCACACCCATCTAAACTGGACTGCTTGGTGGAAACAGGGCTTTAGGCCCTTCCACCAGAGATGATGGAGAGATGCGAGGAAATGACGAGAGGAGAGAGGATGGGGGAGATTCGTTTTCAGAGCAATTGTAGTAACTTTTTCTGGTGCTTCGGGCCTCCTGCAGGCCTTGTCGGGATGGGCCCCTAATTCCTCTGCCTTAACTCTTCATCACTGAATTTTCTAATACCTTGATATTAGACTTTTGAGGAAGAAGACACAGAGTCCAATCAGCCAAGGAATTCAGTCAGCCTGGATCCAAAAACTTTATTCATGTTGATAGGCTGTTCTTTTCTGAGCAACAGAAGCTGTCCTTCTTGGGTCCATATTTGGAAGTTGTGTAGAAGGTTGTCAGTTTGGAGTTCATAATAGAAACTCCTGTTGTATCCTGAATTGAAGCAGGCTCAGGTTCAGTGTCCTCAGATGTTTCCATGTTATTTCTGTCATAGCTGGCCTTGGACCTGCATGTCAGCCGACACTTCAGGAGGGAGACTGGTGTAACGTGATCATGTCTTCATTTGTCAGAAAGAGGAAATCTTCATTTGTGAAAATGTTACTCAGAATCCAGAGACCCTTTAAGGTCTTATTGATCTTAACAGCAACATTACAACATTCAGCAAGCTCATCCATTGGTCAGTTTCCAGCTTCATCCCATGCACTCTTGAAGGTATTGAAAGCAATGTCTGTCACCTGTCATTCTTTTATTTATGATTCTGTTTACTCCTACCCCAAAGCTGACGGGGCTGGAGGGACAACTGGCAGCTAAGTTTAAACTGCAGACATTCCTTAGCTTTAGCCTGTGCTTGCTGCTATTAATAAGATACTGTTCAATTCTCAAGTTTTTTAGATTGTCCCTTAAAAAAACGATACAACACAATGGGACATCCTGAAGCCACATGTTTCAATGATGACGGTGTCAGCTGATCACCTCTGGATCATCTGTCAGTCAGCTCTAACAGCTGTTTGTGTGTCTGCACATGTACACTGTAATAACTCTGATCAAACAGAAACAGTAACAGAGATTTGTCTGTTCCTTTAACCTGTTAAACAAACACGTTACCATGAAGAAAACCTGCTCTCTGTTTATTCTGTGTGCTGTTTAGTAGCTTACGGATCACTTTCAGGTAAGCCGTGTCATTATTGGAGTATTGATTAGTTTTGTAGCCTTTATCTGGAACATATCTAGAATCTAGAGCTGTCATTACTGTAACTTTACACTTTGATCATTTAGCTCTGCAACATAAGGCTCCTGAATTCCCTTAAAAGCCCTGCTCTTGCATTCTATATGTTTGTGGATTTTGCTGTTGGCCTTCATGAAAGAAAGTGTACCAGCCGTCAGAGCAGCAGACCTCCCTGAAAGACCAAACCCAGGGCACAAAACCCAAACTGCACAGAGAATAAGAATTGCACCAAATGTCAGGTAGAGCCCTTGTTTCAGCTTCGTGTCAGAGAGCTGAGCTGAGCAGAGTAGACACAAGCACACACACACTCTCAGCCTGAGCCGTGCCTCACACTGCTCACGACACGGAGCAGACACACTGAGCCATGTTCACACTCACAGAGACAGCAGACAGGCAGCATGGACACTCAGGATGTAGCTGCGACTGCAGCCAGCAGCAGCTTCCTGCTGTCTCAGCTCACAGAGCTCACAGAGCTCACAGAGTGGAGGAAGCTGGGCCTCCGTCGAGTTAGACAGTGCTGGTGTCAGCAACGTGACAATCAGAGAAAAAAAAAAAAAAAAACAGGGTTTGATGTTGGATGTGAGGGAGTGCTTCACAATTTCTCTCCTAATCACCAGAGGGAGCGACTTCCAAAGGAGTAAAAACAGAAAACTTTTTTAAGCAGCTCCACTTTGCTGTCCAAACCAGTGAGAAAGTAGCACAAGAACTTTAAATCTCTTTTTGGACCGTCTGGAAAAGCAAACTGAATTGAGCAGCAGATAAAAATACGCATGACTCGGGGGAGGCTGACCTTCCTCTGTGTGACAATTTGAAAACCCTTGCAGTCTTGGAGAAGCATGTGTCATCATCTGCACATTTTACCCCATCTTGTTGCTAACTGTTTCCGTCAGCCTGCTGGTTGTTGCAGCATAGTCATCTAATAACTTTCACTCATGGCCGCTGCCTGCTGTCGATGGGAGCGGCTGGAGCTTAGTCATTGTGTGGAGAAGCTGCAAAGTGAGCTAATAGTTCTTTGGAGAAGTTTCTCTCATAATATCACTTGCATCACCATCGATGACCTCTGCCAAACACCTTGTGTAAGGTCAACAGGTGCTGTGCTTACCAGTTGTACTGAAGTCCAATTAAACAATCCACTTCCTGTGAGGTTACTGCATCGTCAGACAAAGTAAGCTGAAGGAACTTTAACTGAAGCTCAAATGGAGCTGGAATCTGAAGGTGTGTTGCAGATATATGCCCAATCAGAAAACCAACTGAAGTTTTCCTGATGTGCTGAGGTTGCTTTAGAAATTGCTTTGAGGACCTGACTATTATGAACTGGTGTTTACAGAGGAACAATGAGACTCATTGGATCAAGGTGAAAAGAGGAAAAACTTTGATGCTTTGAGGAAAACAGGAGAGATCCTCATGATTTTTGTATTGCATAGTTACACAACCATCCTCAAAATATGTTAATAGTCAGCAACAATACTCAGGTAGGCTGTGGACTCTAAACCATGCTCAGTTGGTACTAAGGGGCCCAAAGTGAGCCAAGAAAATATCCCCCACACCATTACACCACCAGCAGCAGCCTGAACCGTTGATACAAGGCAGGATGGATCCATGCTTTCATGTTGTTGAGCCCAAATTCTGACCCTACCATCTGAATGTGGAGCAGAAATCCAGACTCATCAGACCAGGCAATGTTTTTCCAATCTTCTACTGTCCAGTTTTGGTGTTGCTGTGTGAATTGTAGCCTCAGTTTCCTGTTCTTAGCTGACAGGAGGGTCCCCCGGTGTGGTCTTCTGCTGCTGTAGCCCATCTGCCTCAAGGTTGGACGTGTTGTGTGTTCAGAGATGCTCTTCTGCAGACCTCGGTCCTCAATGCGTTTATCTTTATGAATGAACACATTGAGTTGCTGTCGTGTGATTGGCTAACACTAGACTTGTAGTCAAGACCGCCTCAGCCGAGACCAAGACTAAGACCAAGACAGAACAAGCCAAGACCAAGACCAAGACTTAGTCAAACCGAGACCAAGACCTAGACCGAGACCAAAAAAAGAAGAAAAAAAAGTCTAGAGTTGGAGTTAATATTACACCATAATCTGCATGAGTTGAAGAGCAAAAGCACCACCCTGGGGTTCAGCTGCATGGTTTAAATATGAAATTGTATTATTTCAGTACAGAGACAGTGCATATCTTGTGTGTGAATTGTGAATTAATGTGTCCGTCGTGATATGGCTGCGTCCCAGTTCAGGCAGGAGGCATATACTCAACAATTCTATATTTGCCAGATTATTAACAATTAGGTAGAGCTACAGTTTGAAACGTGACAACAAGCTAACTTTGTCAGTTTGTTGTATAGTTTAGTAGCCGGTTATATTTAGCTCTACTCACAGCCCGGTGATCTGAGACGTGTCTGTAATGTGTAACGTTAGTGAATCCTGGTTCTGTCCTACCAGAGCTCATCTACCAACTCCAACCTCACCAATCAGAGCTAACGAAACCTCACTCTTCATTTTATTGATAGACTGTCAAGTTTGAACAGACCACTGCAGAATAACTGCTGACTGTGGGTTAGAATGGACATTATCACAAAGTTTAGCCAGTGTTTGAGCCAACACTCTATCTCTCTCCTGTTTATCTTCCTTCTGCTCTTCTGTCATTTTTCTGTCTGACAGTTAGGATCCAGTGTCCACCATCACTACAAAATAAATCACAGAAATTGTTTTCAGCAGAGAAAAACACAGACCTCTCTTCTCTCTACTGAACTCTGTCAGCTGGCGTGGTGTTGTCATAGAGACTTCGATATTCTGTAAATCAATCCGGTCCTGTCAGACCAAAGAGGGAAGCTGAGAAATAGCATTTGGAAATAAGCTATGTTGATGCTGATAGTCTCATTTTAAGTTGTGTATTACAATCAGGCATAGAACAGAAACTATTTCAAGATTGTTTGTAAAGTCCTCACAGCCCCTTTAATTTTTTCTTTTGTTTTAATGATAGTTTATTATTATTATTATTATTATTATTATTATTATTATTATTATTATTATTATTATTATTAATCTATTTTAGTTAAAGCTGTATCCTTTCAATCCTGTATTTTTAATACATACATAGCGAGTGCCCTGGTTGGGGCACCCCATTCTAAAATATCTGGACACACCCCTGCACGTCAAGTGCAAATCTCTCTGCAGGTAGGTTATGTTACTTTGCTCATCAAAAGATAGATTTATGCTGAACAGAGGGTTCAACTCGTGGATTACAGGGAGTTACAACGCAAAATGGGACTTTACTTTCCCCAGGTAAGAGTCAAACAACTCCCCAAGCATGCAACGCATCTCTGTCTCTCTCTCCAGTTAAATTGATGTGGATCGCCCATCTGCGTCCCGTCTGCCTCTCCGCAGTCACAAACAGGATGAGCGTAGACGTTTGTCACAAAATACTCAAGGGGTGCGTAAAAATAATAAAAGCCATTGTAGAAAATTGTGCTCTACAAAGCCAGCAGTGTGCCTGGACACATCGTTCGCTTCTAATCCCTCCAAGACCGACATGTCAGTCCGAGACCCATCGAGAACGGGAGACCCCGAGACCAAGACAAGACCAAGACCAAAGACTGTCGAGGCCGTGACAAGACCGAGACCACGAAAAAGTGGTCTTGAGACCGGTCTTGAGACCAAGACCGGTCTCGAGAACTACAAGCCTAGCTAACACTGCAAAAGGCTGAAATCTTATCAAGTATTTTTGTCTTATTTTCAGTGGAAAATGTCTTTTTAGATTTAATCTTAAGAGGCAACATCCGGTCAGTAAAAATGAAGCCCATGCAGAAGTGTTAAAAGTCACTGTTCATCCAGGATCCGCTTAAGGCTGGCTGCTGAAAGACTGGAGGTCGGTCACGTACACACCCGGCCATAAAAACAGATTTTTATGAAATTAAAAAAAATATTTATAACCTGGTTCAAAAAACAGCTTGGGTCTAAAATGCTGATCTCACTAACAGCACACACCGTACAGTGAGCGATTTTTTTTAATATCTCTGTGGTTCAGAAGTAACTAGGGTCGTTTGATTGTCCAATCAGAGCCACAGCTCAGGTCACGTGCCTGATGGACGCCCTGTAGCTGCTCAAAGAAAGACTCACAGCCGGCTGCATAGCTAATGTGGCTGAGTCTGTGGACTGGCTTCATTTCCCGGTTTCAGGAACAACGGGTTACGTCGCAGATGCTTGATCCAAGTTATTTAAAGACAAAAAATTAGGTCTCAAGGTCTTGTAAGAAGTTTTTTTTTTTTAAAGGTCAATCAAATCAACCTTTATTTATAAAGCACTTTTCATACATAAGATGCATCACAGAGTGCTGTACATTAAAATAATCAAGCAGGATACAGATAAAGATCCCACCCCATATTTAACACACAACCACTCACACGCAAAATTATGCTCAAGGCCCCCCCCCTACCAAAATACACACACACACACACCCACACCCACACACACACACACACACACACACACACACACACACACACACACACACACACACACACACACAAACACGCACACAGGACTGAGAGTCAGGACTCTTTAGAAATCCACAGAGGACTGGGGAAACGCTATCTTGAATTGAAAATGAGGAAACACTGGAGCTAAAACTAAACTGACTCAATAAATAAATAAATAAAAAGTGGTAAAACATTAAATAGTGACTCTGAAAACTAAAATGGAGTAACCTCCATAAGATGCAGATTAAAATAAATAAAAATAAATAAATAAATGAAACAAAGTTCAGCTAAAAGCCAGATTAAAGAGGTAGGTCTTGAGTTTGCTTTTAAAAATATGAACAGTAGGTGCTGCTCTCAGGTCCTCAGGTAGACTGTTCCAAAGACGGGGGCCGTAATTATGAAAGGAAGCTTCCCCGTATGTTTTAGATCTAACTTTGGGGACTATCAAAAGACCACTACCTGAAGACCTGAGGGCTCTTGTGGGCTCATATGGTAAAAGCAAATCGCATAAATAAGAGGGTCCAAGACCATTGAGAGATTTAAAAACCAACAAAAGAATCTTAAAATCTATTCTAAAAGATACAGGCAGCCAGTGCAGAGACTTAAGAATCGGTGTAATGTGGGCTCTCCTTCTGGTCTTCGTCAGCATCCGTGCGGCTGAATTTTGAAGGAGCTGTAAATGAGAAATGTTCTTTTTGGGAAGACCAGAGAGGAGAGCATTGCAATAATCAATTCTGCAGGTAATAAAAGCATGAACAAGAGTCTCTGCATTGGCTTGAGAGAGAAACTGGCGCACTCCGGAGATGTTCTTTAGATGATAAAAAGCCTTCTTGGTGACATCTCGAATATGTGGCTCAAAACTGAGGTTAAAATCAAATGTTACACCCAAATTGTTTACTTGTTTGCAGGGATTAAAAGACAGTGCCTTGAGTTTGCCCTCCAGTTTCTCTCTCTCCGGACCTGTACCAATAACTAAAACTTGAGTTTTGTCCTGGTTTAGCTGCAAAAAGTTGTCTGCCATCCAGGACTGGATGTCTAAAATACAGTTAAAAAGGGCATCGATCGGTCCTGTGTCATCAGGAGACACGGCAATGTAAAGTTGAGTGTCATCAGCATAGCTGTGAAAGTGGACACCGTGTCTCCTGATGACATCTCCTAAAGGTAACATGTAAAGGTTAAAAAGTGTTGGACCCAAGATCGAGCCCTGGGGAACGCCATATGCCATTTCATAGATTCTTGACGAGCGTTCCCCCGTGCTTACATAAAATTTCCTGCCATTGAGATATGTTTTGAACCAGTTAAAAGCAGTACCAGAGATGCCAATGAGGCAGTGGAGTCTGTTCAAAAGAATTGTGTGATCGACCGTGTCAAAGGCTGCACTCAGGTCCAGCAGAACCAAAACGGAGGCTAATTTCTTATCCATGTTGGACCTGAGGTCATTTACAATTTTGACTAGTGCTGTCTCTGTACTGTGATTTTTTCTAAAACCAGATTGAAATGTGTCACCGATATTTTTAGAAGACATAAAATCATTTAACTGATTAAAAACAATCTTTTCTAAAATTTTACTTAAAAATGGCAGGTTGGATACAGGTCTGTAATTGTCAGGCACTGCTGTATCCAAGTTATTTCTCTTCAGAAGGGGTCTGACACAGGCTGTCTTAAAAGCAGTAGGAAACACCCCTGTCTGAAGAGAATAATTAACGATATCAATAACATCATCTTTAAAAACACTAAAAGAGGTTTTAAAAAGGGATGTTGGGATAGGGTCTAAAACACATGTCACTGGTCTAAGCTGGGAAACAACCTTTTCAAGCACTGCAGCATCAACCAGGACAAACCTCTCCAGTTTTTCCTCATTTAAAACCACAGACTTAGAGGATTTAAAATTACCAGGCTTATGGTTTAACAAGTTTGACCTGATACAATCAATTTTACTTCTGAAGTGGACAATGGAACAAGAGAAAAGTTACTTGTATCAAGATATCATTCTAGTTCTAAGCAAATTCTGAGCAATTTTTTCTTGGTTTATTATCCCTTTTATTTTTATTTTACCAGCTGAATTTGGCTCATATCAAGTTTGATAAGACATTTTTTACTTAAAATAAAATAAAACAACTTGATAAGATTGCCCTTTTTGCAGTGTAGATATTTGAGCTAACAAGCAGCTGAACATGTGAACCTAGTGACGTGAACTTTGTGTACATTCTAAGTCAAGACATCAACTGTAACTTCTCTGTGTAGAGGAAATGTAGTTTGTTGTCTTGAAGCCTTAAACGTATTTTTTTGGCAGATGTCATCTTCTTTTCTTGAGGCAGAAGAAACATTCTGACAAGAGAGTAAATAGACATCACTACACCTTTTATAGGCATTGACAGGTCGCCTTGATACCGCCTGGAACAACACAATGAAACTGCATGCTTAAAGAACTCATCCACAGAGACATACAGCTGACATGTGAGGGGGAACATGGCTGACATGAAAAGGAGGTGGAGGAGGGAGTCTGTGGAGTGAGGAACTGAGAACAAACTGTGTCAGGGAGAAATTGGACGGAGATTCAGTGGGAAGTCTCTGTGTGGAATAAGCAGAGATGGCCTGCTGCAAAGCATCAAGAACACCCACAATCAGACTGACTGATGAGGCACAAAGCTGGCTCCAGTTGACTTCGCTTGGATTGGAACAGCTTTCAATTATTGAGAGTGTTGTGCTGGCTTTTGGCCTGCACGGCACCCAGCGGTGCGCGGGAGAATACCGGCCTTTTTATTGTTCCAGAGCCAGCTCAGCTGGATCCAGCTCCAGCTACCGTCTTTTCTGTGTCATTAGGAACAATGTTTGCTCAGGTCTAACGGGTTTGTGGTGGTAACAATGAGGCGAGTGAAACACTGTGTAAACTGGAGCCATCCTGCAGAGACTGTTCCATACATTTGAAGCTCTGAATATCATTACACGCTCAAAGACAAAAAGTAAATGTTGACACACTTGTGGGCGTACAGAAAGAATATTTAATGCGCTCCAAGTTATAAAAGACTTTTTGAAGTCAGAACGAGAAGCAGATCTTGTTTTGGTGCTTAGCTGCGGGTAAACAGAACAATGGAGGGGTTTGATGAAAGAAAGAGAAAAGAGGGCACTGTGATCAAAACTTTACAACTTCTGTTTACCATTAAGAAGACACAAAGCTATCTGTACTAATCACATCAATGATCAATATTTGTTAACTGACTGTTTGATCCGTTTCTGTTGTTGTATTCAGAATACACAGCACTGTTATTCTGGAAAAATTAGACTATTTTTAGTATTTACACTGCAACAACTGAAATATAAGTCTTAGTTTTAGTTTTTTGGCAAAGAAATTTTATGAGACTCAAGAATTAATTTAAAAAAAAATCTGACCCATTGGCAGATTACCTTTGATGAGATTTTAACCAGGAACTCTGTTACACTGCACCTCAATCCCCAGGTGGTTTCTTCATTCCAGTTGACCCTACACTTTCCTGATCTCTTCATCCCACTGAGCAAGGAGACGTTCAGAGGACGTCCTTTCACAGCCATTTCTGGACTTCCAATTTTGGTCTCCTAAAAATGCGGACTGTAACTCCAGACGACTTTTCTTTCCAAAGTCTCCCGAACATCCTTTGATGACGCGGAGGGTCTAGCTGGCAGCCAATTAACAAAACAGAGGAGAAGTGCAGAAGTGGTGCAACAGATGCACATTTTGTTGAAAGGCAGTTAGCAGATTCAGTAACACAAGCACAACACAGAAGTCTGCCATTGTGAATGTCATTGTTGTCCAGTTTGCACATCAGTTTGTAACGC
This sequence comes from Halichoeres trimaculatus, assembly GCF_033239565.1. Taxonomy (NCBI): domain Eukaryota; kingdom Metazoa; phylum Chordata; class Actinopteri; order Labriformes; family Labridae; genus Halichoeres; species Halichoeres trimaculatus. The sequence goes on from NW_027437185.1 coordinate 5,981,657, forward strand.
TCAACCTTTGTCTGTCACCACCTTACATTAAAGAAAAAAAAAAAAAAAAAAAAAAAAAAAAAAAAAAAAAAAGGGGGGGGGGGGGGGGGGCTTGTTATTGGGGTATGATAGTCTTTATCTACCCTCAGATTTGTTTTGACAAACTTTGTAAAATAACAAATAAAAAAAACAAAAGACATGTAACCTTTCCCGGTTTTTTAAATAACTAAATACCACAACCATAAATCATTATAGACAAAGAAACAAAACACCTTCTTTCAAGGACACGTTATTTAATGTCTGTGACAGCAGACGTCTCAATAATAGAATTAAAAAACCCCCCACAAAATACCGCTCAAAACTTAGACTTCATGAAACTGAAATTATCCTTAAACAACCCTCCAACAAAAACCACACTTTCCCCAAAAACTGTCCGTATTGAAGAGTCCTTTTTATTTTTAACAAAAAAGAAGTCTTCATTCGCCTCCTCGCACTTCCTGCCCCGGAGGTTTGGGATCTCAAAAATCCACAAAATAAATAGAAATAGAAAATAGAAATAGAAAATACATTATTTATCACCGAGGGGAATTTCAGGAGTCACAGCAGCATTTAAGAAAACAAAAGTAAGAAAGAGTATAGAAAGTGCAAAAAGGTCCATAAGAAATTAGATGACGAAATCCCGTACACCACTCGTCCACCACTCTCCAGCCCAGCCAGTCTCCACCTCCACAGGGTCCAGGACTGAGCCTCCCCAGCAGTCCGTTCAGTCTCTGTCTCCTGGATCCTGTCTGCTCACAGCAGGCGAAGCTCCTCCAATGTGGGGCCAGCATCCGATGTCAGCTCCGTCAGCCACGTCCGTAAACAGCACGATGCCGCTGGATTAGCACAGCTAGCTCGTCCATCCCCCAGGGCTAGGTCCCACGTCCCCAACAAAGATGGATGGAAGGACAGGTCCACGCAGTCACCTCCCAGCTCACACCGAGAACCAGCACGTCGTCCTCACCTCCTCCTCCTCAGCACGATGGAAATCATCAAGCCCTACACTAGTTAGCATTGACATGCTACAGGCTGCTAACAGTTAATTTCCCATGTAAACAATGTAGCCATGGTTACATGTAGGCTCTCCAGACAAACACAGGAGAAAAGTAGTAAAAAATACCGCTGAAGCCACAAAAAGTTTGGTGTCTGTGACCAACAGTGAACCATACAAATACTCCAAATACAAAGATGACGAAAAAGAGACGAAAAAAATCACAAGAAACGTACAAAGAAGAGAGAGCTACTGCAACAGGCAGCTACTTGGGCAGCGCCTATTTTTCTAAAGGAAAAATAGTCCACAAAAAAAAAGGATCGATCAAAATTAAAACATCGGTATACCAGGAAAAAACTTAAGATGGGAACAACAACAACAAAAAAGACCGATCTCACCCAGGATTGGGAAGGAATATCCACGGCCACGAGGCTCCTTTGTCCCCTCCGCCGCGTGTACATCCACGAATAGGTCAGAGGAGAGGAAACAGCCTCCACAGGAATAGCCACAGCTCAACGACTTTTCTCCTGGATTAATTTCAATTTTGCATACGGTGGAATTTAGGGGTTACTTGTTTTGGTCTGACACAGACCTCCAACAGCCCTGCTTTTATTTAAACTGATTGTCCAGAGGAGTGGTAGCAGCGATCAAACGTCATGAATCATACCTTAAGCCTGTGTGTGCATGCTTGCGCATGAAGTACCGCACTGAGTGTACACCTCTCTGAAGCGTGCCAAAGCAGAAAAGTGAACTATGCTGAAACACAGCACGCTTGCGGTCACTCTGGCTGGTTGGTTGGCTGGTCTGCTGACCAAGTGATCACCATTAACTCAGAATTTGTTTGTTTTTTGTTTTACCGTTAGTTGTTAATCATTCAGGGTGAGACCACATTCCCTTCTGCTTACCTCTGTCAGAATCTAACCTGTCACTGTGCTCACTTTTGTAGTAAATGTCTGGTCATACGATCAGAGTCCACTTCAAAGTTTGTTTCTTTCAATGGACAAAATATACTATCAAGTATTTTAAAAATTTTCTCTTCAACATCAGAACTGTACCTATTCAAATCAACCTGTGACAGTTTGTGTCTTGTTGTTCCAGGCTCGGCCTCCAAAACTGTCTATTTGTTGTAGAGGAGCAGAGCCAACACAACAGACTAATCCTATGGTGTTGTAAAGAGCATGGCAGCTGCATCACTGACCCCAAACCCTGTGCAGAGCTTTGTTTTCGACATGCTCAGTTATGTCCCCAGTCAGTTTTGGCAGAAGTTAAGAAAGGGGAGTGAGGCAACCATGTCCAAAAAGGAAAAACAAAAACAAAAAACACACAAACATCATGTATTGTGCTCAGAGCAGCCATGCGTCAGGCTGGCCTCAATCTCAAGAACACATACTAGTGCAGACAGAAGAACATGAATCATTGCAAATAATGAGCCCAGTTTTTATTTAGTTCTCCAGGTCAATACTGGATTTGGCTTTTAAGTCAAATCAAATTAAGTCAAACTTGTTCATATAGTACAATTCAAACAGCGTGGGATGAATAAATAACTTCATAGACAAATAAACAGAGTAGAAAAAAGACACAACGATAACAGAAAAACATGTATAATATATATGCTCTCAACGAAGGCGGACGCTTTTCTTCTAGCTCCCTGCTCCCTATCTGTCCTGTTTGCTCTTGGTCTGTCTCTGTCTGAACTATCAGATCCTCCTTTTGTATCCTAACCAAAACCTTAGACTTGATTGGCTGGTCTCTCAACACATTTGATCAAATTTCCTCACTGGAAACTGGGCAAAGGGGAGCCTGACTGCCCTGGTGGGGCGTTTGCAGCCGGGTGTACGATCGACTCCAGGGATACGTGGAGGACCGTATGCCTGTCGATCCTTTCCGTCAAGGATGTTGAAGATGTCTGCATACTTGAAATTATGATAATAGGCTCTCTAGTGTTTGGAGCTGCTGGTTTCCTGATTCATCGCAAACTTCAGAAGATGCAGGCAGCACTTTTGGCAATTGACAAGCTGCCCATCACCGAGGAATTGAGCAGGGCTGTCAACACTCAGACTCAAGCGATCTGCAAACTTAATCACAGGCAGGATGTGATTCCTGGGCTTTTTCCCAGGATGGATAACAACTTGGAGAAGTTGTCAGCTCAGCTTGGCTGTAATGGGCCACCAAATTAGGTCACTTGGATCACCACAGAGTTGACCATTTGGGACTTTAAGGTAGACGGAAAAATGTAGTGTGTCTGCCTGACCCAGACAATCTTTGTCTGTCTTTCAGCTCCTCCACGTCGGCCTTGGTAGGCTGATAATGCTCTCCTCTCCTGGATGGTATGCAGACAGATGCTCTACCCCCTCCCATCCCACACCTTCCTCCTGTGAACTTCTCTCTGTATCAGAACTCTTTGAGGCTGTCTCCTTGTCATCATGGGTTTACCCATACACACACATGAAGTCACATGGCACACACACAACCTCAGACTCAACACCTTCTTTGGCTACGTTACAGTTCAGCTGCAGAGGGTTGATGCGACCGTGCTCGAGTAAGGCTGCGTGCACCCCTCCGTGGCTGAGCAGTGACATTTGTGCAGGTCTTTCGAGTTTTTTTCTGTTGTTATCATGTGTTTATATTCTGGGGTGATTTTTTTCTAGGTCTCAGACTACGCCCCCTGTCGGGAATAGTCTGGAATTGACCCTTTTCCCCTCTTTTCTCCCATTGTTGTTATTTCATATCTATTGCAAAGGGGTGCTGGGTAGCTGGCAGCTCCTAGGTTTATCTCATTTCTGTGTTTCCCCATGTCTGTGTTCTTATATGGGATCAATAGAGTATTCTGATTCTGATTCTAAATAATGAAGACCCAGAGCCCCCTAAGGGTCACAGCTATAACTTTTTTTTTTTTTTTTTTCAAGGAAGACTTTTGTGATCCCGCAAAATACTTTTTCCTCTTTTGGTCCCTCTGAGCCATGTTTTCACTTCTGCTCAGCTGCTTCTAGCAGCTAACTGAACTTTACTTTTTACTCATTTTTCATCAGCTGATATGGTATTGCTATTCAATAGACCCCTTTAGAATCTAGATCATTAAGAGATAAAGATGTGCACACATTTTGGCTGCAGAAGCTCCATTCATCCAGATGAGTTAGCATTCATTAAACACTAACTTCAAACTGTTAGCAGCCTAAATTTGCTGGTTCTTCTGTGGTCAGTTGTCAGAAACAATATTAAACAACAGAGTCAAAGCAACCAGTGTTTTGGAGTTAACAGAGACCATGCTAACTGGTAACTCTCAGCTGAACATTTCAGCGATGGTCAGCTGAGAGTCACCAGTTAACAGGGTCACTCTCTATACTGAAACACCAGTGACGTCCGCGGCTGTGATATTGACTGTCTTTTTATCCAACCTCAGTTAACCAGGTTTGACTGCAAATAAGCAAAACTAACTGCTGAGATTTAAAATACAGACTTTACTTGGTGAATTTAACATAAAAGTTGGTTTCCAGCCAATTCTATGGAGAGGAAAAAAATAAGTGAGCATATGAATTATGATCAACAGGAATAGATTTCGTGTTTAAAGTAAATATACAATATATTATTAAACCATTAACCAGTCTTATTAGTTATCCTGGAATAAACATGTGGTGCCGTTCTCTGGAGGTAGTTTCAGGCTCCTTCATTAACATCTGTCGAAGTGGTAATATTGTGTTATAATGGTGGTTAACTCTATTACACCACTTGACAAACCATTGTGCTCTACAGTCTTTCTGCAGTCAAAATGTGCACACGGCCAAAAATGCCAGTAAACTGCAAAAACTGAAATCTTATCAAGTGTTTTTGTCTTATTTTCAGTAGAAAATTCCTTTTTAGACTCAATATGAGCCAAATTCACACGACCAATCCAGAAAATGTTCTTGTTTAAAGTTATTTAAGGAAAAAAATGAGATCTGAATTCTTAACTGTTTTAGGGTTCTTTTTAAAGACAAAAAGGTATTTTTTACCTTGACATGTTTTGACGTGCATGCTGCCGTCTTCTTCAAAAGCTGTCATCCAGACAGCTGTGTGGTGTCTTTTTTGTCAGCTGTTTCCGGTAGTAGAGGTCTGAATTGCTCATAACCAGTAAAAAAATCTGCCAATGGAACAAGAGAAAAGTTACTTGTATTAAGACATTGTTCTAGTCTCAAGGAAATTTTCAAGCATTTTTTTCTTGTTCCATTGGCAGATTTTTTTACTGGTTACCAGCGATTCAAACCTCATTTTTGTAGAATAGAATAGAAAAGAATAGAAAATACTTTATTTATCCCCGAGGGGAAATTCAGAAGTCACCGCAGCATTTAAAAAAACAAAAGTAAGAAAGAGTATAGAAAGTGCAAAAAGGTCCATAAGAAATTAGATGACGAAATCCCGTCCACCACTCGTCCACCACTCTCCAGCCCAGCCAGTCTCCACCTCCACAGGGTCCAGGACTGAGCCTCCCCAGCAGTCTGTTCAGTCTCTGTCTCCTGGATCCTGTTTGCTCACAGCAGGCGAAGCTCCTCCGATGTGTCGCGGCGTCCGATGTCAGCTCCGTCAGCAACGTCCGTGAACAGCATGATGCCGCTGGGTTAGCACAGCTAGCTCGTCCATCCCCCGGGGCTAGATCCCACGTTCCCAACAACGATGGATGGAAGGACAGGTCCACGTCGTCACCTCCCAGCTCACATCCGAGAACCAGCACGTCGTCCTCACCTCCTCCTCCTCAGCTCGAGGGAAATCATCAAGCCCTACACTAGTTAGCATTGACATACTACAGGCTGCTAACAGCTAATTTCGCATGTAAACAATGCAGCCATGGTTACATGTAGGATCTCCAGAAAAACACAGGAGAAAAGTAGTAAAAAATACCGCCGAAGCCACAAAAAGTTTGGTGTCCGTGACCGACAATGAACCATACAAAGTGATGATCCACTCCAAATACAAAGATGACGAAAAAGAGACGAAGAAATTACAAGAAACTGACAAAGACGAGAGAGCTGCAGCAACAGGCAGCTACTTGGGTAGCGCCTAGCAACCCAAGTAGCTCTGTACTAGTAGCTCTACTACTACTACTACTCTGTAGTAGCTCTTGTACTCTGATAACTTGAAACAAGACATTTTTCTGGATTGATAAGTTGAAAGTGGCTCATATCTAGTATAATAAGACAATTTTTACTTTAAAAAAAAGACAAAAACACTTGATAAGATTTCTGTTTTTTTGCAGTGTAAAGGGGTCTTTTGCCGGAAAATGCAAAATTCTTCCTAAAAAAAAGATCTTGCCGTGACTGTAGGAGCTCTGTATGAAGACACAACCACAGAAAAAAAAAAAATAAAAAAATAAAAAAAAGTTAAAAAAATAGATTAATAAACAAATACCCATAAAAACAAGAGTGGTCAGCTGCATACTCATTGCAAATACCCTCTGAGAGGAACATGTTGTTTCTTTCAATCAAATGCCATTTTGGTTCCCTTTCCACAGTCATGTTGTGTCTGCGGCACTTTCTGCCTCCATAATGGAAGATAACAGTACTGCATTTCCAAAGGCACACATCGCTTTTAAAACCCACAAAGAGCTCATTTGACAAGTCGAAGCTGACATAAACTTAGTGTTAAACAGAGAAAACGTCACTAATGTATTCAAAGTCTGACCCAGCATCTAACATGTAGCTCCTGCAGTCTTCAGCTGTGAACTCACCTTCCACATGTGCAACAGCACACTGGGAGGTTGATGCCTCATTCCCCTCACGCTCCATGGTATTGTTACGGTGAATACAGACTAGAAGTAATTACACTAAGTACACTTGGATTCAAGTCAGCTCCCCAGCTGGACTTCATTAAATTTCTAACTACAGTTAAATGAAGTTTCAAGTAACATTTGACACAAGCTGCTTATTGAGTAGAAGCGTGTTTATCCTCCTGAACTTCATTTGAATGCTCCACTCCAGCTGATTGAACTCTTCCATGCAGCGTTAACCCTGTGTGACCCAGAGAGAAAACACACAGTGAGGAAGAAACTGTCAGAATAATAACAACCAACTGAGATGTTTCTGTCGTTGTTAGACCCTCTGAGACCTCCCAGGAAGGAAGTGACTCCAGTGATGGCTCACAGAAAATGGAGGTTAATGATAATTGAATATTTGAAGAGGGAACTGAATAATAACAAGTAATTGTTAAGCCGAGAGGGGACCGAGGCAAAAGAATGACTTTTTTTTCTTTTCTGTCGGATAATTACAGCAGAATAAAACACAAACACATTCACTTTGTCATGCACAAAGCTACTTACTCCAGAGTTTATTTCCAATGTTTACCGTTATTACTCTGCATAATTCTCCCTCTGCAATGTCCCCTACGTATTCATATTATCCTTGCGAATAATAGACGACTGCATGAATGGAATAAATAACCTATTAGTGAAATATCTCAGAACTTAGGCCTGTAAAGTTTGAGCCAAACTATACTACTATGAAAGGTTAAAGCAGACAGGTAACAGTGTAATCTGTGTTGAATCTGCAGCCAAAAAGCCATTGGTGTATACACACCTGTACCTTTGTAGAGGTCTACAAATGTAGTCCGACATGCACCAGTGCAGACCACATGACACATAATAAGTCTGCACCTTCAGCATTTTATGTTTTTTTTTTCTTTGCAATAAAGGCAGGGGCAAAAAAAACACCTGCTGTGAGACATGTAGTAAAAATGCACAAAAGTTCAAAGCATCTAAATATTCAAAGGGCACTTTGTTTACGTTTGATTCATTGGAAAGACATTCGAAAGGGACCGAATTGAGAACTACTTCACTGGAAGATCACATGATTTACATTAAATCTTCTGGAAGACCATCCAGATAGCACTAATGTACCTCTTATCCACTGGGTGGGCATCCAGAAGTCATCTGATTTATGCTTAATTTTGTCAAAGGGCATCTAGAAAGCATTCAATTTAAACCACAGGCAGGGCATTGACAGAAAACCTAAATGTATCCTCTTGATAGGTATCTAGGGGGTAATGAATTTACATTTCCCACTGGAAGAGCATCCAGAAGACATTAAATATACAGAATATCCTCCAAAAGTGCATCTAGAGGGCACAGAATTACATTTAATTCACTGGAAGGCATTCTGGGGGCACTATTTTCATATTTCAACCACTGGAAGGGCATCCATATGGGCACCTTGTTTACATTTTACCCTCTGGAAATGCAACCAAAAAGACCCTAGTTTTACTTTTTATTTGATGGAGAAGCATCCAGAATGCAGCATTTATGTTTATGGAACCAGGATGGATATTTGAGAGTACTAAATTCTCATATGATCCACTGGAAGGACATCCAGAGAGCTTACTTTTTACTCCACTGGATGCATTATATTACATATAACTCATCATATACATTATAAAGCATTCCATTTTATCATTGAGGAGAGCTTTTTATATTACATTTAATGCATTAGAGAGGCATCAAGAATGCAGTACATAGATGTTTATGTGCAAGTTACCAGGAAGGAGTTGAGAGGAAACTAAATTCTCATATTATCCACTGGAAGGACATGAAGGCTGAGGTTGAACAGTCAATTTTGCTTAGGAAGGTTCCTAACGGAGTGAAATGACCCAGAAGGATCTAAGTGACAGCCATGATAAGAGCTGTTCGAATTCTCTAGACGCAAAGGAAAGGAGATTCAATGCTTCCTTTCAAAAGTTTGTAGGCCTAACATGTAATGCCTCTCGCTTACATTTTGACATTTATTTTCATACAATTGGCCTTCAGGAGGGTGAGCATGAAGAAACTATTTTCAGTGTTTCACTATTGTGACTGGTAACCAACGTTTCCTTTTAAACCCAATTCCTACCTTTGTAATGAAGTCATATTCTCGCTGTGTTGGCCATGTTTATATAGCTTGCATGAAACAATAGAGTCAGAATGTATGGGGCGGAGTTTCTGAGACGCTTTTTGTAGTCCATCTTCGGGGCATTGTAGTTCCACAACCAACTGCCGTCACATGATTACATAGCCCAGTGTAAGTGCAGTTGGATTTTCTTAACACAGCGGTTGACTATTCCTAAGTCCTTCTGAATTCTCCTACACATATTTCCTTGACCTCATGGTGTTTCCCATTGAGGTCAAGGAAAAGTGGTTTGGAAAAGAAGATAGGACGGACTTTTAGACCGCAGCCCCAGAGAACTTACATTTTCCCCCACTGGAAACATTATATTATAAACATTATAAAACATTTCATTTTATCATTGAGGACAGCATTTAATATTACATTTAATTGTTGTTGCTTTTTGCTTTTGCTTTTGATGAACATCATTTTTGAATGCCAAACAGAACAGCCTATGATCACAGCTCTTCTGAAATCCACCAGCTGTTTAAAAACAGGTAGATGCTGGAGCTCAGCTGAATACTGGAGATAGTCATTGTACATTAACATCTGAATAAGAGCAGTATTAAGGAAAAAGCAAATTCAAGAGCTGCAGTTTCATTAGTACACTCCTATACTCACCGTGAATCCCACTGGGAGGACATTAATAGCAGTATGTGGATATTAGCTCTTTAGACAATCAGTGTGTTATGGGTGTAGCTCCTTTGGTGCATTTAAACTCCTCATCAGTGACAGTCACAGGAATGGTTTGGATAATGAGAAGCTGTAAAAGATCAATGAGATATAATAATGAAGTAATGAGACTTTATACCTAGCATACAGGCCATTTAATCCACATTCAGTACTGTTATAAAAATCCTTCTGTTCTAATGGCCATATTTGTACGGTGTGGATTAATGTCTATGTCAATGACTCAGATGTTTGTCTTTAGTCAACAGTTTGGCTCTATTCATCTGCATTAGCTCAGACTAATATGATTATACAGACTGATGAAGGATCAGCTGTGTGGAAGTGATGATGCAGTCAGACAGTGGAGAGCTACACTTGTGTGTCAGGATGTATCTCTGACTCCTGACTTCAATGGAAGATGTGCTGATGAACCAATCCACCTGTTGCAACAGCAAAAATCTTTCTGCATCTTTTCTCTGTGCATATTGGTTTTTGTAATTTAACATCTGTTTTTATTCCCATGTGCAATGGTGGCAGAGTTTCCAACGCCTTTTCTGGAGCTGGAACTTTTGCTCTAAATTGTTTTGATTACGAGTTTCAGACCTTGTTTGCTGGATTGAAACATTTTTTATATTCCAGATGATCAATGGTTAGTTTTCTACAGTGTTACGTTCTGAGTAAACAACTGCAAACTCTGCTTCTATTTAAAAATAAGAAAAAAAAAAAGTTTGTATAAGGGAGCGACATGGGAAAAATTATGTAAGGGTTTTCATATGGCAGGATCAGGATCTCCATTTTATCAGGGCTGTTTTTCACATTCAGACTATTTCAAACTTCAAACAACAATTTTTGGTAGCACTTTAGAATACTATTAGGGTAATTTTCTGAAATGTACACGTAATTTCCCTGAACCTGTGTAGTATTTACACTTGGGGATGGCTACTTTTCACATTTTAAACGACACGGTACCGATGCCAAGTACCTGGCAATTGGTGCCAATATTCAATACTTTTTTTTGTGTTAATGAGATTTAAAAAAAAAAAAAATCAGTTTGTTTAATAATAGAATATAACTTTTAACTGTTCAATTTAACATATTTTTTCTTCAATGTATAACCTTGTAATGCTGTGTTCATGTCCAGCATGGAAAATTGCCTACTCTTCCACTCCCTCACAGTGATAAGGACGCATTTAGGTACCTAAACATGGTACCTTTTGGTTTTACATGAATTAGTACCCGGTACTTTTGACAGAATTTGGTCGGTACCTACAAAAGTACCTAATTCGGTACCCATCCCTAGTTACACTTTTGTCATAAAGCGTAAGTGCTGTTGTCTCACAGTGTCTTACAGTGTAGTTTCCTGAACTTTTGGGGTAACTCTCTCACATGTACCATTACACTTTCAATGGCTTGGTTATGAAGTGCACACTTGTTGGCTTTACTTACTGTATAACTATCCTCTACTTTACCTGTAACCACTGGTCAACATCTGTGACTGAGCTGGATTAGAAAGTGAACACTTTTTGCCTTGTGTAACTACCCACTACTAGTGTGCTTTTTATAACCCAGCCCAGTTCAGATGTTGACCAGTAGTTACAGGTAAAGTGCTGGGTTGTTGCAGTGGAAGTACTGGATAGTTAGAGAGTAAGCAAAGACAAGTGTGATCTTAATGGTTGGGTTACTTAAAAGGTGAAATACTATGGGGGGTCTCCATGTGTTGAAGAAAATAAAGATATTTTATACGTCTGCATGTCTTGTCATTATTCTGTGCAACACATACTCATCAACACATTACAGCAAGTTTATCATTGGTCTACATAATCTGTGTCTGTGCTGATTCCTGAGAGGAAGTGGCACATCAAGGTTTGCACAGTAAAAGCACATGTCCAGGAAAATTACACTGTTTTGATAAGTTCATCGTAAGACATGGGATACTACACTGTAAGACACAACCATAACTACCCCAAAGGTACCACAAAATGTCATAGTACATGTGTGAGTTACCCCAACAATTAAGGAAACTACGCATTAAGACATGGAAAACTACACTGTGAGACAACAGCACTTACACTTTTAGACACAAGTATAATTACTACACAGGTTCTGCAAAATGACGTGTACATTTTGGAAAGTTACACTAAAAGTTGAGGGAACTACACTGTAAGAGGCAGGACTGAAATGTGCAGGCTGTATTATAAAGTGCTACCCTTTTTTTTTTTTTAGCCCCAAACAGTTCTTATCCTGCATTCTGAACCATTTTTCTGCAACATTTCACAACTTTAATCTCATCTTTTGTGCTGATTTTCATGAAGCACATTTTAACAATTCAACAATTTCATTTATAACAGATGCTTTTTCCCCAAAGCGACATAACATTTCCACATCATGATAAATCCTCTGATCTAAAGACATCAGCTGTCAGAGCTGTTGAGTTTCTGCAGAATGTACAGAGCCTTGACTCAGACAGAAAATGTAAACAATTAAAAATTTAGGACATGATTCATTTTAGTAACGTAAGTTGGGGCCATATGAAAATGGACTTTGGACAAGAACTGTCCTCTGGGCCTGACAAGCCTGCTTTATGGCATGGCTGTAATGAGTGTTTTAGTCTTTCTGCGTTGTGTTTTCCCTTGTATTTTCTGTTCAATTTGTACTCTCTCCCTGTGTGTCTGGTTTATGTTGCATTCCAGATAACTTTGAGGTCAGGGTTTTCTGACTTGAAAAAGGTGCACTGGAACAGCCACTGAAGTCAGAGCTCTGACTATCATCCCAACTTGAACAACTTTGGTTCACCTTACGTCACACAAAATTGGCAGGCTCTGTAGAAAAGTCACATGTGAATGGCAACATGTTGTCAATTTTTTTTTAATTTTTTTTTATTGACATTTCCCAGTTTTCCATTCAGTTATACAGATAAACTGGTTCTGTATGTAGGTGGAGTTCATAAATGTAGCTTACTTGATTAATATGAATAGCTAATATGTAACTAATTTGATCTGACAGCAAGTTATTGCAAACAATATCTGACATAAAATCTGCCACAGGAGTTTTCACTCAGAAAACATGATCTACTTAATTCAATTACACCAGAAGGCTAAAGTCTTTACTGTTTGATTTCCTCACTGCTTGTCTTGCCTTAAGTTATTTATTTTATTTATTTATTTATTTTTTAAGTAATATACTGAGGTGAAACAGTTTTTCTTTACAAATATTTTCATTATGGAAAATGCCCATGTTCATAAATGTGAATTCTCTGGGGGGAAAAAAAATCACAACAATGTTTTTTTTTTTTATTCTTTTTTCTTCACTTCTTTTCTTAAAAGCAATTAAAACTGTAATAACTTGCATTTTATTATTTATTTATTTATATTTTAATGTATTTATTTTGATCTAACATCCCATCTAGCGCTTGTTCAGATGTTGTAGATGTTTGTTGCTTAACTCTTACATGTACATGGTGGTTCTATACCCTTTCAATAAAGAAAATAAAAATAGTAGTTTATTATATTTTTTGAAAATTGTAATAAAAACATAGTGTTTCAAATGTAAGGTTTTGTTTAAGTCTTTGAAAAGTAATATGAGTCTGACAGGTGAGGGTGGCGCTGTGTGACATCAAGAGTAACAAACAGGAACTGCTCCATAGACCAGACCGTCTTAATTCAGTTTGGCATTTGCAATCTATGCAGGCTACAAAGGCCGGGTCCTCCAAAAGCTCCAGCCTTCGTGGGCTACAGACCCTGTATCAGGACACAGCTAGTATGTCTGGAATGCCCTGAAATCAGAAGCTGGAGTTTTTAACTTAGAGAAACCCAACCTCTAAGGTTGTCTGGAACGCAGCATTAGTTTTACCTCCTGCCTTTGTGTTGTTCTTGATTACCCTTGATGTGTTTCACCTGTGTCTTGTTTCACACCTGTGTGCTGATTACCTTTGGTCTGTTTAGGCAATGTCTACACATAGCCAGGTATCTGGGAAACCGCAAATATTTTTATATGTTTGGGCCTGTCATTCACGTGAAACTTCAGTTTTACGTCATGATAAACAATGATTTCTGAAAACTCTGGCTCAAGTGAAAATTTAGGATAACTCCAGTTTCATGGTTCTGTGTGTACGCTGGGAAACTGAGTTTTTGATTCTCAAACTTCTGATTGGCTGGCACATGTTTCATGTCTGAAAAACACTGCCAAGTATGTGTTTGGCATGCATTGAGCTGCATTCATCAGTGGGTTTGCCCAGCTACATGTGGATGGAAGTATTTTTAAAAATGAATGAGGGGGATATTCGTTTTTGAAAATAGCTGGTTACATGCGTACAAGGCCTGAGTCTCAGTCTGTCATTGTGTCCTCTGGTCTCAATTGATGTTTCCCCTAGTGTGAATGTTTTTCAGATTTTGGACTTTTTGGATTTCTGGTTTTGGACCCATGAGTCTTATTAAATAAATACCTTTTGGTTCCAATCTGCACCCGGCTCCTCTACCTCTTGTGTTTCCTGCCATCCCCCTGGCAATGGCAGCCAGTGACTGACGACTTGCTCCTGTTCTGTTAATCAACCTGCGTGTCTTGGACACAGGTTTGGAGCATTTGTCAGGACGCCCAGTGTTGCAGAATGGACCGCTGTGTAAATACAACTCTCAAATTCCCACCACCAGTTAAATCCCAGGCCCTGGTTGGAGACTTTAATTAGAAAAACAGATTTTTTGGAAACCTTACAGTGTGTGACAAATACCTGATGTCATTTGTGGAGAGAGAATTAAGGTTTAAATCCTGCATTCATCCAACTGTAATAAATAAAGGTTTGTCCCCAGGCAGCCATTTAATTTAGAACATAACCAAGCATTTGTATCAGTGTGTTTCCCTCAGCATCCGCCATCGGCTTAGTGTTAATTAAAGTGAGCTGACACATGTTTTTCTCTGTTTGTTTGTTAATGTAATGGTCTATCTCAATTTTTCAGAGAATTATCCCAGAACATAAAGTTTCATCTCCTAACCTTGAGTGTAACTGCACAGAAACTCACACCGGAACTTTAATGCTGAGTGCACAAACACATTCTTTAACATGATGCCTTTTCAATGTATTTCAGTGATTCAGAGTCATTTAAAGTCAAAGATCAACCTTTTAACAATCTTCTCTTTATATGTCAGTGTTGACCTTGAATGCTCCTTCTCTCTCATCTCCTATCTGTGTGTGTGTGTTTGATTATTTCAGATATGGCAGCAATGATACACCCTCATAGCTGAGCGCTTGTACATATTGAGTAATAAACAGGCCGGTAGTCTTATCCTTGGATTGAGGCGCCAGCCCGTACAATTTAATGGCACACACACATACCCTCCCAGCTGTGAGGGAGAGTGTGTGAGCAGGTTTTAATGTTTCCCATAAGTTGAAAAGAAAGAAGCACAGCGGAGGTGAGTGAAGGAGGAGGAGGAAGCAGTCAAAAGCAGACAACAGGTCTTCTTTTTCAACCAAGAGTCCCATCAAAGGTTTCCATCCATCAAAGAGGAAACTGAGTTTAAAGGGATAGTTCACTTCTTTTCTTACTGTTTCATGCTGTAGTATGTGTTGTGTCTTTTTCTCTCCCTCCTCTAAACTTCCAGAAGAGCAGCTCTAGTCTTTACAGCAGCAGCAGGAGACTGGCTTACCTGTACGTGATTGACAATCGATGTGAGGAGTACTTAAGCCAGAGAGGAAGCAGTCTCAGTGACTTTTTCCTCTCTGTGTGTTTACCCTCAAGACACTAGTGATGTCTTTACTGGCAGGAGAATGTTTCCTTGAGGTCTTTGATTTGGAGTTGAGTTCTTCTTTCTGGTTGAATTCATTTAGTTAAAGGGGCTGTGAGGAGTTTCGAAGAGCTATGTGTAGTGTAGTGAGAAGAGAGATCTGTGTTTTTCTCTGCTTAAAACAATTTCTGTGATTAATTTTGTAGTGATGGTGGACACTGGAGCCTAACTGTCAGACAGAAAAAGGAC
The DNA here is from genome assembly GCF_033239565.1 of Halichoeres trimaculatus. NCBI lineage: Eukaryota > Metazoa > Chordata > Actinopteri > Labriformes > Labridae > Halichoeres > Halichoeres trimaculatus. The sequence goes on from NW_027437185.1 coordinate 5,997,179, forward strand.
AGAAGAGCAGAAGAAAGATAAACAGGAGAGAGATAGAGCATGAGCTAAAGGCTAAAACACAACCAGAACTGCATCGGGCTGCCAGTAGTGCTAAATATAGCCGGCTACTAAACTACGGTACAAAGTGACAAAGTTTGCTTGTTGTCACATTTCAAACAACAGCACAACACAACTGTTGATAAATACCTTACCTCTTTGCTTTAGCCGCGTTTCCACCAAGCAGACCGCTACAGTTCGTCTCGGTATGGCGTGGATTTTGTGGCGTTTCCACTGACTGTTCTTTGTATCAAAGAGCTACATGCCAATCACAGAGGGGACGAAATGCTGCATGTCTTCCATCTGTGCTCTTTGTTTACTGGGTCGTGTCTTCTTTGTTGGATTTAATAGCGGGGTAAACTGTGTTGTGCTGCTACAGCGTCACACTGTTATTTAACAGCTGCGGCTTTCGGCATCTGGTTTACACCCTGCCTACCACGGGAGGGCACAGTTTTGCTGTGAAAATGCAAACGGGATCAGGCTGAACTGTACCAAACCGTGCCAAACCATACTGAACAGAACCAGAGTGCTAAGTGGAAATGCAGCTTTTGTATCTTGATGAGAGCCACAACATGACAACACAGTGTGCGACCCTGACCAAAGGCGTCACTGCAATCCACTTTTCATAAATCGTCCTCACAGTCCCTTTAGCATAAACCGTTCATGTTTGTTGGTTTAGCTTCTCTATTTCTTGGTTTTGATAGAAGCTTGTTTTAAAGTCATGTGGAGACTATCCGTTGAGTTACTAATGGCCCAATGCTGTGAGACATGTCTGTAATGTGTAATGTTAGCAAATCTTGGTTATGTCCTGTCAGTCATCTACCAAGCAGAGCTAACGTAACCTCACTCTTCATTTTATTGATAGACTCTCAAGTTTGAACAGACCGCTGCAGCATAACTGCTGACTGTGGGTTGGAATGAACGTTAGCACAAATAGTTTAGCTCCTGTGTTAGCCTTTAGCTTGGGCTCTATCACTCTCCTGTTAAGTTTTATTCTGCTCTGACTTCCTTTATATATATATATATATATATATATATATATATATATATATATATATATATATATATATATATATATATATATATATATATATATATACTTTTATTCATTTGTTTATCTATTTATTTATTTTTCCAGTTCAACTTCAGAGTCCACCATCACTACAAAATTAATCACATACATCGTTTTCAGCAGAGAAAAACACAGATCTCTGGTCTGACTGATAAACTTTTTCAGCTGGTGTGGTGTTGTCATAGAGACTTCTACCTGCTTTGGAAATGACCCATTTTGGTGCTGTTAATTTCATTTTATTTCAAAACCTAGATTGTAATCAAGCATATATCAAGAAGAGAGACTTTTTAAAGATCACCTGGAATGTCCTCACAGACTTTAATGTATGATTTTAAAATGTGCTATATAAACCTGTTAACCTTATTTCACTCTGAAAGCAAAGTGCTCCAATGAATTCCTGATGTGTAGCCAGAGTTAACTGTGACGTCAAAATTTAAGATTTGAGGTTATTGAAAAGATGTGTCTGCTTGTTGGAAGGGACATTATGGTCTAGGTCAGTGTTTCTCAATCCTGGTCCTGAGGACCCCTGCCCAGTATGTTTTTTATGTTCCTGACTCCAACACACCTGATTCGAATAATCAGCTCGTCATCAAGCTCTGCTCGAGCCTGATAACGAGTCATTCATTTGAATCAGGTGTGTTGGAGTGGGGTAACATCCAAAATATGCAGGGCAGGGGGTCCCCAGGATCAGGGTTGAGAAACACTGATCTAGGTAACATAAATTCAGCTGAGGCTATCACTTACGCTAATGGAAACCTCGTAAAAAGTGCATTAAAGAATCTTAGGAAAAACAGAGTTCACTGATACAAAAATGAAATTAAAGATAAAATGGAATTAGAAAGCTGAGTAAGTTACAATGTGGAAAAATATCAGTGTGCTCTTTACATTTTAAGTCTGCTCAGTGAGCAAACTGCTTCCTCGCATAGCTTTATCCTCTGAGGTTCCAGTTAACCAATCAGATGGTGTGTTTTAAAGGCTTACCTCAAAGAAAGTCACCATGACTCATTAAAAAAAGCTCTTCTCTTTGCACATTTTGATGAAAAATTGACGCGTTATTATATTCTTCCATGAACCGTGAGGATGTGTTTGTGAGCAATAACCTTAAGAGAGAAATCCAGACAATATGCAGGGTTACAAATACATTCACTCATTTGATTTATCTGCTTCTTATCCAAACCCTCGACTCTGTCTCACTCTCCTCACTGAGTAATTTTTCTTCTCGGCTGCCCTCAATTAACTCTCCTCTTTCTATCTTTTTCATATCCTGCTCTTTTTTGGTCATTTTCCTCTCAGTCCAACCTACATTTTTTGCTTTTCTTATACACTCACTGAGCCTGTGAATGCCAGATCACTTTACACATGCCAATTAGTCTGAAACTTCTCACTTCTTGTGAGAGTTACAGAGGGGTAAGGCTAAATGCAATTTAATCAGACTCCCCAAAAATACAGTTCATGCTTTGATACATATCCCAGTTGTTTGACATGACATGTCGGCTAGACCTTAGCAAAAACATTGATTTGATAAAATGGGCTTACTTTGATTCTTCTCAGTCTTAAGTGATAAAACTACAAATGTTTATCTCTCCATCAGTGACTGGGTTGAAATGAATCTCTTGCTGTGTGATCGTCAAACTTACTGTGACAGTAGGGCGTCAGGAAGCCATTGCACCTTACTGTAAATGAAGTGTACAAACACAGGACTGAGGATTATAGTGATGACAAGACAGAGGCCTATTATTATGAAATAAACTAACTGTGTTTGATTGCCTGAACATTGGCTTTCTATAAGGGCCCTGTACAGCTAAACACATAGAGGTGTGCTCAGAGAGAATAAAACCACTAAAGAGTGGGTATTGTGCTTTTTTTAAGGTTTTAAACATAGATTCAGATCTTAACATTAACTTTTTTGCTCACCAGCCACTGTGGCTGGCGGTTTCCCAGAGTTACTAGCCACTTAGAATTTTCACTAGCCAACATTTTGTTGTGGGGGCTGCATGTCGGCAGGTCACTGGTTTGATTCCCAACTTGGCCGGTGGGCTTTTCTGTGTGGGCTTTGCACGTTTTCCCCGTGCATGTGTGGGTTCACTCCGGGTACTCCGGCTTCCTCCCACAGTCCAAAAACAAGCTCATCAGGTTCATTGAGCACTCTAAACTGTCTGTAGGTGTGAGTGTGTGAGTGAATGGTTGTCTGTCTCTGTGTCAGCCCTGCAATTGACTAGCGACCAGTCACCAGTCAAAAATTTAATGAATGAATTTTGTTGTTTGATAATTATGTTTAACCTCTTAAGACCCAGCGTCCACATAAATGGACATTACATTTCTGCCTCTCAGACACATACTCAACTTTTTAAAACTTTTACCTATTAGCCACATTAAGAGACACTGTCCACATCATCTTTTGGTGAAATCACAACATTACACCGATTGTATTGAAAAAAATAAAAATAAAAAAAATAAGTACAATAACACTTCTAACAAACACCTAATAGAGAACTCTTAACACAAATAACACAATCAAACTTCCTGTACAATGACCAAGTTTAGTTATTATACTTTTAGGGTTGTCATGATCCTGGCTAAGGTGAGGTTGCTCTTCCTCTCTCCTCACCCCTCCCCTCTCTGTGGAGCTGCTCAGAGGTTTCCCGCGGCTGCACTCTGCACACTTGTCTCAAGTTTGATGATTAGGAGCACCAGCACTTAGGCCATGTCCACACGCAGCCGGGTATTTTCAAAAACGAATATCCCCCCTCGTTTGTCTTTAAAAGTACTTTCGTCCACACGCAGCAGGTAAATCTGCCGGTGAGTGCGGCTTGAGGCATGCCAAACCCATAATGGGCAGAGTTTTCCTGACCTAAAACCCATGCCAGCCAACCAGAATGAGCCCCCCGGCATTCAGTTGTGACGTTTAAGAACCGAAAACACTGTTTACAGGCGTCCACGAAACCATGAAACCAGAGTTTTCCGAAATCTCCACTTTGGCCAGAGTTTTTAGAAAACATCGTTTTTAGTGACGTAAAGCTGTGGTTTCGTGTGGACAACAGACATAAACACATAAAAGTATAGGCATTTTCCTAAATACCCGGCTACGTGTGGACATGGCCTAAAGCTCTGCTGGAGGAGTGGGCAGGCGCCAGTTGATTCCTGCTCTCACCATGGTAATTAGGCTGAGAAAGTATCTCTGGTGTTTTTTGTGTTTGTGTGTTTTTGACAAGTGGTAACCTCCGGTCTGAGAATGTGAGACGATGCGGAAGTGCTAAAATTTGCTGTTTCTCAAGTGTTAGCTTGAGGTTGGCTCCAGAAGTAGCGGAATTCACAAACACACCAAGCCAAAAAAAAGCTGTTTTCAAAGCAGAAATTAACCTATTTACAGCTTGGTTCAAAAAACGTCTCCTGTCTCAGTTACTAATTTTACTATCAGCACACACTGTACAGGAGGGTGAAATTTTTTCTAATTTGGCCTTTCAGATGATATTAAGATCGCAAGCTCCCCCAATAAGAGGCACAGCTGAGGGTCACGTGACGGCCGGCACCCTATGGCTGTAGGCAAAGCCCTTGCCACTACCACTATGGCCGCTTTAGCCAATGTGCTTCATTTTCCGTTTCGGTAACAGATGGGTGACGTCGGCAAGACTACGTCCGTGTTTTATACAGTCTATGGTTTTTGATCACTCTGAGACTAACCTGTCTATGTCTCTCCTCTTTTCCAGTGCCTCTGTGGAACACTCCCGCATCAGCTCACAGACAGTTACACTCTCTCTCATCACCTGAACCAAACCTCTCAATAAAAACCACTCAAACCTGTTTTTGCCTCCACCTCTCTTCGGGTCCCAGAAAACCCAGCTGGGCCCTGTTCTACGAAGCAGGATTACTGCCTAGCGAGGTAGCTTTGAGGATAGGTTTCGGATTCCCTGTTCTACGACACGGGATCACTCCTCAGCGAGGCGAGTCTCCATGGCAACGTACGCTGAACGGCTAACCTGCTCCGGGGCAGGTTAGGTTCCAGATTGAACTCGCGGACTATAAAAACCCCGCCCACTGACCAATGAGCCCTCACGAAAAAATGGCTTGTCCGTTCTTAGAGGATCCCGTGGATATTGGAGCTTGCAGTGTCCGAGGAGCACTCCGGTGCGCAAGGGACCGCACCGACCCACTCTCTTTTTGGGATGACCACCTTTATGAAAGTTACCGTTTTCCCAGGGAGGGGTTGGTAGTACATGACACTTTCTACAGGTAGTTAAAGGGAATGAAGAACTCTCATTGCCGTAATAAGATCTTCAATGCCAACACTTCTGTTCCATGACAATATTTTATTGCCCGTATTAAAATTGTGACAGGAATTCATGTAGGGCTTATGTGGGCTACATATAACACAAAAAATATAAACACGATAGGAATGAACAAATGAATAAATTCATGTAAGAACTAAATTAGATATGTTGCATGTTACAGTAAAAGTGCATGGTGAACAGTGCTATTTCAGGATGATAATGGCACAAAATATTTTATTTGCACTACACCACTACACTTACGCATTTAGACTGTCAGCACTCCTTCCGTGCTTTAGCAGCGGCGACGGTGTTACTTTTAACGTTTATTACATGTTTCACCTCGTCAAACTTCCTCATGATCACCTCCTGCTCCTCCTGTGTGAAGTATGCGCTACTTCTCTCTCCTGCCTGCTCTGACGCTCCAGACTGCTTCATGTTCGCGATTGGTCAGATGCAGCGGGCTCTGCCTTATCTGCGCTCATTGCCTAGCTGGATCCACTTATGAGGTTGATAACCAGCGTCGTAAAACCGTGTAGGGAGATTGCCGGCTACCACGCTCAGTTCAGCGATGTAGCTCCAAGGCTATCTCGCTAGACTGAACTTGCTTCGTAGAACAGGGCCCTGGTTATACAAACCGTCACAAAAGTCTTACTTATCCCATATAGCAAGGTGAATAAAAAAATTGCACACCAGACAAAAGCTCTGGTCTTAAGAGGTAAATATTATTAAAGCTAACTATAAAATGCTAAAGTTAATTTGTCATTTTTAAAACCTTTTATAATGTAAATGACCCTGTGCACACTCAAAACAAGACTACATAAATGTTTATCGTTATAGGTAGTTATCAGGTGTTCAGCTCTGATAAGGTTGTTTGTAAGGTTGCTCTTCTTTAATATGAAAATATGCAAAATATTGAGACAAAGTAACAAAAGGAATAGTTTATAATTGCATATAGCAAAAGTGGTGAAAGGGTATAGAAGATTTACATAAAATAAGTACCATGCTTTTTGGACTATAAGTCACTCCAAACATTGCATCAGACAAAATCTGCCTCACAATGTAAATAACACTGGACTATAAATGATATTGCCAGAGGGAAAAAGTGACATATAACTTTGATAAATGTTTGCATAAAGATACTGTAAGTATCTTTGGCAACAGGCCTGATATCCACTTCAGATCTCGTGCTGGTCACTCTTGTGTTTTCTCTTCTGTCATCGTTCTTTCCTCAGTAGAAACCTGACAGACTACGTCCTCTGTACTCCTCTAATCAGACTCTACGATCAGAGCTGAGACCCAGACTTGATGCTTCATTAACTGTGGAATTGTTGTAATCTCATTTCCTTATTTGTAAAAAGCAGAGGCAGCGATAAAATATTTGTTTACAGCAAACAAGCTTCAATAATGATTCTTATTAGATCTGTTTCCCCTCTCATTTGTAATATTAATAAAACAAACTCTCTAAATGTCATTGCAGTGGTATTAAACAGTGATTCTTGCTCCATCCCTGATGCTGTCATCCATCTCTCTTATCTCCTTTATTCTCATCACATACATTCCTCCTCTCCCCCTCCTGTAATTTCTTTCATCACTGCCTTTGTTGCTGCTTGCTCTGTATTTGTAATTTTCAGGCCTCTCTTGTTTCCTTCTCATCTCATCTCTCTTTCCTCCTCTCTAATCTTTTTTTGTGTTGTCCACTTTCATTCGTCTCAAATCAAATCGACGCAGATGGGTCTCCTCCTGCGTGTGTCATGTACTTTTGCTGGGGGTGTTCATTGAGGGAGCTGATTGGATCAGAGAATGTTTCACATTGTTACATCACATCTTTGAAAAGTGAAACTTCTTCTTGACCGGCTGCAGAAAAAATACATCATGAATATAAGAGTGTTAGAGGAATGACTGGAACATTTATCGTCTGTATAAAGTATTTTTCTGCTCTTTACTTTCTGATTTATTACCATGACATCTGTAATGGATTTAACCACAACTATTCAGAAAGAAGAAAACATGCATCTTCATTTCTTCTCTTTATTTTAGGCCTGTGGCTAAGTGAGAGGTATATGATTTAACTTACTTTAAAGTATGATTGACCTGAAGCTCTTGAATTTAAACACAAAACCAAGTCTTATAGCTCAGGCTTGGTAGTGTTAGCAAGTTACCTTCAAACTTTCAAACTGATAAAAACACAGACATTTAAAAGCTTACGACTTGCTACATGGTGTTGTTCCAGATACCTGAACAAATCTCTTTGTATCATTGACAGACACTTTAAAGGTCCCATATTGTGCAAAAACACTCTATTAAGTCTTTTAGTTAAATTTGTGGGTCTTTGGCTTTCCTCCCAGCCCACAAAATGTGATATTCAATGACAAAACCTGTACTTAGTAGTGCTTGTGAATGTAAAACCCTGACCTAAAACGAGCTGTTTGGAATTTCCGGGGTTTGCCCACGTCAGCAAGTCCCTTTTTTGACCAATCCAGAGCAAGTCTGACCTGATTGGTCCAAGGGAGCAGATACCCAAATTCCCTCCCCGCCCACTCCTCTCCCTACTAGTTGAAGAGCCATCACTGCTTTGTTTTTGGCTGTAAACAGCCACATGGTTCCATGCATAAGCTTCCCATCTCAGAAGAAGACAAGTCTAAGTGGCTAGAGTTCATTTATCAAGGAAATGTTCCAGCTACACTCAGTAAAACTGTGCATGTGTGTGCTAGTCACTTCACGGTGGACTGCTTTTCCAACTTTGGACAGTACAACAGAGGGCTAGCGAATAGACTGGTCCTGAATCCAGGCTCATCACCAACCATCCACCAACAAACCTGGGACCCTGGAAATGTGAGTATTTTAAATGCTGTGTGCTGTGGAGCAGATGTAAGAGCTTCTCCTCAGTGTCCCCCCTGTCTCTGTGTTAGCTTCAGGATGCTAACTTTAGCCGCGGTTAGCCTGTTGTTTTAGCCTGTAATGTTACGGTAAAGGAGCTTAGCTGTTTTCTAAAGTTTTCTAGCTCGTGGCGCCGCTCTCAGTGACGCGGAAGAGCGGGGCGGTATCAGCGGTGGCTCATTTAAATATGAAGGCCACGCCCACTAAATCAGAGCGTTCTGAACAGAGGGGCTATGAGAGCCTGGAAACAATGCTGCTGTGCTTGATTTATTGGCTTTTTGGACCAAAACATGTTACTACTATTTCATGAAGACATCAATATTCCATATTAAACTGCAAAAAAGGGGCATAATATGGGACCTTTAAAAAACTCCTGCAAACACCTTATTTATTTAATCTCTGCCACCATGGCACTGTCTACTCTAACTTTTTACTCCTTCTTTCGGTAACTGGAAATGCTGAAGCTACCTTGTGGTAATGTGAAGCGACCGGTGCATATACTGTGATACAATGCTAAATTTAAAAAAAACAAAAAACGAAACACTTTTCACCTCATTTCCCAATACAACTGACGAAAAGAAAACCATAATAGAGCTGTGACTGAAAATCCCCAGCAACAACAACCATCTCGTCAGATGTGCATCACTTTAAGTGTCCTCTGGAAACACTTCTGTTGTGTTGTGGTGTATTAGCAGCACGTTTTTCCAATGTGTTGTGTCATGGTCTTTGCATCACGTTTTTTAAATGCTGCACACCTGTTGCCAAATTGATGAACATGTTTTTCTAATTTGCTTGTGTTTGGTCTTTTTTGCATATGTTTTCTTAAGTTACAGCACTGTGAGCTCTCAGGGCCACCGTAGTGTTGTCAACAGCTGCTGAGTGCATTGAATAACCAAATGAGTTACTTTTAATAATAATAATAATAAGGAACCAAAAAAAAAGACCAAATTAATTTAGTCTCCCTGACAGCACGTGTTGATGCAACCTCCAAGAAGGTTCAACAAAGACTGTTCTTCCTGAGGAAAATGAGAACCTTCCAGGTTTCTACTGAAATGATGACTCTCTTCTATAGAAGTTTTATTGAATCTGTTTTGACCTTTTGTATTGTTGCTTAGATAGGGAACTTGAACCTGAATAACAAGAATCGTCTTGGCAGTCTTGTTAAAACTGCTAAAAAAAATCTCAGGTCGTCATTTCCATTTGTAATAGACGAGTCTTGAGAAAGGCTAATGCCATTCTGAATTGTCCCAATCATCAACTTGGGAACTAGTTTGAGCTTTGGCCCTCAGGCCGTCGTTTTAGGGCTCCTATGAGGAGGACTAAAAGACTTCAGGTCTCTTTTATCCCCAGTGCTATTCATTTACTTAATGGCAGTTAAACCTTAGGTTGCTCTTATTCTTGCACTTTTACTGCTCCTTTGTACATCTGCACATTGCACTTTTAGATTACTTGATAGTAAATTTCTACTTTGGTATGAGCTCTGAACTAAACTTGTAATGTTTTTGTGTATTGTATGTTTCATAACTTTTATGTTTTTTTTTTAACCCTGTTGTTGTTACCTTGTCTTTTGTGTGCAGTGCTGCAAAACTAATTTCCCTCCAGTGGATATGATTCTGATTCTGAGCACTTGTCAGTTCTTGAAACAGATTTGCACCATTGAAGGGACTTTTTGTCAAGGTGTCACAACTGGGTTTCTGTTCTCCTGGAGAAATTCAACCTGACCACAGATACTGAGAATTTGTATTAAAGAATAATCACTTTTGTTGATAAAAATCTTGTCTTAAATTGTCAAAGGCAAATATATAAAAGTGGGGTCATTTCAAGCTCACTTATAAAAGCTTTAGTGTCTTTAACAAACAACAGAGTTCTGCTGTAAATGTGAATGTACACAACCCCAAAGGCTGCAGTTTTGCCCAAATAATATTGCAAACACTTAATCAAAGTAGTTTTACTTTTTTTACAATAAATCTTGTAAATCTAAGGATTTCTAACAGTAAAAATAGCATAGCCCCTCACATCAAAATAACATGTTTGGTTTCATGGTTCTCTACCATCACTATATGACAGTATGTCACTCTAACTTTAACATCTTTTATTTTACAGTGTAGGACATAGAAAGCTGAGTCCTCCAGTCTTTGACTGTGTTCTCTGATGACGTTCAGTCATTTTCTCTGTGAGGTAACTACACGTCTATGCTGGATATAATACTAATGACAAGTCAGGGGGGGAGTTTTCATATTGTATTTTCCAAAGCAGGACCACGGGGAAAAAGGCCTCATTAGAAAATAAAAATAGGTTCCAGCTGAGTTCCCCACTGGCAAAGCATCCATTATGATATTAATAATCTCATCACTGAGAGTTTATTATGAGATAAAATACTTTTTTTCCAGCAGGTGGAGGTTTTCAAAGACTGACAATTACACATCTCAGTAATAAGAGGACTTCAAAGTAAAGACAAATGATGTGTTTCCACCTGATCCTCTCATGTGTCCAGGTCTTGATTAGGACAGAGGTACACCTCATGCCCTCTCTTGTTAAGTGTCTTTGTAATATTTCCCATGCTCACTTTGAGCCGCCCTCATTAATGAAACCTCGGTCAACAATGACATGCAGTCTGCCCTGAACTGCCTCACTGAGTTTCCTCCTTTCATCATCCTCTCATCCATTAATTGGCTCTGCCACTCCACAAAAACAAACTGATTTCAGTATCACCGAGGACAAAACACACCTGATGAACATTTTAAGACCAGTTGAAAAGTTGCAAGAATTAACATTTTTGCATTGTTGGATCTGTTTTAATTGGACTGCTTTGTCACCTTCTGGTCCCATGCACACTGTCGTGAAGACGTGAATTTTCACCAGGTGTGTGTTTGTTTTGGAACAACTTTTCTCTGTCCAAGACAACTTTTTACAACACAACAAGGTAAGGTATTTATCAGTACAGTTATGTAGTGCTACAAACGTGAAAACATATAATAATAATAATAATAATAATACATTTTATTTATAAAAGCGCTTTTCACAATACTCAAAGACGCTTTACAGTGGATAAAACAGCATATAAAACAACACAAAATATTAAAACATGAATGAAAAGAAACCAAGTGGATTTAAAAGACAGTCAGACATTAAAAGCTATTTTAAAAAGGTGGGTTTTTGTTAGAGTTTTGAAGGTGGGAAGGTCGGGACAGATGCGGTGGTAGGGCATTCCAGAGAGTGGGGGCGGCGACAGAAAAGGCTCGGTCACCCCAGGTTCGGTGCTTGGTGGCAGGTGGTAGGGAAAGGAGGTGGGCGTCGGCGGATCGGAGGTTACGGGGGGGCGTGTAGTGGTGGAGCAGGTCGTTGATGTAGGGAGGAGCCTGGTTATGGAGGGCTTTGTAGGTCAGGAGGAGGATTTTGAAATGAATTCGAAATTTGATGGGGAGCCAGTGAAGGTTTTGGAGGACGGGGGTGATGTGGTCTCGGGAGGGGGTGTGCGTGAGCAAGCGGGCGGCAGAGTTTTGAATATATTGCAGTTTGTTGAGTTGTTTTGAAGGGAGACCGTAGAAAATGCTGTTACAGTAATCGAGTCTAGAGGTGATGAATGCATGTATAAGAATTTCAGCGGTGGGAAAGGAGAGGGATGGACGGAGGCGGGCGATATTTTTCAAATGGAAGAAGGCAGTTTTAGTGAGTTGATTTATGTGGTGTTCTAGAGTGAGATGAGAGTCAAAAATGATGCCGAGGTTATGGACATGAGAGGATGGTGTGAGGGAAGCATTGCCAATTGAGAGGTTGAAGCTGTTGGTGGGTTTGGTGAGGGATTTGGGGCCAATGATTAAGAGGTCGGATTTGTCATAATTGAGTTGAAGGTAATTGGCTTGCATCCAGGATTTTATTTCTGTTAGACAGTTGGTCAGGGTGGAAAGGGTTGGAGCAGTGATGGAATTTGTGGAAATGTAAAGTTGGATGTCATCAGCGTAGCAGTGGAAGTGGAGACCATGACGACGGATTATTTTGCCAATGGGGAGGATATAGAGAATAAAGAGGAGGGGGCCAAGCACCGAGCCCTGGGGGACACCACGAGTCAAGGGAGCTGTAGAAGAGGTGCAATTGTTGATTTGGATGAACTGATGTCTGTCTGTGAGATATGATTTGATCCAGGAGAGTGCTGTGCCGGTGATGTGCAAAGTTGATTGAAGAAGGGAGAGGAGGATGGTGTGGTTGATGGTATCGAAGGCTGCAGTGAGATCGAGGAGGATGAGAATACAGAGGTGTCCGGAGTCAGCAGAGAGAAGGAGGTCATTGGAGACTTTAAGAAGGGTTGTTTCGGTGCTGTGTTTTGATCTGAAACCGGATTGAAATGGTTCGAACAGGTTATTGGAGGAGAGGTGGGTTTTGAGTTGTGAAGCAACAGCACGTTCCAGCACTTTAGACAGAAAGGGTAGATTGGAGATGGGACGGAAATTGCTTGGGTCATCCGGGTTGAGTCCTGGTGACAATGACAATGAAACGTGACAACAAGCAAACATAAGTTTGTACCATATGTCAGTAGCTGGCTAACCTTACCACTGACAGTTTCTGGATTGTGGGGTGCTCTGAAGTCCATGACAGGTGTTGGAAATGAGGTGAGGTGTATGACATACATCTAAGTGTTACTTCTACTGTTTTCCCACACTGCCTTACAGGGTACCTTTTACTGTTCACCTCAGTCAGTTTCCCACACTGCGATCCTGACAGGGTACCTCACAGATAGTTTGTCACTCAAAATGATGTCTTAGCTCTAAATTTCTCAAATACTTAAACTACTTCTTGTTGGAGATGTGATGTTATCAATCTGACCAAAATACCTTAAAACTATTAATCTGACTCCATTCTCCTCTCACCTCTTTCCGCGCAGTTTGTTGATGGGGAAGGATCAGGAGACGCCCTGGTTCTCAGTTGAACCCAAATTTATTAACAATAGGTCAAGAATCTGCATTTACAGAGATCTCTGGTGCAGCCTCATTTCCCTGTTCCCTACATGTTGCAGAGACAGTTCATGAGACTGACCCTGACTCTCTCTCTCAGCACCAATATATAGTCACTAACAGAGTTTCTCTAAGGAATGTAGGTTGAGTCGTCTTCTTATTGGCTCTCCAGGTGTTGTCCCCCTCTGATTGGCTGCTGGCCGTCCTCTGTCTCTGTCTGTGACTGGCATTCATCAAGTGGGTGATCACCCCCCCTTCACTTATCTGTAGAGAAACTGTTAGACACACAAATCTCGCTTCCTTCCTTCCTTCAATTGTTTACCTTCCTCACTTCGACTGAAACACCTCAACTCTAATAAAGTAATTGCTGACTTGCGTTATTCGTGTTACACAGTTACTTCTTTTTATTATTGGGTATAAACATTAACTTCACTTGTGGTCACTCTCTACTCTGGGTGCTCCATAAAATCCCAGGAATCCCCAGCCCCCCTCAAGTGTCCTGCAATGCATACCAACAACAATGAGCACGTGTACAACCAAGTTAGTAAAAGCACATCTGTATAGTATTGTTAATAAAAACATGTCTACATGGGCTATATATTCTTTCACAGGAATTGTTCAGTGTGTGTGTGAGTGTGTCATTGAAGTTGGAAGTTTTTATCATTTCATTACTGACAAAACCTCAGCTGTGACTCTCAATTTTAACTTCTCCTGAAGTGGCTGTATGGACATTGTGTTATTCCAGGGGCAGAGCTTCTGCAGGGGCTGGGGTGGCACTCCCCTTGGCTTCGGATGGAGGAGGGGTCTGAGGAAGCTAGGAGAAATGGGTGGGTGGAAGCAGTATGCTCCGTGGATCTGAATAGTTTTCTAATGAGCAGTAGAAGAAGAATTGAATGTGTGGGCTTATATAGGTTGGCCCGGTCGGGATGAGTCATAGTCGGTAATGAATGAAATGTTGTGCTGCAGCCCTGGCTTCATTTTCACTCTCAAAGTTAACTTTAGGATGTGAAAATGTACAAGTCTCCCAGTGTATTTGGGTAAAATAGTTATCAACTGTCCACCCTCGTCATCATCAGTCACTCGTAAGCCTGATGTCAATAGAGTGCAATTGTGAATAGAGTGAAAGTGAAATTAGAGATGTTGTTGTAAAAAACATCCTTGTTGTAAATTTGTACGGCCGTACTGTTTTCAGTAGGGCAGAAGCTCTGGGACGAGGAATTCGTCTTCTCTTCACAGCTCGAGTGTTTTGTTTTATTTAAGACGAGACGATGACTAAAGTGAGATTTCGTGGAGAAACTTTGTCTGAGTTCTGTGACCTCATTAAAAACCATGTGTTACGCAGCCTGTTGAGCTTCCAGCTTCTTTCAAAGAACCATATTTTTATCCCGGCAGTCAGGATGTATTTCGGTCATTATTAGTTTGACAGTTAGCAAGGGAAATTTTTTCACTGAAGGTGCTGGAAAAACAGGGCAAGAGAAATTTTGAAAGTGTGGAAATGTCTTTACAACTTTCGCTGTTTTTTTGGCTAGTCGCTTTTTTGGAAAAAGTTGCTAGAGGGTTCTGAAAAGTCGATAAACATAGCGACAAAGTTCTTAAGTTTGCACCTCTTTCTCTGTCCGTCACTCTGGAGAGGGCTGTACCGCAGAGCGCCCCCTAAGGCCTCGAGCACTTCTGTTTAAGGCTGAACTTGTAGCATTTCTGTGATTCCAGTTGTTTTCTGGCGGTGTGAATTTTTGGCCTAAGTTTCATGTCATTACTTGCTACACATTTGTTTCCTTTGCAGTGTGTTTCAGCCGTTGCATTTGCTTTAGATGTTTGCATTCCCTTTTTAATGTGCAGCATTTCTGAGAATAATAGGAGTTTCTTATGCATATCATTTCAGCTGTTGCAGCAAGTTTGGCCATTGTCAGCCCCCATAGAAAGCAGAATACCTCCTCCTTAAAGATCCCTAAAGATGTCTCTGTAAGCATGATTTAATGAAGTATCATTAGTCCACTACTAAACTAAAGACTTCTGTGTTCAGAGCAGAAAAGTTGTTTTCGATATAGAAATGTTTGACTTTTTAAAAAACTTCCAGCAGCTGTCATTAACAAACACAGCGATCAGGCTCCAGGAAACATCTCAGGTCACTGCTGTTATGGCATATAGGAGGAAGTGATTCAGAATTACTATTAAAAACCACTTTACAGCCGCCCAAAGGCTGCTGGAGAAAAGGAGGATAAATCCATCAAGTCTGAAGATTCATCAGTGAAACAAATAGTAACTCCTGCTGTATCACCGCCGCTCCCGGACAATCAATGAGCAGTCTACCATCAGATAAACACAGGGAACAAAGTCTGATTCAACACAAATCCTTCACACAGTTTCAGCTCTTAACCTGTGCTACACAGATCTCCAGCAAGGAAGGGGTCTCCTCTGAGCAGTTCACAACATACTGTGCAGTACAGCATAATACAGTCAGCACATTAAACTGCAGACACCCTGACCTGCTAATTGTGCCATGTCAGAGATACTCTGAAGCATCCCGAGCTTCTGCACAGTCGAGCGGCTACACCTGGCGCCACAGTCAGGTGCTGAAGTTGACTGCAGACACCATCTACAAAGTGATCAGCAACTGTAGTCAAGGGCACCAACCACCCACAGGGCTGCTTTTGTCCCAGCGAGAACCAAGGACATCCCCTGGGGCCGTATCATAGGGCTGACATTGTCTTGGGAGGACAGTTTAGGAAAAGGAAGAGGACCAGGTATCTGGACATCCACTGCCGAGCAAAGGGCTGGAAGATCAGATTGTTTTTTTTTAACTCCTTCAAAGTAGCTCCAATGCTAATTTCAGGGGAAGCCAACCAGTCAGAGACCAAGAGCCACAAAAATTACTGTGGTGGGTTACTACAAAGAGCCACAACACACACATGGTCTTACAAACACACTTCCTTGCACACATAAACAAAATGACATGAAATGAAAATTAATACATTTCCAAATTTCAAAGCGAGATTTAGTGTGTTTGTGGGTTTAAGTTCGTAGTTGGAGCTGTGTCAAAGACAACTTTCTGTTTTTACTGCAGATAAGACAGATTCTATCTATCTATCTATCTATCTATCTATCTATCTATCTATCTATCTATCTATCTATCTATCTATCTATCTATCTATCTATGGGTGCGTCTCAAAGCTTCAAAGTTCCATCCTTCCTTCCTCCACTTGTGTTGTTCTCTTGCGTCTTAGTCCCTCCCACCAGAGATGCATGGGAGAGATGCGTGGAAATGAAGAGAGGAGAGAGGATGGAGGAGATTTGTTTTTAGAGCAATGGGACATCCTCTCCTCCAGAGCGTCACATGAAGCGACGTGTTTCAGTGATGACAGCATCAGCTGATCACCTCTGGATCATCTGTCAGTCAGCTCTAACAGCTGTTTGTGTGTCTGCACATGTGCACTGTAATAACTCTACAGAAACATTAACAGAGATTTGTCTGTTCCTTTAACCTGTTAAACAAACACGTTACCATGAAGAAAACCTGCTCTCTGTTTATTCTGTGTGCTGTTTAGAAGCCTGTGGGTCACTTTTCTGGTAAAATGCGTAATTGTGAGATTATTTATGAATTATTCAGCCTTTATCTAGAGCTCATCTGATCGTGAACTCTAAAGCTTATTAACATGACCCACCTTTTTGTGTCTCAGGAAGATATTATTTATTAGGTTTCAGTATTAATCCTCCGTTATATTGATTTGATGATAGTTGTGTTTAGTGTTTTGTGCTTTAAACTCACATCAAACGCTTTGTTACCAGATTTATGATCAGTTTCTGAACGATCCTCTGTGCCTGTCCTCAGCTTGTCTTTTCTCTCATTAAACTCCGTTGTGTTTTTTCGTGTTTTTGTGAAGTTTCATGTGAAGTCTGAGCCGCTGCAGCGTCCAATCAGAGAGTGATATTCCATATGGGGGCGTGTCAGTCAGCGAGAAGACTTCCGCAAAGCCGGCTCTTGTGTCTCCTCGATCATCACTCCTCGTATCAGTCTCCTCCATCCTCTCTCCTCTCTCCTCTGGGCGCAATTATCGCTGTGGGACAGTCTTCAAAATGGCGACTAGGAAAGTACTTCCAAGTACTTCGCATGTACAAAGTCAATGCAAAGACTTGTTTGGATGCAGATTCACCCTGGGCCGCATGTTTAACTCATTTGGCGTGGCGCGTTTGGGGTATCAGACGCCTCTACACTTGAGTTGAAAACATTGAACTTTTGATGCAAATTCACGTGAGGCTGTGTCAGGGCAGCCAATCCAAAGTTATATGATACAATGTGTGTACTCTGCAGAGACTGGGAAAAAAAGGAGCAGGCTTGGGTGAAAGTCTCTGAGGAGACAGGTTTTGAAAGTAAGTTCTGTAAATATTCGTTTCCAGCTGGATTTGCCTGCATGGGTCATCACTGAGTCGGACTGTGTTTTCCTCAGTGGAGTTTTGTCGTATAAGTTGTAAGAGCCTCAGGGACACCTACCTGAAAGAGAGGAGGAAGGAGCAGGAAAAAAGGAGCGGGGCAGGGGCAGAGCCAGAGCCAGGGAAAAGATGGAAGTTCTCTGTGGTCCTCTCTCTCCTCGACCCCTTCATTATCCCCAGGGAGGCCTCGGGGAACATGGGTCGGGGGGTTGAGGATGAGGTCACAGGGAACAGCCAGGAAGGGCCAGTGGAGGTGGATTACCAGGGAGAGGCAGCAGGCCCCTCAGGGATTGAGTGTAGAGGTTTGTTGAGAGAGGAATATGCACAGACGTAAAGCGTCAGCGTGTCGCCCCTCAGCTTGTCAAAATAGTCCAGCGTCCAGCCTCGGGCGTTAGGTTTAAATTTGCCAATTCGCATCTGGTGTGGTGGGAACATTACAGGAGTATAAAGGTCATGCCAAGCTCAACTGACCTGAATATTTTTATTCATTTATCTATTTCATTGAAGGAATACAGAGAGTCCAGTATTCAAGAGGTTAAAATGAATTTCAAAGCAAATAAATTCAGTTTAAAAACATTAAATCAATTTCAGATTACCCTGCCCATATCTAATGAAATAATCCTAAATCATTTCCTCGTGGCACAAATTTCCGCTCATACTCATCTCCTGGCTTCCCATCTTCAGCAGTGCATCAGTCCTGTCCTCTGCCTCAGTTTCTGTCCCTTTTACTTTTATACTTTTCTTCTGTTGAGTGTCTCCTTGCTGATCTGTCTGTGTCACAACCAGAAAGTCACAATTCTTGGAGTGCAGCGACTGAGAGAAAAACACCTGAGAGCTGAGGTGAGCAGAGAGAAAGTTGTTGGGATCATGTTTTCTGTCCAGCAGCAGACAGAAGAAGGATCCTGACTGTGGAAATCATAACTGGATGAGGAGCAGTGTGGACTATACTCCAAACACTGTGTAATCTATTGTCTCAGGATGTGAGAATGTGAGGTGTGTGTGTGTGTGTGTGTGTGTGTGTGTGTGTGTGTGTGTGTGTGTGTGTGTGTCCCTCACAGCAGTCCCTCTGTATGACAGCCAAATCACACTGCTGCAGGACCCTGTTATGTGTGTGTGTGTGTGTGTGTGTGTGTGTGTGTGTGTGTGTGTATTGTTTTCAAGTTCTCAGTTGTTCCCTGATTGGAGTCAGGTGAGGTAAAGCACCTCGGATATCCACTCCAGCTGCAGCTCTGTGTGATCACATGAACACACTCCCACACACACACACTTAAAAAGGCAGAGTCCTCATATCACTCCAACTCATCAACATGAGAATGAGCAACAATGTGTGGTTTAAAACAGCTCCACCAGCCATCAGAGGACATGATTGGTCATACTATTGTCAGGCCTTGTGAGCTGTTTCCAACCTTGAAACAAATATGACTCAGCTCATTGTTCATCAATCTGTAAAGGGTCCTGAAAGGAAAAACAGGCCATTGTTAGTCCTGCTGCTTCTATTACATTATGATCTGGGTGATGGGGAGTTTGGCTTTTTTCAGTGAGACGGTTCTTTTGGCTCTGCTTTTTCAGCTCCCAAACAGCTCCTAATCTAGCATCATTTGTAGCCTCATATTTTAGCCTAACCTGAAAAATATAAATCATTTGTATATTGATAAACTGTTTTATATTCAGTATTTTTATAAGAAGCCTCATTTGTGTCTTTGCTCTGTTATCAAAGCTGGTTTTCTTTAAAAAAAAAAAAAAAATTAATGAAACTTTTTTTGCACGAAAAACAAAAAAAAGATGCTGGTCCTTCATTTGAGGATTTCACTGATATATATGTGTTTTCGAGACACACTCTCCTCTACTGCTATCTAACTCAAAGAATAGGGACAAGACACTATACCTGACCGAGTGTCCCCCTCTTGGTTATCACATATCGGTATGATCTAATGCTCAAAAGATGAAGCACTCAGAGCTGATGCTTTGCAGTCAGAGGTTTCAAAAGTATTCACATTCATTACTCAAGCAGAAGTATAGATACTAGAGTTTAAAAAGACTTCTGTACAAGTTGAAGTATCAACTTGAGCTTTTTACCTAAGTAAAAGTGTAAAAGTACTGGTTTTAAAACTACTAGAAGTATAAAAGTAAAAGTAACTTAAAGGAAGGAAAATGCCATTACGGTGAAAAGCGTAGGCTGTGCCACAGGAGCCTTTAGTTCATATAGTTCATCCCCCTCCCGAGTCTTTTACACAGACATCTTCATACTATGCTACATACGTCTGTTACGCCGTTGCTGAAGTGTGGCGTGATTTGTGTCATGTGCAGGTGTGATGGATCACGTACAAACCAATAGGGTGTTAGAATGGTTTTACATTTACACATCTTATCCATCCACAACCAAACTGACACTCTCTGGATGACGCGATTACAGAGATTTTAAGAATAAGTTTTTACTTTTTTGGGCGTGTGTATTTTTGCACGATGACAAGCTGGAGTGGTACGTAAGTAGCTTTTTAATTTTGTTTCTTAAAGTTTTAGTTCTATATCTTTTCCTTTTACTGCTTTAAGCTTTCAATATTTTATTATCTTATTTGTTTCTTTTAGCTTGGTTGTTTTATTTTCTTACTGTGACTTTAGTATTTTACTATATCTTCATGAAAGTCTCCAGATAGCGTTTTCACAGTTCCTCAGGTCATCTGCAGGGATTTTAATCAACTGTGTTCACCTTGTGCAGTAGGGGTGGTGTTGGTGGGTTAGAGGTGGAAGGTTACACACTGTTTTATTTTTTTATTTTCATTGTTTTTTTTGTCGTTTGCTTTGTTTTGTTTTGTTTTGATTTGTCAAGCACTTTGTGTTGCAACCATTGTGCATGAAAAGTGCTTCATAAATAAAGTTTAATTGAAAAAGTTTGATTGATGAGTACTGGGCTGTTTTGAAAATGCGCTGAGTAGAAAGTGCCGATATTTGCCTAAAAATATAAAAAGCAAAAAGTTTGCTAAAAAATGATTAGTCATGTAAAGTAAAGATACCCCAATTTTTTACTTGAGTAAAGTAACAATGTATTTTTACTTAGTTACTTGACACCTCTGTTTGTAGTGAATCTTGTTTTGCTCAGCTCTCACTCAGTCGCTCAGCTCTGCTCACAGCATAACTTTGTTTAGAATGACAGCATGGCAGACGTGAGGATATGACACATTACTAAAGGTCTGATCCTTCACATATGATGCAGAATGAAACATGAAACATTTCTGGTAACATGTCAGGAGCAAAATTCATATTGTGTGATGTCATCAAAAAACAAACATCAAATATTGCATTTTTCTATTTGCCTTTTGTACCTCTCCTCTCCTTTTTTTTCTTTCTTTTTTTTCTTAATCGAAACAGTAAGGATTCAGGCTAATCCTGTTGGAATAAAAAATAAGTCCACAAACACTATTTGAAGAGGGATTTTTAAAAAAAAATCTATTTTCTTTCTTTTTTTTTTTCTTTTTTTTTTCATTCTTACCTTCTAGTTCCTCCTATAGTAGCTTTACATGAATTACAGGTCAAAGACATCCCTGTTTTTTCCACATTGGTGTTAAAGAGATACCTTCTAGCCTCTGTTGGAAACACTCCATTTTAGCTGCTGTCTCTTTTAGACTCCCCACTCAAAAAACTCCCTTCCCTCTGATTGGCCATCTCTTTGGAGACCTGTTGTAGGCAGTGCTATAGGCACACCTTGGTGTGTCATGAACCAATGAGGAGACCCATATGCCATGATCTCATCATTTCAGCAAGTCCTGTGATAAACTTGTGAAGATCTTGTGTTATTTTAGGACCGGAGTGTTTTGGTCAGTTAACAGATTCAGGTATTTCCACAACTTGTTAATGTGTAAAGGTTTGAAAATCTGCCGTATTTAGTTTAAACATCCAGCATTGTTACTTCACATCCATGTTTAAAGTGTGGGAAAGCAGAATACCCCTCTTTAAGTTTACTTGCCTATTGAATTTTTAATCTTATTTCTATGTATTTTTAGGAGTGCAAAGACAAATTCATTCAGTTTAAAGATGGATGTGTATTTGTTGGGTGTTTTCTGCTCTTACCCCTGCATCTGCATTTTTGAACTTCATCGAACCACATGGACAGAGAAATGTGGTGTTGTAATACCCAGGTTGAAAATATCAGGAAGTCTGGGAAGTAGAAGTTGTGAATGTACTTTCAGGTTCAGCAAAATTTAAAATTCAGCTGAATGAAAAGTATTGGCAAGGTGTCAAAAAAAGGATCTGGAGGAAGTTCTTCAATTCTTTTAAAAAGTTCGGAGAAATTTTTTCCTCATGGCGTCTGGATTGTTTTTGTATTTGAAGCTTGTTTGAGAGACTGATGTAAGACCTGGAATTAACCAAACAAAGGCTGTCCTTTCTCTGGCTTGCTTCCCTTTATGACTTTTTAAGGTGTAACAAACAACCAAAGAAATGAAATTAAGCAGAAATGTACAGCAGCGTATTTCTTTTAATGTATATGAAAGCAAGCAAGTGAATTCAAGAGGAAACACATCTTTGTTTCTTCTCTGTTCCTTCAGGGACACCGCCTGTGAAACACAACAAAGAAATGCAGTTATGTAGCAGTGAAGTCAGGCCTCCAGCCTTTTGTTTGTCCTTTGTTTCTCTGTCATCATCTCTGTCCAGAAAGCCCCAAACAGCAGCTCCTCTGCTTTCTATTCATCCTCATTCTCCACCGTGAAAGGCTCTGTGGGTGGAAGGAAATCCCTTTAAATTTTTATGGCTTTCTCTTTAATGATAAATCAATTTCTCCAACACTGAAAATGTGTCAAAATTATAAATGAGGTTTCTTTATCATTTTGAGAGGCAGATTATAAAAAATAATAAGTGAGGCACCACAGGAGTGGAGTCCATTACCGTCATGTAATCGGACTGAGCGGGCTCCATCAGGCTGCTTATCTGCTGTTAATTAGCACTATAATGGAGAGCAGGGGAAAGGATTCAGCCTCCTCCTCTGCGCTTCCTCTCTGTCTCTGCGTGTTCACCGCTCTCTATCAGGCACAGGGATGTACCCAGATGCTAATGCAGGCCAATTTATTTCAGATACATTCTGTCCTCCCTCAGTCTCACATTTATACATCACTCTGCTGCTCTGTTCAAATCAGTCAGCGTGTGATTGCTGCTCCCTGGCTGCTCTGCACAGCCCAAGAAAAAGAAGAAGAAGAAGCTGAGTTACATCCTGCAACTGCACCACGACAGACATACATTTTCCAAATCACAGTCATATCAAAACTTTAAACTAAACTACAGCTGTGACTCAGCTAAAGTTTACCCCTGACCACAGGATGCAGCAGGTCTCTGGGCTAAAAATAACCAGGGCTTACTGTCACATTGCATCATGGGGTTTGTTGTATTGACAAGTGTCTTCTGTGAGACCTCTTGTTTTGGCTCCCCTCAGAAAGAGAAATGGTTTGATCCCAAGTTTTTATATGGGGTGGGTACTTCAATGTTTATGGGCCCAGAGAGTCAGTGGTGGTTGTTGTAGCTGCAAAACATTAGCATGCTAATCCAAAAAAGACAATCAACAGTAACATTATATGATGCACAGGAATATTTGATCACATTCTGATTCACATTTAATTTGTATTTATTTTTTTGTTTTTATTGTGTAAAGATGTAAATTAGAGCCATATTGTATAGTTTTGTATTAATACTGATTTTAAGTTTTTAGTTTCAATTTAAGCCACAAAGGGGCTTGGTGTGGTCAGCAGCAAAGACTGGATAATACATGCATGTGGTTTCAGTGACATCACCCATGTGTTTCTAATACAGGGTTTTGAACTTTAATTGGAGGGTCTTTGGCCTCTTTGCAGACAGCTACAGAGTGCCCACCTGTCAGTTAAGTTAGACATACCCTTATATGAGCACAAAGAGTTACCAAAAAAAAAAAAAAAAACCAAAAAGATTCATCCCCTGTACTGTGTGTGTTGACAGAGAAATGAGATTTTGAGACCCAGACAGTTTTTCAAATCAGGCTGTAAACATGTTGTTGCTGTAAATATTGATGTCTTGTTTCTGTGGTCAGCCTTCAAGGGACTGTAAGGAGTTTCTAAGTCATCTTGAGAAGTCTCACTTTTAGATGTCCTGATCTTAGTCTACAATTCAAAATGAGATTATCAGCAGTAAAATAGATCAGTTTCCCTCTCAGGTCGAAGAGGATCGGATTGATTACAGCACGTCTAAGTCTCTCGGACAACACCCCGCCAGCTGATGAAGTTTAGTAAAGAGAAGAGAGTTCTGCGTTTTCTTTGCTAAAAAATGATTTCTGTGATTAATGTTGTAGTGATGGTGGACACTGGAGCTTAACTGTCAGACAGAAAAAGGACAGAAGAGCAGAAGAAAGATAAACAGGAGAGATAGAGCACGAGCTAAAGGCTAAAACACAAACTGTTTCCAACCCACAGTCAGCAGTTATTCTGCAGTGGTCTGTCTAAACTTGAGAGTCTATCAATAAAATGAAGAGTGAGGTTACATTAGCTCTGATTGGTAGATGACTGGCAGGACATAACCAGGATTTACACATTACAGACATGTCTTAGAGCACTGGGCTGCTCGTAGCACTAAATATAGATAACTACTAAACTACAGCCCAAAGTTACATAGTTTTCCTGTTGCCACTTTCCAAACAACAGCTTTATGTAACAGTTGTACTGATCACAGAAAAGTACAGTTGAAAATCTGATCTGCATTTATTTTTCAAGAAACACAAACACCTTGTTAAGAACAGTCATGACTTCATGATGGTATGCGCCCAAGTGCTTATGGGAAGCATAGTCTTTGTTCTGGAAAAAAAAACAGCACAGATTCTGGCCAAAGATGTCACTGAAATCCACTTCAAACAGACAGTCCTCACAGTCCCTTTAAGTGGAATCTTAAAGAAGTTTTTAGCACTTGCATGTTGGCTAATTATTTTATAGACCAGAGGTTACTGCTTGGTTCCACAAGTGAACAGTTTGGCATAAAGGTTTGGCAACTAGGTTGCTAGGCGCTACCCAAGTAGCTGCCTGTTGCAGCAGCTCTCTCGTCTTTGTCCGTTTCTTGTTAATTTTTTCGTCTCTTTTTCGTCATCTTTGTATTTGGAGTGGATCATCACTTTGTATGGTTCATTGTCGGTCACGGACACCAAACTTTTTGTGGCTTCGGCGATATTTTTTACTACTTTTCTCCTGTGTTTGTCTGGAGATCCTACATGTAACCATGGCTGCATTGTTTACATGCAAAATTAGCTGTTAGCAGCCTGTAGCATGTCAATGCTAACTAGTGTAGGGCTTGATGATTTCTCTCGAGCTGAGGAGGAGGAGGTGAGGACGACGTGCTGGTTCTCGGATGTGAGCTGGGAGGTGACGACGTGGACCTGTCCTTCCATCCATCTTTGTTGGGAACGTGGGATCTCGCTCCGGGGGATGGACGAGCTAGCTGTGCTAACCCAGCGGCATCGTGCTGTTCACGGACGTGGCTGACGGAGCTGACATCGGATGCTGGCCCAACATTGGAGGAGCTTCGCCTGCTGTGAGCAGACAGGATCCAGGAGACAGAGACTGAACAGACTGCTGGGGAGGCTCAGTCCTGGACCCTGTGGAGGTGGAGACTGGCTGGGCTGGAGAGTGGTGGACGAGTGGTGGACGGGATGTCGTCATCTAATTTCTTATGGACCTTTTTGCACTTTCTATACTCTTTCTTACTTTTGTTTTCTTAAATGCTGCGGTGACTCCTGAATTTCCCCTCTGGGATAAATAATGTATTTTCTATTCTATTCTATTCTATTCTATAATCTTTGAAAATTCATACAACATCACACAGCCACTGAAACATGTACACACTAGCAGTTTTTCAATAATAATGATAGAAGCCAAAATTTAGAGACCTGCAGTGTAAATCCAACCAAAAAGATCCATAGCTACAACTTTTTAAAAACTTTTTTTTACATGTGTGGTGACTTCATCTGCTGTGTTTGTCAGCCTTCTTATTGTTTCCTGCCGGTTGTTCAATGATGGGGATTTTTGAGTCATAGACTGCAGAGAAGCTTGAAAGTAAGAAAGCTAAAGGATGGTGTAGATGGTTTTCCATCAGTGAGTCCAGGTATGCTCAAGTTTTTTTTTTTTTTTTTTTGGGGGGGGGGCTTTTTCGGTTCCCACTGTTGAGGTTTGAGCTCAGATTTGTTCATGTTGGGTTTTATCAGTCAATTTAGAGTCCAGTTCATACTCACTCTCTGTAAAGTGGTATTGTTCTGTTACAGCTTTAGTCCTCATGATTATTTCTCTCTTTAGACTGATTGTTTGTTGTGTGCTAATGTTGGCTACCTCCTGCAGGCAGTTGCAAGCTGGTAATGTTTATTTGTTCAGTAACAAACAAAAAAAAATAAGACTTTGGAGTCCAAGCCAATGCCAGAGTTGATTTTGTACAGAGTTGAAGCACTTTTGTAGATTTCATTTTTTTTTATTTTTGTGTTTGGGCCAGTTTTTTAATTTTTTTTTATGGTCTTTTTTTCTCAGCTCATGCCAACAGTCCGTACTGTCTATTCCACAGTCTAAATGGATCAGCTCTAAGTTTTGTACGTCATTCATCTTTTTATATTTCAGTTTTCCAAACGTGAGGTGATCATCAGATGTTAGGCTCCATCCTGTGAGGATCTTGCATGTCCACGCTGAGCATCACAGATCTGTCAGAGTGAAGCTGTCAGCTGCAGCATGGCTGCACGTGTCCAGGATCTTTGATTAGCACGTGGTCAAAGTTTGCTCCCTCTTTCTCTATCTCATACGGATGAATCTCACCCCCTCAAAGTCACTGAATTTAATTTGACCAAAAATAGCATCCAGCTATCTCCAGAGCGAGTCCAATTAGCTGGTTGTAGTTGGTTGTAACAGTGAACTCTAAGATCCCGATCCTGTGACTTCTCTCTGGCTTTTATGTTGCCTTCTTTTCTGCTCTAACCTTTCTTTTTATTATGCTGCTGCACCCTTATCTTAGTGAGACTTTTACCTCTGCTCGCTGTCTTTCTGTCTGTCCTTCCTCTCTGAAGCACAAGGACGGGAAAGTTAGTGTGGGAACATAATTCACAGCAATGCACAGGAATAAAAAACATCAAAGCCGTTCACATTAATAGATAAAAATAAGACGAATAAGGACAAAGTCCTGTGATCATCACTCCGACAGAGCAGAAAGTAGAACTTGTTACTTTCATTATAGGAAATATTTTTTTAAAGAAGTTTGACGTCACAGGTAAAAAGTTTATTAGAGCTGATTGAACTGAGGCTATTTGTGCTGGTACTTAATAAACCTGGGGTAAGGCTGTCTGCTAATGAGTTCATAATGGAGTCCCTTATCATTACTGCTCTGCCCTCTATAAGTCATGTTCTAGCAAAGTTTGCAGCCAAACTTATAAGAAATGTAAAGTTTTGCCAAAACTCTTCCCAGAACTTGAAAGATCAGCAAATTTTCCTGGGCGTGGAGGTTTGTGACCTCCAGGAGGGACTCAGACTCTGATGGTGAAATGTGAGGCTGTGATTTTTTACAGTAATGGCATTGAGCATGAATGAAAAGCCTTTATTTATCTCTTCTATCACCACTTATACTTTTTCTGCCAACCTGCAGGAATTTCAAGGATGTATAATCATAAATTTAGTTTTCACTCCATAAAACACTTTAATCTTATTTGCTTGATTTTTAAAAAACTGAACAAAGAATATGTTTACACACTCACACTTCAAAGTTCAAGCAAAGGCAAACGTGTTAATGTAATAATAATTAACAAAAAAAAAAACTAAAATTAAAGTAAGTGTTTGTTTTGGTTTCAGTGAAAATTGAATAAAAATATGAGCCACATTCACCCGATGAGTCTTAAAAAAAAAAAAAGAGTAGGCCTTGACAAAAAGTATTTCTCAACAGTTACAAAGTGCTGTTGTTTGAAACGTGACAAAAAGCAAACCATTTCTGTACCACAGTGTAGCAGTCAAGTATATGTAGCGCTATCCGCAGCCTGGTGCTCCAACATGTCCATAGGCTAACAACAAGCAAACACTGTCAGTTTGTACAATGGTTTAGTAGCCAGCTATATTTTAGGCTACTCATAACCCAGTGCTCTGAGACATGCCTGTGCATGTTACCAGCTTTCATCTACCAACTCCAACCTCACCAATCAGAGCTATCATAACCTCACTCTTCATTTTATTGATAGACTCTCAAGTTTGAACAGACCACTGCAGAATAACTGCTGACTGTGGGTTGGAATCAACATTAGCACAAACAGATTAGTCTGTGTTTTAGCCAATAGCTCATTCTGTATCACTCTCCCGTCCAACTTCCTTCTGCTTTTCTGTCCCATGTCTGTCTGAGTTTGTCTTGGCTGAAAAAGATTTCTTGTATTTTTGTAGCAATGGACACTGGAGCCTAACTGTCAGGTCTCCCTTCTCTCTACTAAACTTTGTCAGCCAGCATGGTGTTGTCATAGAGGGCTCTAATTTCATAGACCAGGCGCAAGCGCAGGTGCACCTGCCTTGCGCCGGCCTTCGCCGAGCGGACAGGGCGTGACCAGCGCACTTTGCAAGTTTCCTGCAGTGCCAAGAGAGGCACAGTCAAGGGGCAGATGAGCGCAGAGCTGCGTGTCCACGCCTCCCTCCGCGCAAATGGCAGAGAGGGAGGAGAAAAGCCGTGAGTGGGTTTAACACAGCCCAGCGCTGTTTTCACCAATCAAATGAGCGCCTCTCCTCGCCTTTAAATGCCCTGCGGCCGAGGCGCAGCGTCTGATTGGTCTGACTGATATATAGCACTGCGGAAAGTGTGCTGGAAAGACCTGATAGCGGAGACGGTCAGAGCCGCTGTCCCTGCAGCAGGAGACTGGACAGTGGGGCACATCGGAGGACACACTGGTGTGTCACCGTGTGGTGACACACTTTGTGTCACCACACGGGACTTCGGGACAGATGTAATCTGTTCCTTTGTCATTAATAGGAGTACAAAATGAAGAGACAGTTACACACCTGGCTTATCCATTCAGAATACTTTTGATCCACCTGCACTCCTGGTTTGTCATCGCTAAATAGCAGAACCTTTGGTGATATACTGTATACTCTCCCAGTGTCTCCACCTCATCCTCCTTATAATAATGTACTCCATCTTTTTAGATCACGTTAGAAATAAAGACTAAAACAGAGAAATATGGGAAATCACAGGTAAATCCTGACATACATACATACAACATACATTTATTTTGTCTCTTTTTCTTTGTCTTTTCTCTCCCTCTTTTCTTTGAATTAAATGAAATGAGAGAACCAGATATACTCAGTATCAGATGTTAAGGCTGTTTATTGTTTAATTGTAAGATGTGCATCAAACTTCCAGCTGCCGTCAGGTTAACTTTCCATGATGACAAACGGCTTTAATCTGACATCAGATGTGACGGGACAGTTAATATAGATACAAATGTTTATGCTGGTTCAGACGGTTACATTAAATAGTGATTGCTGTGATTGTTTACTGCATTAAAATATGCCTGACACTCTGGAAAGGTTGGAGCTGGCGAGCTTTAAGTGCACTTTTTTGGCACGAAATTGTCACTGCACCAACATGAATCTGCTGTCAACCCCCCTGGCGCACAGTCACACCCATCTCTGTGCAGACGGTCTACCAAATTGTCAAATTGGCAGCGCACGATGGTGCGCCACACGAAATTGGCACTGCGCAGGGTGCACCAGGCTTGCGCCCCCTGCGCTGCGCCACAAAATTAGAGCCCAGAGAGTTCAAGGTGCCATAAATCAATCCAGTCCTGCTCGACCCTATCAGGAAGTTTAGAAGCAGCATTTAACAATAACCTATACTGGTGCTGATAATCTCATTTTAGAGTGTGGATTACAACCAAAAAGGGAAACTTTTTCAATATCACTTGGAAATTCCACACTGCCCTTTAAGTCTAACAAGAGTAGTTTTGCTAGAATAAGCTGCCAATGACATACCACTGTCTCACTTCACCCTGCAGGGATGAATCTGTGTGGTAGAAAATAGAAGCAGGAATAGACCAATGAAGAGGTTCTCACAGTAGGTGACTAATGCTCAAGCAACCTTCTTCAATTCAGTAAATAATACAGTAACTATTCACCTCCTTCAGAATGGATCTGAGTGTAAAACTACTGTCATTAAAATAATTAGTAATTTAATAAAGTTACTTCTTTCTACATCTGTCCTCATAATGTTGCACCCTGCATCTCCTCTTTCTTGTATTCTGATAATTATCTCTGAGACTAGCAACTGTTGATTCATGAAGCATGTTTTGAAGAAAATACCACACACTGTTCAGTCTGTTTGGTCTCTACTGGCTTTCAGATTTCTTTTTCTTTTTTTTTTTAAGCACAGGTGGTGGTTCGAATGAAGTCTTGTGTGTTTGGATGGAGTGGTATTCCTTCATTGGTCTGCTGGGATAATGTGTGCTGCACCTGGTGTTTGCAGCATCAAGCTCTCTGGTAAGTACCACAGTAGGAACATAGTGTTTGGTTAGGTGCGTTGTGAGACTGGAATTGGCTTGGAGGTGACAAGTTGCCTTGAGCAGGAAAAATAATGTGGATTTTTCCAGACAGAAAGCTAATGTCTTGCAGAAATGCAACCCACACGTATAATGAGTTAAATTAGAGGCTGGGGCTTGAGTTTAAGACAAAGAATGAATGAACTTTAAAGAGGGGCTATCATGCTGACCCATATTTTGAATATGGATACTAAGTAACAGTTCTGGACACTTATATTAAGCATGTGCTAGTTTTCAAACCTCTACAGTTCCTGTGTTTTAGTTGTCTCTATCTCATTATGCAAGCTGCTTTCCCCATGCACTTTTAGTTTTACCTTTCTATGTATGTACTCTTACTGTCCCTTTAGATCTCATATATGTATATGTCCAGATAAGTGTATGCACAAATGTACGGCCTAAACATACATTTTACTTTTGGTTGAATGTGTTTTTATCTCTTCGCGTTTCCATGTCATCAATTGAACTATGATTGCTTATGCTCCAATATATGTTTTTGTATGTTGTTATGCTGTTTTTAATGATTATTCATACCTTGTCACCCCCCCCTCCTTTTTTCTTTCTTTCTATATTAACTAATTTAAATACTACTACTACTACTACTGCTACTACTACTACTACTACTACTACTACTACTACTACTACTACTACTACTAATAATATTATTATTATTATTATTATTATTATTATTATTATTATTATTATTATTATTTTTTATTGTTATTATTATTATTATTTTTTTTTATTGTTATTATTATTATTATTATTATTAATAGTAGTAGCAGTAGTAGTAGTAGTAGTAGTCTTGTCATTTTGTACGTGTCCTTTAGGATTGTCTGTCTCCTGTTGTATTTATGTGTCTGTTTTGACCTGAGATGGGTGGGTTAATAGGAAGAGGAAGGGGAAACAAATTTGTTCACACACTACCTCGAAGTTATACTACTGTCCTGTAAAAATGTTTGTCATTCGCATAAAGTGTCAATAAAAAGAGTTGGAAAAAAGCACTCCACTTTAAAAGTAGCACGAGATCTTCATAAAATCTTCTCCATTTTGTTGAAATGATGAGGTCATCATATATGGACCTCCTAGCTAGATAGTGATATGTTGGAAAGTGGGGCCTGAAACACCAAGGTCTGACACACCTCCAGAGGGCTGACCAATTAGAGGAAAGGGGAGCTGGGAGCCTTAAAGAGACAGCAGCTAAAACAGTGTTTCAGACAGAGGCTGAAATAAGAGTTTTCTAAAACCCCAGTGAGATAAAAATAGGGATTTTTCCTATAGCTGTAAATCCTTCCAAGCTGTTGTGGTGGCACCAGAGAGACAGTGTGAAGCCCATCTTTAACTTTGTCTCCCTCGCAGTAACTTTGCTCCTGTTAAACAGTTGGATTAGAAGTATAGAAAGCTTTACACAAATCCAATGAAATATTATATTAAAAATGTGCAACAGAAATTGAGTACTTGGTGAATAAAATGTGGAGCAAGTTTTCAGAAGGCTGTACGGAGAGTGTGGAGGGAATTTTGAGCAGACAGGAGATTACTCATTCCCTCCTATGATAAAAAACAGACTCTAAAAAGCCCTGGAGACACAGCTGTTAACATGATGGTCTACCTCCTCTGTACCTGTGCTTAGTCCCTTTGTGACGCCTCAGGAGCTCCTGAGCATGTTTTATTCAGCACACATGCAGAACCAGAGGCAGTAAACACTAAGAAGACACCAAACAGCTCTAACATCCCACAGTCCTGCTATTATCCTCAGTGGACGGAGACACTTCAGAGATTACACTGAATGTGTTTTTAAGGCTGATGGTAATAAAATGTTTGGGGAATGCTGAAGAGGCAGCAGAGGGAAATTATGGGAAGAGAAATCCCAGGTTTGTACTTTTCACTTGGAGTAAAGATAAAATTGGTGTCCTTGTGAAAATATGAATAGAATATTAAAAAAAAAAAAAAGGTTCTGGCATATTTGAGGATGGGCTGAATAATAGAACGATATATATATATATATATATATATATATATATATATATATATATATATATATATATATATATATATATATATATATATATATAGGTAAGGATTAAACAACGAGGAAGCGTGCATTAGACCATTCTAAGGCGGGACGTGGAGTGGGAACACCACGACGCGCAGCGGAGTTCATGTTGTAATCATCCAGATAAATATCAAACATGTTTGAAAATTATCGTGGCGGCTCTGACGAGTCTGTGTGACGATCGTGGGGCTAAAGATTCCTATGTCAACCGCTCACACTAGAAGATAATCTTTGCTGAACGTCGGGGCCGATTTTAGTCCCCGACCAGATTTCTTCCCCAATTGTCGGGAGGACCGAATCTGGGTTAAATCGGGGCGAGAATCCTGAAGTGTGAGTCAGTCTTTATTAGAGACGGGGCCCAGTAGGAGTGCAGGCTGGTCTCGCATGCGTTGAAATGTGTGTGATGCGTTGCTATGGTAACACGCACAGCAGAGTGATACAATGGTGATTTAACTTGCTGAACTAACTGTCAACTGGCGTGCATTAGACCAATCTAATGCATGCCAGTTGACATCGGAAATCTCACTGACCATGGTATAAATGTATATATATATATATATATATATATATATATATATATATATATATATATATATATATATATATATATATGTATATATATATATAAATATATATATATATATCAACCCTCCTCCTTTACCTGGGCTGGGAACCCTGCAGAAGTGACCGTAACGAGCATGATTCCATCTGCTGTGAGTGAGGAGGACTGTCTGTCTGTGTTTTGGATAGGGGTGAACTCACACAAGCTGCCCATGAATAGATTAAAAGAGGCTTTGACCTCAGATTCTCCAAACTCCAGAAAAGTTACAAGAATTGTCATCTTCAAAAAAACTCACCAGAGGGTCTGAAAAATTATTAAATGTAGCGACAAGTGTCTAAGTTAGAAACACTCAGTCACAGTTTTATCCTCCACTTTCTTACTGCTATCATCAGACTGAGTGCCACAGGTACACCCTCCAACTCCGTCCTCTCTGCTCATCATGTAAACAACACACACACTTCCCCACAACTGTTCCACTGTATCCTTCACCTCATGTTGCGCATGCGTGTGGTTGGAACTACAAACTCCCTCCAAACTGAGCTGTAAAATGGCAAAGAAAGAAAAACACACTGAAAAAAATGTTTTGTTGAATTTACCCAATTTTATTAATTTTAGCAGTTGCACGCAATATCTTTATCTAGATCTAGATAATTTATTTAATCCTAATGTACATGTTATATGGAAGTTATTTCTAATTAAAAACGTTTGTTGTTGTAACTCAAATACACATAGTAGATTTTACTCAAATTTTCTAAGAGTTCACAACTAAACCCATGTTCATCGAACTAAATTGTATTGTGTTGCCTTGACTGCAATAAACCTTTTGCAATAAACCGTGAGTGAGGAGGGAGTGCAGTGGATATAAGACCCCGCTGTACATTAAGATGTTAACCTGCCAAGGGCACAAGCTTTCTGTGCTTCACATTGCATGGACTTGCTGTCTGTGCCCTGTGGCATGGACCGTGTACTTTTTAGCATGTTTAATATTTTATATGTTAATAAATGAGATGTGTTGATAAGCTAAAATTATGATCAGAAATGACAAACTGGGTTTTGTCTTCAGTTATATTCAAATTACCATTACTGAGAGTATTTTAATTGGAGCCCTCACTGTCATGGAGCACAGACGGCCAGGCAGCCAGGACAAGCAGCCTATGCTGTGGAGCAGAGCCAAGTAGCCAATGCCATGGGGAGCAGCCTATGCTGTGTAGCACAGACAGCCAGCCAGCTAGCACACTGTCCCACAGACAGGCAGCTGGTCCATGCCATGGAGCACAGACACACTGTCCCTGCGTGGTATCTTAATGTGCATCAGAGTCTCATATCCACAGTGTTCCCTCCTCACCCATGGTTTTTCCTTTTAGGTTTTGAATTGAATTGAATTGAATTGAATTGAATTGAACTGATTTTTATTTCGGTCATGTCGACACACATATACAACATCACACATTGTCAATAGATGATCACATTGTACATGTCCGAAAGGGAAGACGG
Source organism: Halichoeres trimaculatus (assembly GCF_033239565.1). Classification (NCBI taxonomy): domain Eukaryota; kingdom Metazoa; phylum Chordata; class Actinopteri; order Labriformes; family Labridae; genus Halichoeres; species Halichoeres trimaculatus. The sequence goes on from NW_027437185.1 coordinate 6,031,447, forward strand.
GAGAAGCAGAGCTTATCTAGTCCCGTCCCCGTTTACTCAATATTTAGTCTCCTCTTTTTCACATTTCATTAGAGTAATATAAATTTTGATTACATTTACAGAACTTTGCTTAATTATTTATTGTCTTTTAGTGTCCATAGTTGATTTGATGTCCAATTTTGTTTTCATCTAAGGCATTGTCTTTTTTTTTCGTCAATAGTTGATTTTAAATGTCCAATCCTGTTCTTCATGTACGGCCTGGTTCGTGGGTCTTTCAACTTTGTTTCTGTTGATGTATTAAGCATTTGACTCGTTGTCACTCTCCCCTTCGCCCAGGCGTGCTCCAGCACTACCGTCCCGGGCTCTGCTGCGGTTTTCAGCCATGTGGGCGTTTCCGCCTCCTCCTCGGGTTGTATTGAGGAGTGCACAAGCCATCATTCTTTGACCTCCGGCTCTATTGATGTCATTGCTTGCTTGTAGCATCGCCTCTCTCGTTGCTGTGAATTCAGCTTTCATGCGTCTCAGCCTCCACATAATTCCGCCGAGGCCCAGTCCCAGGACTGTGATCACTGCTCCAATTGCTGCAAACATGAACACGTCCTCTACGTCCTCAACCTGCAGTATTGCCAGACGCACAGCTCTCCATTTATTCCAGCTGTCCATTGCGTACCCAGCTAGGAAAGTTCCATCAGGGCATTTTGGTTCTCCCGGGCCAGCTTGGCGGGTTGAGAAAACTTTATCGATTGCGTTAAAAGCCCAGCTTAGTGGATCCATTTTGAGAATGTCTGCCCCTCTGCAGTTGGTTGCAGATTATTGAGTTGAAACAACTTAAAACTTTGAGTTGGATTGATGCAAAATATTGATTTGAGAAGAATTAAAATATTTAATTTATTTGACCTATTAAGTTGGGATGATAAAACTTGTTAATTTCATTTCAAAGAACTTAATTTATTTAGGTGTGACCAATTGAAGCAATTCATTTAAGTTGGTCCAACTACTTCTTTTATTAGTTGTATCAACACAGAATTTCAAATTGATATGATCCACAAAAATACATTGGAAACCTTAACTTAAATATTGAGATGGATTGAGTAAAAAAATTATATCACTTCAACTGAGTGACAGATTTTTACAGTGCAGGTTATCCTCTGGCTCTGCTCTCTGATGAATAGGGCCTATTGCACATTACTGCCACCTCCTGCTCTGGAGAGGTGTTGCAGATGGGATTCCTACCTAAACCAATTAGGTTGAGTTAACATAAAGTGATCTTGTTGTTTTAACAATTTTGCACATCATTCTGAAACAACATGATTTAATCATGTTTAACCACTGAACATGAAATAATCTAGTAGAAGCTACATGTTTTATTTATGCTGATTGAACAAACACCAAAGTTCCTTTTTTGAGTGCACGAAACGAAAAAAATCACATGCCCTTCTGAACCGAGAGAGGGAACTGACTAGTTTGAATTTTTTGCATAAAGCGTTCCATCCCTCGAACATGCAACGGAACAGAGCCAGACTGCAGACGTATCTGGTGTATCTGAGGGGTGAGTGTTGGTGTAAATGACCTAAAAACAGGATGCTGATCACCTGGAAGGTGCACCTATGCTGTGACAATGAAAGAGGCAGAATGTGTCTCTGCTGAGGGGTCCCCCTCATCAGTGGACCAGCTGCAGTGAGACAGTATGAACCTTATTGCAAACATGCCCTGTGTGGTTTACTTTTACTTTTTTTCATTTCAGTGTTTGAGCTTTGTTGGTGATTTTGTGCCATTAGTTGGATCTTTTGGTCTCTGATAGAAGGATTGCTTTTGGTGCATATACTTAGTATCCTTAGTTTTGTGAGGATTGTTTTCTGTTACTTTATTGACCTCAGTTCCCTTATTAAGACACTTAATTTATCACTCCCTCCTGCTGTCTCTTTATTTCTCAAACTTAACCTGGTGCTAATTAGTTTTTGTTTGTCCTTAATGCCCCTACACATTGTCTGGACGTAACTCAAAGCAAGGCAAGGTTAACTGTTTTTAAGGTCAAAATTGGTCAGAATAAGCCAAATGACCCCCGATCTCACAGAAAAATTAGCTATTCAGACAAAAAAATAATGTTTTTTTTTTTTAACTATATTGTTAAACATGTTTATTTATTTACTGGACTGTTTTTCAAACTTTTTAAAAGGAATCAAGGTGTCTTTGTATTTTTATATCCTCAATAAGAACTTTTTATCTGGATTTGTCAGCTCAATGTGGCTCATTTAAGTCTAAGACACAGAAACTTTGCTCAGATTTCAGTTTCTGCTGTGTCTGTTCTTCTTTCATAAATCTTTCCTCTGGATGTGAATGGATTTCTTTCAGTGTTTTATTACCTCCTTCTGTTTGAATCCTTTGTGAAACATGAGCAAATAACAGAGAGTGATTGCTAAAGACCTTTCCTTTTATTACGTTCTTTATCTCTGTTAATCAGACAAATATGTCTCAGGAATCCTGCACATTGCTTTTACCCTGCTCTTCACAAGCTCATCTCTGTGTCTCTAAAGTATGTGTGTGTTTTCAAACTTCTTTATCCCTGAGTGTATCAGTGGGTGTCGCTACCAGAGAACAATAATTATCAGCATCTGTGGGCTGAGGCCTGTTGACACTCTCATCTCCATTAGGAACAGCAGGAGCTATTATGGCGCACAGGCAAAGCATCATGGCAGCTGTTGGGATACGCACACTCTGTTCACTGACACAAGATACCGTAATTAGCCGCCTTTGCTGCAGACTTCCTCTGTATCACTTCACTGTGCAACACCCAATCTGCACTTAAAAGATGATGTTTTGCAGCATTTCTGTTAATTAGACCGTGCACAGTCAGACACACTGAGGGGATGAAACAAAGGTCAGGAGCTTGGTTCGCACCAACATCATCATATCTGAGTCACCGAGCTACCACAGTTGCTGCCTCGCCTCCAAAAGTGGTTCTTTTAAAGCTCTTGTATGTTCATGCGAAAAACCTGGCAAAGCTGTGTGGCTCTTAAATATGTATTACCCTGGTATATAACATTTTTAATCTTTTAAGGAGCACTTTATGCCAGAAAAATGAGGGAGCGCTGTCAAATCACCCCCAGCACTTCAGCAGACTGAGCTCATGAGGTAAGAGGTTAATGGGAGGAGGTTTGACCCCCAGCAGAGAAGGCAGGCCTCCTGAGGATGAGGCCTACTCACACCCAGCTCCCATACTGTAAATCTCCTGACCTCTTATTAAAGTCCCTTCATACTCCTGCCCACGGGAAGAACTGAACAGTATGGCTCAGAAGAGGCCAGAACCACCCTTTAAAGAGAGGGTATTGTGCTTTTTTAATTTTATTTCATTTTTTGTCCTTATTTTGTCCCTCTTGTACCCCTGTAGTATCTCTATATGATGCACAGCTAAAATAAATCCCATGTTTTTCTTGCACTGGAAACCCCTTATTTCAGGCTGTGTCTTAAACACTTTGTTTAGGGCTCCATGCTCCTCTAAAGGCCTGTCAGGGGCAGACCTTGGTGTTTAAGGCCCGCCCCTCCAACATGTCATGAAACAGTTATGTGTGACCTCATCATTTTAGCAAGATGAAGAAGATTTCATGAGGAGCTAATAGAGATCTTGTATCATAGAATAGAAATAGAATAGAAAATACCATATTTATCCCCGAAGGGAAATTCAGGAGTCACAGCAGCATTTAAGAAAACAGAAGTAAGAAAGTGTATAGAAAGTGCAAAAAGGTCCTTAAGAAAATAGATGAGGACATCCCGTCCACCACTCTCCAGCCCAGCCAGTCTCCACCTCCACAGGGTCCAGGACTGAGCCTCCCCAGCAGTCTGTTCAGTCTCTGTCTCCTGGATCCTGTCTGCTCACAGCAGGCGAAGCTCCTCCAATGTGGCGCCGGCGTCCGATGTCAGCTCCGTCAGCCACGTCCGTTTACAGCATGATGCCACTCTGCCCTCCGGCAGCCCCACTGCCGCTTGGCTAGCATGGCTAGCTCGTCCATCCCACCGGAGATAGATCCCACGTTCCCAACAACGATGGATGGAAGGACAAGTGCACGTCGTCACCTCCCAGCTCACACCTGAGAACCAGCACGTCACCCTCACCTCCTCCTCCTCACCTTGAGGGAAATCATCAAGCCATTAGTTAGCATTGACCTGCTACAGGCTGCGAACAGCTAATTTCACATGTAAACAATGCAGCCATAGTTACATGTAGGATCTCCAGACAAACACAGGAGAAAAGTAGCAAAAATATTGCTGAAGCCACAAAAAGTTTGGTGTCCAACCACTCCTTGTCCACAAAAACAGAGCACGAGACTCTGACAAACTAAACCAGAAGGCTGTGAATCTTTTTCATTAGGTGAAGTCTTTTAATGTTGTTTCTATGAATATCTCCTGTTGTCTTTGTGGGTGGAGGCTTTTTAAATAATGAAATATCAGCTTTAAGACCTCAGACTACTCCTCTGTGCTGTCATGCTCTACATTTGCACATACAGCATCATCATCTTCAAAACACTGATACTACAACCCATGATAAATTTCACACTTGATTATTGTTCCTGTGCCGCAGGAAATTGAATTTGAGCAGAAATATCAGCTCACTTTGCTTAAAGAGGATGAGCCACTCAGCGACGGCCTGCTCTCCAGGGAGTCCTGGGAAATTAAAGATAAAAAGGTAAAAAAAAAAGATGGAGTGATGCAAAATAATATTAGGTTTGGTTGTGAAAGGGTCATGATATCAGCATCTAACTGTGATGATTCACAAACAGCTCATTATTTTTAATTGGCTCTACCTATCCAGTGAGTTAACACTGCAGCATGGAAGCTTCGATTCACTCTGCCAAAATGTTATTTTCACAGCAGACATTTTAACACGCTCTAACAGGAAAAACACGAGCGTACCAAACAACATTTATGATGGCTGTGTTCCATTTAGCTGTGTCAGCCCCTGAGCCCCGCTATCTGACGCTCTGGCATGACTTTCTGAGGCATTCAGATGGAATAAATCCATTCTTAATCTCATTATTTACACCTGTGCTTCCCACACTATTACAAGTCAAAGTGTCTGCCAGCGAAGAGATTTACAACCTTTGAGGACATCTGGAGCGAAATCCTGTGATCTCTTAAAACCCGGCGCTGTGTCATCAGACGTGAAGTTTAAGCTCAGGTGTGCTTCCATCGACAAACAGCTGCTTTCTCTCCCTGTGTTGTTGTTCTCCCATTACAACAGAGTAAGGGAAACACAAGGCAGGAGTTCAGTAGGGGAGACCGGGGCTGGTTGTAACACAGGTCAGCTGAAACACTTGCATTTGCTCCAATCAGAAACAAGTCAAGAGTCACCTGACTCACCCTTAACATGCAAAGTTTAATCCTAAATCCACATGTGAAGAAGTGGAGCCCTGATACAGACACAGCTACATTTCTGAGGGAAAACTTAATTTTGAGGTAAGAAATTGTTTTTTTTGCTCAAATTATTTTTTGTGATTACCCAGCATGCTTTGTTGTTAAACTCATCGAATATACATCATGTTGATTATGTGTTTGGCTTTCTTTAATTCAGATTGCTGGTGGTGAGGTTTTAGCTGTAAGCCAAGCTAGCTTATCACTAATGCACTCAGGGACAGTTATGGCAAACTTGCTTGGGGTAAATTGTAGAATTTGAAGAAAGGGGTTAAGTGCATGACATGTAATCTGTAGACCCATGAAGGCTCACTCCAGGTGTGCCATACACCAACCTTTGTTTTTCAAAGTGACATTATTGGACAGGCTCCAGCCACCCACAACCTGAACAGGATAAGTGGTTAAGAAAATGAATAAATATATATATATATATATATATATATATATATATATATATATATATATATATATATATATATATATATATATATATGTATATATATATATATGTATATATATATATATATATTTTTTCATACTGCATTATATATATATATATATATATATATATATATATATATATATATATATATATATATATATATATATATATATATATATATAAAAAACAAAAGTAAGAAAGTGTATAGAAAGTGCAAAAATGTCCACAAGAAAATAGTTTTGTTTTATATATATATATATATATATATATATAAAACAAAAGTAAGAAAGTGTATAGAAAGTGCAAAAATGTCCACAAGAAAATAGTTGACGACAGCCTGTCCACCACTCGTCCACCACTCTCCAGCCCAGCCAGTCTCCACCTCCACAGGGTCCAGGACTGAGCCTCCCCAGCAGTCTGTTCAGTCTCTGTCTCCTGGATCCTGTCTGCCCACAGCAGGCGAAGCTCCTCCAATGTGGCGCCGGCGTCCAGTGTGAGCTCCGTCAGCCACGTCCGTGAACAGCATGATGCCACTCTGCCCTCTGGCAGCCCCCTCTGCTGCCGGGTTAGCACGGCTAGCTCGTCCATCTCACCTGAGATAGATCTTGCGTTCCCAACAACGATGGATGGAAGGACAGGTCCACGTCGTCATCTCCCAGCTCACACCTAAGAAACAACACGTTGTCCTCACCTCCTCCTCCTCACCTCATGGGAAATCATCAAGCCTTACACTTGATGATACAAAAAAAGTTTGGTGTCCATGACCAACAAATGAACCATACAAAGTTATGATCCACTCCAAATACAAAGATGACGAAAAAAGAGATGAAATTATGTATGTGTGTCAGGTTCAAATCGACATCCATTCAAAAAGAGAACTCGAGTCAAGAAAATAAGTTTTCCAATGGTTTTACTTGCAAGGAGTACAGGCCATACAACAAACACAGAGTGTGAAGCACAACACTGCACTTTGGAGCATGACGCTGCACTGAAGAATACAGAGACAGACAGCGCTTATAAAGAGACACATTTTGATTACAAGTGTATGTGTGTGTGTGTGTGAATGTGTGTGTGTGTGTGAATCATATCTCTCCCCCCCTTACTGCTGGGAACAGAAAGTACAAATAGCATGGGCAGATAGGTTTTGCGTACCGAAACTCAACAGTTTAAAAACAGGATGGGAGTGCAAGTGATAGCGAGTTACAGAATTAAAAAGGTCATCTCGTACTGTCCTTGGCACAAAGCTGGAGAAATGAAAAAGGCCAAGCATGATTAAAGATATACAACTTTCACATTTCCCTCCTGTTTTTCATTTTGACAGCATTTCATCAGTTATGTGTTTCTTGTCACAACACTTTCAACACATACATCATTAAGCTTTGTCAATTAATAAACAGGGGGTCACAATTTCTTTCTTCTTTGGGTAATGGTTGATAAGCATGAGTCTGGAGAAGGAGCTGGTGCTGCACGAAAGCTGCACCAACCGCTTTAATCATCATGGAACGCAAGCAAGGTAAAATACATGATGTGAACAGACAGAACAAAACCAAGACAACAAGTACAGGTGTTAAACATTTGAGCAGAACCTGCCACCAGTTACCACTCGTAATCCAGGAAAAGGGGTCCCACGGGCTAGTAGCTCCGTGAGTGTGTCCTTTGACATACGTTTGTAAGGCGGTCAAGTTCTGGAGTGCTTGGTGAATAATTCCTCCATGGCCAGTCTCATCTGGAATGTAAGTGCAACAGGTGTCACCTATGATGGCACAAACGCCACCATTGGCAGTTGTGACAAGGTCCAAAGCCAGGCGATTTTGCAACACCATTTCTCGCAGGGCTGCAAGTTCTTTTGACATTCCACGTGTGATGGCCATGGTGTCGTTGATCAATCTCATGATGGCGAACCTGTTCACCTCGATCTCATTCAACGCTGCTCCCACTCCTACCCAGGGAACTAATTGGAGACCGAACTTCTCCAGGTGAGACCAGATACGTTCTTCTTTTGGGATCTCTGAAATGTCTGGAACTGAGCGACTGTGTCTTCTGTCGTTTGAAGAGAGGTGTTGATGAGTGGAGGTCATGATGAAGGTGTAAACACTATACCAGGCAGGGGTAAGGTCTCATTACCCGGCGGCCAAGCCATTAGGTCCTTAAGGCTTGAGCAGTCGTGAGCTGTTAAGAGCCCACTTCCGGAGTGAGTCAGTGGTTTGCTGAAATCAGCATTGTGTGGGCGTTTCCCAATCCCAGGATGCGCTGACAGTCCTATCAGGCATGAAACTTTACCAAAATTGAGGGAATAGGGCCAAATACCAGGTGTGTGTGCTGATTGGGGCAAATGAGTGCACACATAACAATTTGTAAGATTTCTCATCTGAGCGGTGTGGTTGGCATACTTCCACCAGGTGTTAGCAGCGTATGTGTGGGGTATGGGGTCACCTCGACCTTTTCTCTCGACCTTGGAGTCTTGTAGCAACCACCACGTAGCTCCTCCTAAAATTAAAATCAGACACACAGCCACAGCACAGCAGCCTTCTGCGCACCAACGGAAGCCGCGCCTCCGCGGTCTGTCCTCGGTCAACAGAGGCATTGCTGTTCCACTACAGAGCCACCGGAGGGCCTCCGCTAATCAGGTAGGGATCTGTTGGTTTCTTCACAGCCGTTGAGACGAATCACCACTAAAAGGTGAAACCCCTTTGTAGGCTGACTTCCCCACTACCTGTCTGGAGGCTCCAGCACTCTCTGTAGTTTACAGTGGCTGAGGTGTATCCAACTGGGTCTCTCGGCGATCTTTACAGCCGTGGGCGTGGTCAGCAGGACCTGGAACGGGCCTTCCCACCGTGGACTGGACCAAGTTTTCCTTTTTATGACTTTAATGAACACCCAGTCGCCCGGAGACACCTTCAGTGGTTCCTGTGAAGAGACAGAATCAGATGGCAGTAAATTTGCTTTGGACACTGCTTTGCTTTCAAGCATCTTTCTCATGTAGTCTGCTAGCGTTTCTTCTTCCTCTGATTTGTCTAAATCTTCAGAGAATACAGGTAATCTATAAGGTCTTCCATACAGGATCTCAAAAAGGCTAAGGCCACTTTCTCCTGGCATAATCCTCATATACAGTTTAACCAGGTCAAAGCATTCTGGCCAGGGTCGTCCTGTTTCTTCCATACACTTCTTTAGTCTGCCTTTTACTGTTCCATTCGTTCTCTCTACCAACCCTGCACTTTGTGGGTGGTAGGCACAATGATGTTTCAGATTTATTTGCAAGTTTTCAGTCAACTTATTTACAATGTTATTTACAATGTTATTTACAAAATGAGAGCCATTATCGCTGTAAATGGTCTCTGGCATGCCATAGTTGGGTACTATGGTCTTACATATGGCTTTTGCCACTGTCACTGCATCTGCTGTTTTTGCTGGGACAATCTCAACCCATTTTGAGAATGCGTCTACAAGTACTAGACAATACTTATAAGTACCACTTTTGTTCAGTTCAATGAAATCCATGTGCAACGTTTTCTGGTCTGGGAAATTTCACTCGTTTGGGTCTGATATTTCCTTGTGGGTTATATCTAACACACGTTTCGCATGTTTTGCAAAAAAATTTTTTGAAAAGGAATTAAATCCTAATGTATAAAAATGTTGGTTTATTACTGATACCATCCCTCCTGTTGAGACATGGCAAGGCCCATGGCTCAAAATATCTCCTGCTGTGTACAGTGTTTTTCCTTGTTCATTTTTAGAGCACGAGCCATCAACATACCAAGACAGAGAGTTAGGTAAGGGCGTATCTAGGAGGTCTGGTCTTGGCAGTTGGAGCTGCTCAGTGTCATCTACACAACTGTGTGGAGCTCCGTCCTCTTCTGTAGGTAACAGTGTAGCAGGGTTGAGAACAGTACAGCGTTTAATGGTAATGTGAGGTTGTGATAAGAGAAGTGCAGTGTATGACAGTTGTCTAGCAGGCGACAGAAAGTTCATCTTAGTTTGTAAAAGCAAGACATCCACTGCATGTGGAACTAGCAGAGTTAGAGAATGAAATAACACAATATCTGCTGTCATTTGTACTGCCATAGCTGCTGCACACACTGCTTGTACACATGGTGGTAAAGAGGCTGCAACAGGGTACAATCTTTTTGAAAAGAACCCTAGAGGTTTGTTTTTCATCCCGTGCTGCTGAAGTAATGCTGACGTCATAAAACCATTTTTGCAGTCCACTGTCTGGGTAAAGGGTTTGGAATAGACTGGTAGTGACAGCACAGTACTGGATGCAAGTTCTTGTTTTAGCTTATCAAACTGATCACTAGCCTCTCGCGTCCATATCACTTTGTCTGACATAGCCATAGGCTGGCCATGTATGAGTTGCAAAAGAAGGTCAGTTTTCTCTGCATAGTGGGGAATCAAACCTCTGCAATAACCCAAATAATCTGCTTGTTTTTTTTTCACCCATTGTAGCTTCTGCTTTTTAACTCTGTTTCCTGTTTTGCTGAGATGTAACAGCAGAGCGAGAGAGTCAGTCCTGCATTTGTCTTCTGTTTCAGATGCAACTAATAAATCATCAACGTAAGTGAGGATCTGACTCCCACAGGGAGGTTGGAATGTGGACAAACATGCAATTATAGCTTGTATGAAAATGGTGGGGCTGTCTGCGAAAATTTTATTATTATTATTATTATTTTTATATGATTTCCTATTTAATCCTTCCCCAGGCTATCCCAGGGGGTCTGGAATGCTTTTCCTGCTTTCCTGTCCATTGAACCTGTATATATCCATCAGGTCTAAAAAGCTTTATATCCACCTTTCTGGATCTTCTCTAACGTCAGGCAACGCTACACAAACTTCCTTGACTTTACTGGGTTGCCACGGCCTAAATACATATCTGTACCTTGGCTCATCTCCTTCTTTTACGCCCCGTTTGTTCTTCACTATCTTTTTGCTAACGTAACCCCTTGTCCTCTTTTACTCTGCTTCTTTTCCTGTATTGCCCTTCATCGTTCTCTGCCTCATTGTGCCACACCCTGGCTGCAGCCAACTCTACCTCCTTTTTTGTTCTCGACTTCCCTGTCTTCATGGCTACACTCACTTCTAACATTCTGACAATTTTCTTTTTCTCTTCTATTTTCAACCTTCCTGAAACATCATATTTCTTTTTCCATCTTCCCATTTGTCTTATTCCTTATTTGTTTACTATTCATTATTTACTTATTATTGTTATTTTTATTTATTCATTTATTTATTTATTATTTATTTATTCATTATTATTTATTTATTTATTTATTTCGTCCGGACATCTCTTTTCTAATAGCATAATGCATATATTTTTCATCTCCTTGTGCCTCCGGGCCCTTGGAGGACTTACCACAACTATAACAATTTCCCATTATGACAACGTTGTTTCCCTTAATCCAGAGGTTTCATGAACTACTTCAACAGACTACTGGTTTGTGTTAACACCGTTAGGTTTCCACCAGTACTGCTGCTTCATTCAAGAAACGTAGCATTCATTTCTCAACTCTCATACACACATTCATACAGCAAACTTTTCTCAAAAGTTTCTTCTGCAGGTATCACAATTTCAAACAGTCTCTTTCAAGGACTATTTTAACACTAGACTCTTCAAGGACTAGGTTCTTGGTGAACTCTACAAGGATCACCGTATCCACTTCTTTTAACACTAGACTCTACAAGGACTAGGTTCTTGGTGAACTCTACAAGGATCACCGTATCCACTTTTTTTTTAACACTAGACTCTTCAAGGACTAGGTTCTTGGTGATCTTCTACAAGCATCACCGTATCCACATGAGTATCATACTCACATCATATAGTGGTTATTTTGTTGACTCGGTTCGTCCTCCTCGGATCCCGTCAATCCAGTCCTGGCGTGTGGAGAAAACACCTATTTGCCGGCCTGGCGAAGAATGTCACCTCCCAGGACTTTCTTTCAGCACTGTCCTATGCAGGCTGGCCGTCGACGGGCTTCGGCTGGTCTTCCCCCCACGTCAGGAAATGAATCTGTTGGGATCCGGGTCACGGCACCAGAGTAAATGTCAGGTTCAAATCGACATCCATTCAAAAAGAGAACTCGAGTCAAGAAAATAAGTTTTCCAATGGTTTTACTTGCAAGGAGTACAGGCCATACAACAAACACAGAGTGTGAAGCACAACACTGCACTTTGGAGCATGACGCTGCACTGAAGAATACAGAGACAGACAGCGCTTATAAAGAGACACATTTTGATTACAAGTGTATGTGTGTGTGTGTGTGAATGTGTGTGTGTGTGTGAATCATATCTCTCCCCCCCCTTACTGCTGGGAACAGAAAGTACAAATAGCATGGGCAGATAGGTTTTGCGTACCGAAACTCAACAGTTTAAAAACAGGATGGGAGTGCAAGTGATAGCGAGTTACAGAATTAAAAAGGTCATCTCGTACTGTCCTTGGCACAAAGCTGGAGAAATGAAAAAGGCCAAGCATGATTAAAGATATACAACTTTCACAATGTGATTATGTGTGTGTGTGTGTGTGTATATATATATATATATATATATATATATATATATATATATATATATATATATATATATATATATATATATATATATATATATATATACATACATATATATATATACATATATGTTCATATTAGAGACCCTGAAAAGGCTGCTCATCACATTAGCAAAATATCATATTGAGTACATTTATACTCATTTTAATTGTGCTGGTATGCCAAAATATGAAACAGTCCAGTTGTGAAAAAGTGTACTTAAGTATCACTATACTAGATGCTCCGCTGTCCTCATTTCTATACAGGCAATGATAGCCTATAGCTATAGAGCTTTGTTCTCATAAGTATATGACTATTTCCTCATAAATTTATTAAATCAATCTTGTAAGTTAACTTTTATTTATTTAGTTATTTAATCATTTATGCATTCACTTATTGTGGCCCAAATACCCAATTGTAGTTTATTTACCTTTTACAAAATCTACAAAAATACTGCTGTATCATTTTGTATGTCATATTTTTTTTGTATCATATTTGACACATAGTGTGTACACATGGGGAATTTTTTAGCTACTTATTTAAGTTTTTTTTTGTTTGTTTGTTCATTTGTCTTTTGTTTTTTTTTTATGTATTTTTATGTATTTGTTCAATGCATAAAATAAAAAGAAAAAACTTGGGATGTTAAGCTTACCAAAAATTCTTGAAAAATGAATGGCTTTCCTTGTGTGGATGATTTATTGAAAGCAGCCATTTTGGAAGGGGCAACAATACAACTTTAGCTGTCTTTCGGGGAATAATTATCCGCGAGCAGGTAGAATGTTCTTTTGTTTGTTTGTTTGTTGTGTTATACATTTCTTTTACAGGTTTTTAAGGAAACTGTCATGTTAAAGAGATTAGATAGAGGTCTTTTAAATTCATGTTTAAAATATGATATGTTGAGCTATAGGTTTATGTCCTGTGCTCCGCAGTACCAGAACAATTGTGTTTAAAAGTTGAGAAATAAACAAAAGAAAAAAAAAAGAAAACTTAGATATTTTCATTGTAATGGTCTAAACTACCTAATATTTGAAGACACTGGATTAAAAGAGCTCAAGGTTACAGACACAGATGTCAAAATGCTACAACTGTCCCCAGTCTCCCCTACGTGACAGTAAAATACCAACCTGTCAAATTTAGACACTTTGATTAGGATTACAAAACTTCACAGCCGAGGAATGACTGGAGAAAGCAGTTTGTTTTGTTGTCGTTGGTTGATTTGGTAGGTTTATTGAGTTGTAATTTCATGTTTTCTTAAATTGCAGGGCCAACAAACAAATCACAGACTTTAAGAGACTTAAATGAAACAAAGTGTCTCCTTTGGTTCAGTTCAGACAGAAAAATCCAGCCCTAAGACTCTCGGAGCAGGTGCTTTCATACCCTAACAGCCGGGCCGTGTAGCGTGCTGACTCCCCCAAAGGACGGCGCCATGCTGAGCTGTCTGAAAACTTTCCAAGACAAAGATGACATAAGTCCCAGACTGCAGAGAGACAGAGACATCATCTGAGGCAGAGACAGGGAACAGGCAACACGTCTCCTCTGAATGGCAGCTTGTTCAGGACGACTCTAATGGAAGAAGTTTGTTTGTCTCTGTTTCGTGGAGTCGAGCGGTTCAGCCAGCCGAGCGCACAGGAGGCGGATTAAACACACACTCATGTATTAATGAGGAGTCACCGCAGCTCTGTGTTGCTCTGTGCTGGCTCAGCTGAGTGTGTGAGACTGTGGTCAGTGTGTGTGAGAGCATGTGTGTAATGTGACCAAAGCAAACTGTAGGATGACATAACAGGACCTGAAGTATTCATGATGGTTACACCCCAGATGCCAGACCTACATCAACGAACATCTGAATGATTCCAGTTTATTATTCATCTCACCCCATTCAGCCGTCTTTTCTCTGCTCCCTCTTCCTCGCAAAGACTCAGGCTTTCATACCTGACCTTGTTGTTAGGTTAGTTCATTAAAATTTCCATCTAAACCAAAAAGCTTATTTACTAGTATTCACAGGGATTTGTTCTGAATGCTCATATTTCATGAGCAGCTGTAAACTTTTTTAAAAATGGGCAAAGGTCAAATGATAAAAGAAGGCGGAGAGAAGAGATTTTCTAAGAGGCATTGAAAGCTGCATTCAGGCTCTTTGATATTGAATTTGAACACTTCATCAACTTTAGTCCAGCATCCTTGATCCAAAACAACTGTATATTAAAAAACTGCATCTAGTGACTATAAGTGAAAACATTCTGTACTCTCATTTCATCATTATTAAAGAAACAGCTGCTTCCCCGTATTTTAAACATGGATATAAAGTATCAATGTTGAGTGTTTAAACTAAATGTGCAGGCAAGAAGGTTTGCTGTGTCTGTCAGTGTAGTGTCCAGAGCATGGAGGCTCTACCAGGAGACAGACCAGTACATCAGGAGACCTAGAGGAGGCCATAGAAGGGCAACGACCCAGCAGCAGGACCACTACATCTTCCTTTGTGCAAGGAGGATCAGGAGGAGCACTTGTGCTTACAGCCCAGCTCTGTGCAGGACGTTTGGCATTTGCCAGAGAACACCAAGATTGGCAAATTCTCCACTGGGGCCCTGTGCTCTTCACAGATGAAAGCAGGTTCACACTGAACACATGTGACAGACGTGACAGAGTCTGGAGACGCCGTGGAGAACGTTCTGCTGCCTGCAACATCCTCCAGCATGACCGCTTTGACAGTGGGTCAGTAATGGTGTGGGGTGGTATTTCTTTGGGGGGGCCGCACATCGAGGGCTGTGCGGCCCCAAGATGAGCTCCTCGGACCCCTTGTGAGACCATATGCTGGTGCATTTGGCCCTGGGTTCCTCCTAATGTAAGACAGTGTTAGAGTTCATGTGGCTGGAGTGTGTCAGCAGTTCCTGCAAGATGAAGACATTGATGCTATGGACTGGTCCGCCCGTTCCCCAGACCTGAATCCAACTGAGCACATCTGGGACATCATGTCTCGCTCCATCCACCAACGCCACCTCATCAGGAGCACGCCTAGGTGTTGTAGGGAGGTCATACAGGCAGGTGGAGGCCACACAGACCACTGAGCCTCATTTTGACTTGTTTTAAGGACATTACATCAAAGTTGGATCAGCCTGTAGAGTGTTTTTCCACTTTGATTTTGAGTGTGACTCCAAATCCAGACCTCCATGGGTTAATAAATTTGATTTCACCTGTTCGATTATGCTCTGCTCACAGTCAGCACTCCCCCGATTACAGGATACATACCTCTTTAATCTTATCTTATTTTATTTTATTTTTTTATTTGTTTTTATTCTTCTTCTTCTTCTTTTTTTTTTTTTTTTTACATCAAATAGTTATGGTAAGCTAAAAAAAAAAATCTCTTTACTTTTTCATCTTATCTTTCTCTTTTCCCTTTCAGCTACATAAGCATACTTAGATAAATACTTTTTATAATATAAGATGTACAAATATTATCTCATGAAGACACTAATAATATTATTTAGTAAGTTACTGTGGTATTTTATTATTATTATGATTACTATTTTTTGGTTGATGCATTTAATATACTTTTTTCTTTACTGTATGTTACGTTTTTTATAATTTTGGCTCTCTTAATCCTCAACTTATTGACCCTCCTCACCATACACGCATACACTCACACACACCCTTGCACAAACATCCCAGAACATGATATTCTGCCTTACCAAGGTATAACTGTAATATGTATACAATAACTACACCTCCCAGAAGCCAACAGTCATCTAAAAAAGAAAGGGTAGAAAACAAATCAAATTCAATATATTGCCTAAAAACTAAAAGAAGGGGAAAATAGGAGTGGTAAAGGAGTGGGAGTCATTTTTTTAATTTCTATTCTGGCCCTGAATTGGGATAGGATGTAATTTTTTCTGTGGGAGTGGGGTAGGACAGGAGTAAAAAATCCACTCCGTGTCACTCTCTAGTACCAATGACCAATGAAGGTACCATG
This sequence comes from Halichoeres trimaculatus, assembly GCF_033239565.1. Classification (NCBI taxonomy): domain Eukaryota; kingdom Metazoa; phylum Chordata; class Actinopteri; order Labriformes; family Labridae; genus Halichoeres; species Halichoeres trimaculatus. The sequence continues at coordinate 6,047,771 of NW_027437185.1, forward strand.
ACACTTGACATGACATTTAGCCTTAAAAACCCACAATACTCCCACTTTAATGAGCTTACTTTTGGAAGACGGCGAGTTTTATCTCATGAATGATACCTCACTGATAACTCAGAACACCACCATATAGACTGATAGGTTCAGAAAAACTAAGTTCTTCAGTTCTTTTCTTTTTTTTTCTTTGCTAGGCGCTGCCCAAGTAGCTGCCTGTTGCAGCAGCTCTCTCTTCTTTGTTGGTTTCTTGTAATTTTTTCGTCTTTTTTTCATCATCTTTGTATTTGGAGTGGATCATCACTTTGTGTGGTTCACTGTTGGTCATGGACACCAAACTTTTGTGGCTTCAGCGATATTTTTTACTACTTTTCTCCTGTGTTTGTCTGGAGATCCTACATGTAACCATGGCTGCATTGTTTACATGTGAAATTAACTGTTAGCAGCCTGTAGCATGTCAATGCTAACTAGTGTAAGGCTTGATGATTTCCCTCGAGCTGAGGAGGAGGAGGTGAGGACGACGTGCTGGTTCTCGGGTGTGAGCCAGGAAGTGACGACGTGGACCTGTCCTTCCATCCATCGTTGTTGGGAACGTGGGATCTATCTCTGGTGGGATGGACGAGCTAGCTGTGCTAGCCCAGCGGCAGAGGGGCTGCCGGAGGGCAGAGTGGCATCGTGCTGTTCACGGACGTGGCTGATGGTGCTGACACCGGACACCAGCGCCACATTGGAGGAGCTTCACCTGCTGTGAGCAGACAGGATCCAGGAGACAGAGACTGAACAGACTGCTGGGGAGGCTCAGTCCTGGACCCTGTGGAGGTGGAGACTGGCTGGGCTGGAGAGTGGTGGACGAGTGGTGGACGGGCTGTCGTTATCTATTTTCTTGTGGACCTTTTTGCACTTTCTGTACACTTACTTACTTTTGTTTTCTTGATTGCTGCTGTGACTCCTGAATTTTCCCTCGGGGATAAATAAAGTATTTTCTATTCTATTCTATTCTATTCTATCTTTTACCTTGGTTATATGTTTCTCTTCCAGTAGTAACTCTGGTATCTTCTCTCCTAACTTCCTGTCAAGTTCTCCCTCATGGCTGGTCCCCAGCCCCCTCCCTAATGAGCTTCACTTGTCTTGTTTTTAGCATTCTTGACTGGTATTTTAGGGTTTTTTTCCTTCACTTCCTGCCAGGTTATCGCTCGTGCTTACCTGATTTTCGAGTGTTCGTATCTCTGACTCTCTGTGTCTCAACCTGTTTCTGTTGCCTCATGTTTCTTGTTAAACCTGCCTGCTGGACTTGTACCTTTGCTGTTTTGGACTGATAACCTGTGCACCGAGCCCTGAATTTGGAAATGAACTCTGATTTTTGGACATGCTTCGCTCCTGCATTTTGGGTCCTTCCGCCTGTGCTTCTGACACTTTTTATCTGATGTTGTATAAATGTGTTCATAGATTTTTAAAACTTTTATCCAACATTTTTTCACTGATTTTTTTTCTGATGGTTGTGTTTTTGTTAATTCCTTTGATTCTGGGTCTTTCAGCACGTCAGTTTCACTTTCAGCTCAGGTGATGACAGACGTGCATCGTGTGCGATTAATTATTCCTTGGAAAACTCAAACTTTGACACTTAATCACTGAAAGCCACATAGACATGATTGAATTAACGTTGAACTCTATATGAAGTAATTACATTCTCTTTTATCAAATCACTGACTCATTAATCATTCAGGGTTTGATCACATGACTTCCTGTCACTCATTACCCTACTGCTTTCTGCAAAAACTTCACCGTCTTTGCTGCATGAAGAAGTGAAATATTCATCAGAGGTCAAACCTGATGCAGCTCCAGGTTTTCTTTAATGTGTTGCATAATGAGCCTGACCGAGGCCACAAGTTGAAATGTCTCACAACAAAATAAACAAGCTCATTATATTACTGTCATAACAAAGCAGTTAATACAACCTATGTTGCTTCAAGTTTGTCCTCTCAGGATGAAAGATGTTAATTAGAGGGCAGATCAGAGCTCAGTCATCAAACGGCGACCCATTAGGACTTTTAATCCTCAAACTTCGCTCTGTGTGGAGTTCAGAGAAACAGCTTTATTAGTTCCACTTCACAACTTTGTTGTTGTTCAAAGCCTGACTCTGACTTCAGAAAGAGGAGCAGCCTTTTCTCTTGTCCAAGGTGTCAGATAACTGCGCTTTGCCACAGCCCTCACTGAGACTGACACACAGCAACACAAACTCCACCTCATCATTAAGAAGTCTCTCCATCACAACTTTCTTTGTTTTTTCTGATCCAACATTAAGCTTATAAAGCTTAATGACAAATTAAATGTCTGAAACTCTTGTTCTGGATCGAAGAATGACCAAAATAATCATCCTCATGGAGAAAGACACATAATCCCCAGATGTGGCTTACCTGTGGTGTTAACAACACATAACTGCAGACCTGTAACCACGGTGGCTCATAAAGAGTTATGTGTGGATGCAGCTTTAGCATCAGTTTTATCAGACTTGGACATCATTACTTTGTGCGACATAGTTTGTGTTGGGCTGTTCTCCTAGAGGTGCAGCTCTGGCCTTCATCACAGCTGCAGGTGATCAGGCTTACCTGTACCTGACTGGCAATCAGAGGGAAGGATATATATATCAGCAGGAGGGAGTACACAGTCTATGCCAGTTGCTGTGTGTGGGCTGTCCTCCAGAGACTAGTTCACCATCTTGCACAAAGCCCATTTCCACTTGCCTGTTGAACATCTTCCTAGTTGTGACGGGTACAGTTTCTTCTCTCAGGTGAGTATGGAAGGTAGCACTGGTTTAAGAATGTTCTTGACATAATACTCAGCATTGATGGTGGTGCCCTGGGGTACAACATGCAACTCAGGCAGAGACTCTGAAGTTGATATTGCCTGCTAGACTACGCCATAGGTTCTGAACTTGACTCGTTCAGATTGTGGCACTTTCATTAATTTATCAGTGTAGATCAGGGTGGGCAAACTTTTTGATTCGTGAGCCACAATGGGTTCTAACATTTGACGAAGGGGCTGGACCAGGAGCAGATGGATGGAGTGCTTTGGTAACCCCACCACATTGGAGAAAAAATACACATCTTGGGATATGAAGAAAACATGTGCTTTAAATTTAAATGAAAATGAAGAAAAGCATTACAACAAAATATCTGACTTTGGAGTGAGTCATAAAACACTGAAAATCAAATGAATAAAATGTGCCTTTTTTTTATTACTAACCATTTCTATTTTAAAGCACTGAAAGTTCTGTTATCCTTCAGGATATCACCATTACTCTCCTCCTGACTGTCTTTTTTTTTTTTCCAAAACGGTAGGAGATGCAGATGTAGCCTACTTGTCCTGCTCCTTCTATTCAATTTGTTTCCCCGGTGCCAAAAATCAACAACAACCAATGCAAGGACGAAACAGTGGCAGCGAGTCAGTCTATGGAGCGGCGTTATATTTGATCTGTTAAAAAACTATGTTGAGCCTTCAAATTAGCTGCCAACTTCTGAGCAGCAGCTTCCTGTTCTTCTGTTGACAGCTTGCTAGCATAGTTAGCATGCTATGTGGCAAAGAGACTGCCAATATTATACTCTTTAAAAACCATTTCTTGGCATATGAGACAAACAGCAGATGATCGGTGTTCAGTGAAAAAGTATTTAGTTGTCCACTCCTTATTGAACAGTCAACATTATTTGTCCACTTTCCTTTTCTTAGGTCCGTTCATCTTTACTGAAGGGCTGATGGGTCAGAGGGTAAAGTGCAAACATGGAGTAATAGGCCTACACTTCACCTCAACAAAGCCAATGTATCTACAGTGTGCCATCTAGTGGGAAAACATCAGAATTGCAGGGAAAATAAAACATTAACAAGGTTTATTCATTTAAATTTTTCAAGTTCAGCGGGCCGGACTAAAATGTTTAACGGGCCGCATGTGGCCCCCAGGCCGTAGTTTGCCCATGCCTGGTGTAGATGTAATCATTTTGCCTGTTGGAGAAAAAAAGAGTGGGAAACCATTAGAGAAAACCCAGTTTTCCCAGTCTCTTGGGGTCATTGTTGTACACTTCTTTGCAAAAGCCAGCTGCTTCTTCTTTTTCAGTCTGATAAGATGTGGAATACGCTGTCCTACTCTCAGATCCAGTTTCTTTGTCAGATCACAATGGATGGTACTCTTAAAGACTGCTTCCCCAAGATTCTCCAGTCTTGGACTGAGTCTGCAGCAGGATTGGTATCTCTTTCCCTTTGCCTTGTAGATGAGGTCTTTGACCCTTAAACTGAGAACTGAGGGGCAACCTGCATGGGGCTTGTCTTCCAGAAAGTCACAACTCTTGTGTCTCTGCCACCACTTCTTTGCACACCGTATGCTTCTTCCAAGGTAGGTCCAGTGCTACCCCCCTGCATGTTTTCCTTGTCCTAAACTAGGAGATGGCTTGAGCACAGGCTGAAAGTGCTTCCTTCACAGATTTTTGTTTGGCAGTGCTACCAAAAAAGGTTCTCTCAGTGACATGCCCCATGGTCGACCAAGACATTAATAAGCCTATCACAAAAAAGATGAACTACTTAAACAACCTCCCAACACCTGGCTGACCAGTTACAACCCATTTAAAAAGCAAGGAGACGGAAATGTTGCCCACTGGGGTGCATAGATTTTTGGGACACTGTGTAGTCCAGCTTAGGCCCCATTTCTAAGCAATTCAGTTCCATTCATCTCGGAACCCCATTAGTTTTGTGCCGTTTCCATTCACTAAGGACGCGGTCACACTGGCCATCCCAACCGTGCCGTGTTTAAGCACGATTGTCCCCCCGCAGCGCTGTTCCCCATCTGGAGAGTACGGCCAGCAGTCACACTACCCCTATATGAACCAGACTTTTGCGGTTTCACACACGCGCACGGCCCGCCTACGTCATCGTGAAGCGTCTGTTTACATGAAGCACAATCTCATCAGAGTCAGCACAATGAGACACAGAGAGCACTGCTACAACTGTAGAGACTTTTGGACTTATATTAAGTCGTTTTCACCCGACACAGCCCTCTAACACCCCTGCTTTGTTTAAAATGTCGAGAGATGCGCTCCCGGGGATCATACGTAATGGATCGCACGCGCTGTCCGCGTGCTTGTGTTCGTGCATGAAGTAAACCGTGCCAAAGCCCACCTCTCCGAAGCGTGCCAAAGCATGGAAGCGAATCGTGCTTCAGCACAGCACAGTTGCGGTCACACTGGCCATTCCAAACATGCTTTAGGGCTGAAGCGTGCTTAGGCACGGCACGGTTTACCAGTGTGACCGCATCCTAAAACTGGGGTAGATCCCCAATTTACCGACCCATACTGTCCCAGTTTTTGGTACCTTTCAGTTGAGGTGCCAGAGTCACATACCAATCACAAAGAAGACACATTGCTGGATGTCTTCCATCATTGCTCTTTGTTTACTGTGTCATATTTTTCTTATTCATTAGATTTATTAGCAGCACTGTGTCAAGCTGCTAAACAATCAAGCTATTACATAGCTGATGTGGCTATCGGCATCTGGGTTACATGCCACCTACCGAGAATGTCATGGCTGGTCATGACAAACAAGATCAGACTTCACGGATCCAACACATACCAACTTAACTGATCCATACCAGACCACTTGGTGGAAATGGGACTTAACATTAGAGTTCCTTATCTTTATTATTTTAACCATTAACGTGGATTGATGGATTATTATCTTTATTCTAAATCAAACTACTGTAACAAAAATGCAAAGACACCAAAGCACCCTCTCCTTGTGTCTGTCATTCTCTGCGTTCTGTGTTTTCACAGTCGTCTGATCCTCCTCTGATCACACACCCTGTGAGAAGAAACGGCTGAAATCAAGTGACTGACAAAGGTTTTCACAGTTATTGTCATGACATGCAACCTCTGAACCTTCTAGTCCCTGAAGTACAAAAGACTTCCTGACACTGCCTCTTGACCTCGACATGTAAAATAAACATTTATCTGCCATGTGCCTCTCAAGCACTCTGAACAAATGGAAGACCAAGGAGAAGTGACAAATCTCCTCAGTAGATACAATGGTACATACTGTGGAGGGGGAAAATGAAAATAACAAAAGAATAATTTAGTTTTTAATTTTTTTTTCTGGATTCTTGGAGTAATAGTATTTTTGTAGCACATTTTAAGCTCCTGCTTAGAAAAAATATGTCCCCTCTTCAGAATGAGTGTGGAGTAAAAATTGATTGCAGTCGTCCTCATAAAACTGGTGTCAGTGTGTGAGAACATTAATGAAGCTGCTGGTCACAGAGAGTCTTTTCACCACATGAATCACACACTCATTCACCGTCTGAGTGCTGAACGTCTTTTTAGAGGTGCGTGTTTGAGTAACACAGACGGAGCATGCTTTCAGGCAATACAATGTGTGTGTCTATGTGTGTGTGTGTGTGTGTGTGTTTGAATAAGAGTGAGACGGACAGATGGTTACTCTTTAATGGGATTTACAATGACGGCTACTGATTGATATTCACCTCACGGGTAAGGGTCAGACCTATACCATTATCTGACACTTATGCACTCACTCACTCACACACACTCAGGCACACACACACTGCTGTGTTGCTATTAAAGCTATAAAGCAGTAAAGTAATGCTGCGGTGAAGGCACAGATGTGTTTTCTATGCAGTCGTGACAGTCCCCCTGACAAGCCAATCACAGTGAACTGAGCAGTAAACTGTTGGAATGACCCCAGTAAAATAAGGCACCAACATTCTTTAAAAAGAGGTTTAAGATTGATTTAGTGAAAAGAAAAAAAAATCTGTCACTGCTTAAAAGGAGAAATGAATTTCTAAATAAAAGAAGTGCATGTTCTCCCCAACCTTTGCTACCTGCTTCATCATTCTAGCATCTGAAAACTGCTCTAAATCAACTAGTCTGAGGAAGTGGCCTGTTACATCTATCCCAGAATTAAATAAAGATATTATTGTAGTAAAACCAAAGCTTTACCGAAAGCCTTGCAATAATCAGCTGCCAAATAGAATTCTGGTGTCACACCATCAATCTGCATATGTACACGCACACGCCGACACTGACTCATCCACCTCTTCATATTTTTAGAAGTTATAGCGGAAAAAAATCTTTATTATCCTGGGGCTTCAGATGGCTTCTTTACAAACTCCAAATCCATCTACCTTTTGAAACAGCCCTGCCCACGGGGTAGCCCAAGAACGATAGGGGCGGGGCCTTCAAGCTTAAAGTTTCTGATTGGTGGAGCTGCCTCAGTGTTGAAATTTCACCTTCTTTCCACAATAAGATGACATCCAGCTGTGATTCACTCAGTTTGATACTTCCTCAACCATGGTCTTCTTTGACTCTGAGAGTGTGAATGTGTCTCTGTCAGCTCTCAGTGTTATCGGTTTAACCCTTTAAGACCCACCATTACATCAGTCTAACTGGATGTATCCTACCGTGTTTACATGCAATTTTTATTTAATTATTTATTTATTCATTCATTTATTTAGTTCTATTTTATGAATTTATTTATTTATTTATTAATCACTCAATTAATTAATTAATTTAGTAATAACTTAATTTGTTTATTTATTTATTTATTTTCTTGGAGGGGGGGTAGTTTCTGTGTTACATCAAAAAAGGGAATTCGGTCACAGTCTGTAACAACATGCTTTTGGGGTATTGTCAATTTTGCAATTTGTAAAAAAGAAAAGGAAAACAAATAGTGCAAAATTTTTGAACAGACATCAGTACAAGCAGTGCTATCAAATTTCAAAGTGTGCCAGATACTTATAAACACAGATATCTACCACACAATGGTCAACCGTTAAAAAATGCAATCGTAAATTGAACAAAATCACTTTTTCCCAACCATCAAGCCTAAACTTTAAAAAGGGAACACAAACAATTTCAGATTTCACAACGAAATGATGTTTATTTTACCTTTGAATGTGCTGTAAACACACATGGTGCTGTCTATAAAGATTTTTGTTGTATGAGCTGTAATGTGTATTTCTAGTGTATTTCTAGTGTAAAGAGAAAGAGCTCTAAGACATGGTAAATGTGTGAAATGTTAGTGCAACTCCCCAGATCTTAGTTGACAAAAAGAATGATCGATTTATCTTATCTGGTTTCAGATCTAACACCAGTCTAAAATGAATATGCAAACCACAGTACCTGTGCTTCCTGTAGGGGTTTAGGGGTGACCCTGTAAACGTGAGACCTTCAACTGAATGTGTCTGTGGATATCCAGTTTACAACAGCTGTTCAAACACAGAAGGAGACCTTGAGGAGGCATCCTAGTTTAGTTTGTTGAATCATCATCCAATAATTATTTCATAACAACAATAATAGTATATTTCTAAAGCAGTTTTCTAAATAGGTGAAGATGCTGTACAGTACACCAGAAACCAGGGTGCAGGGAGAAAAAAAAAAAAAAAAAAACTATGTGGGGAGGCAAGTCTGAACTGGTGGTTTTGAGAACAGATTTAAAAGAAGAAAGGGTCGGGGCATTTTCAGTGTTGTTTGGAAGTAGGTTCAGAACAGGAAAAGACTGGTCATCCCAGGCGCTGTGTAAGGTCTTGGGACTCTCAGAAGGTAGGCGTTACTGGACCTGAGGGATCTGTAAGGAGTGTGGTGCTGGAGGAGATCACAGAGGAGGTCAGGGGGAGCTTGGTTATGAAGGGCTTTGGAGGTGGTGAGCAGAACTCTGAATTGGCTCTGGTATTGGACAGGTAGCCTGTGAAGTTCACAGATGACTGGTAAGATGTGGTCTCTGGAGGGGGTCCTGGTGAGGGGGTGGTCTGAAGAGTTTTGATCCTACTGAAGTTTATTTAGGACTTTAGCGGTTGTGCCACATCAAATCAAATCAGCCAATCAAACTTTTTTTTTATAGAGCACTTTTTATATATTACAAACGTAGCACAAAATGCTGTACATGTTTAAAAGCAGTCCCCAGCACATACATACGCAGAAACATGCTCACACACAATGGTGTGTTAACTCAATATAACCTGGTTTTAGAAATGTGTGGCTGAGCTCAGAGGAGCCAGGTCAGGAGAGGAGACTAAGACTGTTGCCATCGTTGAGTCTGGTTGAGATGAAGGCGTGTGTGTGTTTTTGTGTGGCAGATAAAGAAAGTGTTGGATGAAGTCTTCAGCGTTTCTGAATTGGAAAAAAAATGCAGTCTAACAGAACTAATTGGCATGGGGGAGAAAGGAGAGGGTGGGGTCAAAGATGATGCCAAGTTTGCAGACTGTAATAGACGGAGGTAGAGTAGAGTCATTGATGATGAGGGAAAGGTTTCGTGAGGGGCTGGGTTTATGATGAAGATTTTTGATTTCTGAGTTAATTCATGTGACAATAATCTGAAACTCTTTGAGAAGGATGCATCCTGCTAAAATCTGTCAATAGCTGTGGTCACACTTCATGCTATAACACCAGATTATCTCTGCCAGTTCCATGCATAAGGAGGCAGAGATAGACCAGTGTTTCTCTGACTGATGCAGTTTTAAGAAGCCAAATGTGCATTAAGGACGTGGTCACAGTGGCCATTCGAACCATGTTATACTCAAGCATGATTGCCCCCCCACCCCACCCCACAATGCTGTTCCCCTGCTGGAGAGTACAGCCAGCGGTCACACTGCTCCAATATGAACCAGACTTTAGTGGGTATCACACATGCACATGGCCCGCCTACGTCATCATGAAGCGTCTGTTTACATGAAGCGAGATCTCATGAGTGTCAGCACAGGGAGCAATGCGACTACTTTAGAGACCTATTGACTGATATTAAGTTGTTTTGGTCTGACACAGCCCTCTGACACCTTGCGATTGTTCAAAATGATTGACGAGAGGAACCGTCACACATCATGGGTCATACCTTATGTCCACATGCTTGAAATGAACCGCGCCAATGCCCAACTCTCTGAAGCGTGCCAAAGCAGAGAAGCGAATTGTTCTCAAGCAAGGCACACTTGTGGTCACACTGCCCAAAGGAACTGGGCTTCAGGGTTGAAGGGTCAAAACCAGCTCATGCCTAACATCCTCCATGCTAACAGACTATCTGCTGTGTAGCAAATAACAATACTGGCCTGTCTTCTCCCTCTGTGGTGTCATGTTTCCTGACTGGCCTTTGCAATCGTCTTGCTGCCCTCTAGTTTGGCTGGGAATAGCAGTTTTTTTTTTTTTTTCCAGGCATCACTGTCCTGATCTACATAATCTCCACAAGACGTCAGGTCTCCGTGGAAACGCAGACACACAGACTGGCCCATGGGATCCTTTGAGCTCCCGGTCAAGGTTAAAATGCACCTTAGACACATTATATCAAATTTTTACCCATGAAGCATTTTACAGATCGTTGATTGTCTGGAAGTTCTGCCTGGTTACTGTTAGAGATGTGCTTCTATCACAGCTCAGGCTGAGAACATCTCACTTAAAACGCCTCAGCTGACTGAAATGGTGCCAAATTCAATGTCAGTGTATTTAATGAATTTTTAAAATCTGGGTTCAGCCAAAGTGTTGGACCGACCAACAATTCAGAGCTTCATCGATGTCCCACATCACACTAAGGGTCTAAGATTACTGTAAATCTGTCCACTGTTGAAGCAGCTGTCACAGCGTGTGTCTCAGCGATTTAAATATAGGACAACTTATTCTGTGTCTGTATTTTAAAGGCAGAGGAGGACAGGGACAGTTTTGTCAGCCTGCCAGGACGTGTTCAAAGTGCAGACCTGTAAATGAAGAGGCCCTGAAGAGGGACACTGCTTTGGGCTCCTTTCTGTCTGACTGCTGTCTCCCTGTCGATTGTACATGACGCTGAGGTATTTGTGTACGTCAGCCCAAACAGAGGCACATGAAACAGTGATGCTCATAAACACTGTGAAGCAGAGACACACAGACTATCACAGCCTCTCAGCTCCATACACAGGGAATATAAAACACACTTATCTGTGCTTGTATCTCCCTGCTGCTGCTTCATGGTCCACATCCTCTGTGTGACTCTCTGTGTGTGACAGTGTGTGTGTGAAAGTTTAAAACATTTTCTTGACTCATCACTTATTTAAATATATTTAAAGTGAAAACACTCAGACTCTAAAACTCATGTGGATGGTGTTACATTCAAACAACAACTTAGTCAAAAACAGAAAAAGACAAAACAAAATATCCCTGTGTGTATAAAAAATTCACTATCCAGGGATGTGTTTTCTGTATCCTCCCCAACATTTCTGCTTGTGTCTCACTTCCATTTTGTTGTCGCCAGCCCAAATTGGCGAGTGTCCCTCTGCAGCCAAAACATTGTGACAGGCTCTCCACTCTGCCTAAGCTCCAGCAGTCGGTGCTCTGGAAAAGAGACACTTGTCTCATGCAGTGGAGAGTGTGTGGAGTGTGGTAAGAAGGGCTGTAACACCAGGAAGAGAGGCTTTGTTTGAATCTGAGCCAAGAGCAGCAGATACACTGTTAGAGATCAATGTATGGAAGTAATCTGTCCATGTTCATCTCCATGTTTAACGTATGATCAATACTTGAATCTATACTGCTGCTTCCAGTACTGTACCGATCATACTCTGCTTAAAGCTGATATTAATCACAATAAATTAGGTCTCAGTGGATGTGTCCAAACAGCTTCATACTCAAACCTCTATAAAATGAGTTATCATTATCCCGAAGGTGTTTTGGTGCAGTTATTTTCAAAGAAGAAGCTGAGGCCCCCTGGGGGACAAGCCAGGAGACACTAGGGGGGACTTAGAAAATTAGATTAAAGGTAAAAATTAGGGCTGTCATTTTAACGCGTTAATTAGAATAATTATTTACACCGCAAATTAACGCGTTATAAAAATTGACGCAGATTAATCTGGATCCCAAACCCGCAGGGGGGGGGGGGGGGGGGGGGGGGGGGGGTTCAAAAACGCATTTATTTTCAAATGCCTGGCATTTACAAATTGTTTGTCCTATTCAAAAGCTGTAAAAAGAAAAGTGGTGTTCTCGTCAGATTCTCAAATTTCCAACGGTCCCTGAATGTATCACACATGACATAAGCAACACTCTTTAAACCGGCGGTAAAGAAGAGTGATTTTTGTGAGACTGCTGTCCACATCTCGTTTATCCACATGTCCTTTTTGAAAATCTGCAGAAAATCAACCGTTTGCTCTAGCTCAATTCTAGAATAAAACAGATAATTCTGCACTTTTTACTGCATTAAAGAAGACCTGAACGATCGATATTTGAAAATTTGCTTCCATCTTCCTGGTGTCATGTTTAAGCTTGGGGCTGCTCTGCACCAATCAGCAACAGTTTGTGTGTTCAGAGCATGTTAAACTGAAAATACTTCACTTTTTTTTGATCCAAGACTTGAATAAAGGGTTTTGTGCATAGTTCCTCACAGTTTTATTGCTGTAGATTAAACATTCCATTTCCGCCTTTCTTTTTTTAATAGTTTCTTGCATTCTGGTTCAGATATGTTGCTGAGACATTGTTAAGTTTCATCTGCCTTTAGCCCTGGTTCTCCCGACCTCATAGACGAGTAAAACTTCATATTGCAGTAAAAAGTGAGACCACAGTGAGTAAAAGTATAACAGAAGCAAAAAATGCTCAAAATGTGCCTGGGATCCAGAGGGTTCATTTCACATCTTGTCCTCATATTCATGCTGAGCTCTCATCCAAAGAGCACACAGCTCTCTTAGTAGAAGAAATTGTGGATTAACAAATCTTCACTTTTTCGCGTATTCATTTGATTAGTCATGCACTACAACTTTTTTTAATGTCCTAGAATTCAATTTTTTTATTTTAGGACCTTAAGCAGATATGGGATCAAAATGTGATTAATTAGATTAATTAATTACATATCCTGTAATTAATTAGATTATTTTTTTGATCGCCTAAAAGCACTAGTAAAAATAGAAAGTGATGGGGTTCTTTCTCAATAAAAATTTGTCCTGAGCATACAACATGTATAGTGCCATAATTGTTGAAGTTCCTGATTGTACCAAACATGATCCATGTTGATCTGGTGGTTTGAGCCAGTCAATAAGATATCTAAAACAATTGATTGAATTTGAAATGGCTTTCCCCTTTTGCAACAACCTACTTGTGTGAGTCTGGCTTTTTGTTGGCATTTATTTATAATTTCTTATTTTTAACAAATGTAATAATTAATTCAAAGTGAAAAAAAGTTAGAAAAACATTCTTAAAGTTTACATTTCTTTACATATTTTAAAGCATAGTTTACTGGTTTCCAAAGGGGGTCCCCTGCCAGAAACAAATGCCATTTTTGGGGTCTAGGCACAAGACGTTTGAAAACCCCAGTGTTGGTGTCTAACTCAGAACCCGGCTCAGAACACTGCAGCTCGGGTACTGACAGGGAGCAGGAGGCGAGAACACATCTCTCCAGTGTTAGCGTCTCTACACTGGTTACCTATAAAATCTAGAAAAGAGTTTAAAATTCTTCTTCTGACTTACAAAGCGCTTAATGGCATCCGGCCATCTTATCTTAAAGACTTAATTGTTCCTGTCTATCTGTCATCTGTCTATGTCATTGCGTTCTCAGCATGCAGGTCTGCTCGTTGTACCTCGGGTCTCTAAAAGTAGTATGGGAGGTTGAGCCTTTAGCTATCAGGCTCCTCTTCTCTGGAGTCATCTACCAGTTGAGGTACAGCATCAGGATGTGGCAGAAAACATGAGAAGTGGAGGACACAAGAGCAGATTTAAAACAAACAAAAATGTATTTAACAAAATAAAATCGAAATCCAATATCCGTATGGGAGGAAAAAATCACAAGATGGGACATGATTCAAGGAAGACAAGATAACGAACTGCCCAAGGTAACAAGGGGATACCGCATGCTGAGCCCTCTCCACTCTTCCATCCCTAACAAAGGCCAGCAAAACAACAATTACCAAGAAAGCAGAAGCAGTTCCTTGGTTCTGTACATGGGCAATGCCTAAAATAACAAATCTAGATCCTTTGGTCCCCTAACTCACCTGTTAGAAATTAATTTATCAAGCAAAAAACAGGTTTTCTTACCTAACACTCAGAATCAGGAGAAAATTACCTTTGGAAATTAAGCCACTTCTCTTTTTCTGAGGTCACATGTTTAACTATTGATTACATTTTTAACACATAGGGTTGGCTGTTTGGGTGGAGCAGCAGAGGGGATGGAGAGAGGGGGTGGGGCTTCAGCCGGTTATTGCTTGAGAAGCAGTTGTTTCCATAGCTTATCCAATCATGAAGAAGCTATCTTCTACCGAAAACACAACCCGCACACACTTAGAAAGACACTCACAGGGGAGGAAGTAGGGCAAAATAACACAATACGAAACACATGTAGACATGACAGAGGGTGAGGACATAACACACAGGTATGAAACAAAACACAGGTAAAACGTTGAAGGTTCAGTCAAGACATGGGGTGAACATATGGGCAGCAGGTAAACCCAAACCAAACACACCGGGAGCAACACTTTTTTTTTTTGTGTGTGTGTGATCTGGCACTTTGTAAATAAAGATTGATTGAAAGCATACAGAGTCTGTCCTAGTTAAACTTGACTCATAAACAAAGTGTAATGACATTATCTCAAACTCCTCACCCACAGACTCACAGAGTCTCAGACTTTAAGTCGGGCTTGCACTAAGTGTGTCAGTGTTTAGGAGTCCTCCACTGCTAGCTCATAAAGAGTGTGAGGGCTCTGATGAGGCTCTCACTGTGCCAAATCCTGCACTGTCCTTGAGTCAGCATCTGTGAAATTACCAGGGGACTTAAAAACCTAAAAATATAAACAAAGCCAGCAATGGGGGTGTAAAGAAGCACATCAGTGAAATTAGTGCTCTGGATTTATATAGCATGGTTCCTAAAGTGTCTGTTAATATCATAGTCCTTCAGACTTTCTAAAATCTATAAATACTGTAGTGGAGAAAAGTTGAGTCTGGATAAGGGCCGCTGTAAAGATCCTAACAGAAGTTTTAGATGAAAGATTTTTTTTCAAAGTCTCAAAACTGGCAGATAAGCCAACCAGAGCAATTTTCTGTTGAAGTTATTTTTGTTCCTTTCTCTCTCGCCAAAAGACGTATAACAGACAGGCCATGTCCACGTTTAGCCAGGTACCTGGGAAACTGCATTTTTAGAGGTTTAGGCGTGTCATCTGCACAAAACTACAGTTTCATGTCAACAAAAAATAATGTTTTATGTAAACTGTAAAGTGAAGATTTTGGAAAAATCTGGTTTCAAGGTTCCGTGTATACCCCCTCAAACATCATACCTGAATGAAAGGGGTTTATTATGATTGGCTGGCACAGGTTTCACATCTGGAAAGCACTGCCACAAATGGGTGTGGTGTACTTCCAGTAGTGCTGCACGATTTGGGGAAAAGGTGCGATTTGCGATTAGGTGGACAATATTGCGATTGCGATTGTGCTTGCAATTTAATAAAAAAAGTTGTGTCATGATGAGTCTACAGACTTGCTTGGTTATCATGGAGAAAAATCGGAATTGCATGTGCTGCGATTGCGATAACCTCTTTTGCGATTACGTAATTGCATGTGCTGACATTGTGATAATCGTGCAGCACTAACTTCCAGACAGACTTTTTGGCTAATTTGGTTACATGTGGATGAAAGTCTTTTAAAAAAATTAATGACAAGGGATATTTGTTTTTCGAAAATACCAGGCTATGTGTTTACATGGCCCAAGGCTTTACAAACCCCCTTCGTTCTGATTGGCCAGCCCTCTGGAGGGCTGTTAGAGGCAGTGCTATGGGCAGACCTTGGTGTTTTAGGCCCACTCCACACCCTGTCGTGAACTAGAAGGGATTGAATGGTTTGCTTACCTCTGCTAAAAGAATAGAATAGAATAGAATAGAATAGAATAGAATAGAACTTTATTGTCATTGTAACAAGTACAACAAAATTGAAGTCACAGCAGCAATCAAGAAAACACAAGTAAGAAAGTGTATAGAAAGTGCAAAAAGGTCCATAAGAAAATAGATGATGACAGTTTGTCCATCATTGTCCAGTTCAGCCAGTCTCCACCTCCACAGGGTCCAGGACTGAGCCTCCCCAGCAGTCTGTTCAGTCTCTGTCTCCTGGATCCTATTTGCTCACAGCAGGTGAAGCTCTTCCAATGTGGCGTTGGTGTCTGGTGTTAGCTCCATTGGCCATGTCTGTGAATAGCATGATGCTACTCTACCCTCTGGTATTCTCTTTGTTGCTGGGTTAGCATGGCTAGCTCATCCATCTTATTGGAGATAGATCTTACGTTCCCACTAACGATGGATGGAAGGACGGGTCCATGTCGTCACTTCTTTGCTCACACCTGAGAACCAGCACGTCGTCCTCACCTTACATCAGGCCTTACACCAGTTAGCATTGACATGCTACAGGCTGCTAACAGCTGAGTTCACATGTAAAAAAATGCAGCCATGTTACATGTAGGATCTCCAGACAAACACAGGAGAAAAAGTAGAAAAAACATAACTTAAGCCACAAAAAGTTTGGTGTCCATGACCAACAAATGAGCCATACAAAGTGATGATCCACTCTAAATACAAAGATGATAAAAAAGAGATGAAAAAATTCCAAGAAACTGACAAAGAAGAGAGAGCTGCTGCAAATGGCAGCCATAGCCAACAGGGCTGCGCCTAGCAACCTAACCTTTAACTGCTAACAGAAAACCATTGATCTTTGCAGCACTGAACAGCTTTGAATTTCACCACTCTGTACATAGTTTAAAGAAGCCTATTAACAATTATTACTCAAGAAGGCTCCACACATGCACAGTGTTCCTCTAATGCGTTTGACATAATACACTGCATACAGACTTTATCGCTTTATGGCTCAGCACGTTTATACCTGTGTTTGCCAGGTTTGTGTGCTGTTGGATAAATAATCAAACAACTCTGTTAAAGACAGATTACTCTGATTCTGAGAGAAAATGATCTTTCTTTTTTTTTTTAATATCTTGTAATAAAATAGTGCATTATACTGTGTGTTATACCAATATCTGTAGCTCTCACACATCACTCAGTGTTCAGACTTAAACATGCAGAGAGGGTCAGACAGATAAAAAAAAAAAAAAAAAAGAAAAAAAACTGTGAAAGTGTCAAAATTCAAACAGATTGAAATGAAAATAAATCATATTTGCTTTTTCTTTTAAACAGATTTATGCAGGTAAGTAATAATTTTTCAGATATAATAACATTGTCCCATTAAATGTGTGCTATCCTCTCATAACCTTTTAGAGGTCCTGCTTACTTTTGATTAATTTTTCGATTTGCAAACTCTCTGAATTGGTAAATAATACTTTTTATTCCCGGAGCAATAAACATGCAACATTTAAGGCAGACTGCTCCAGCAACTAAAACCTAATTAGTTCTCAAGTTTAGTGTCTTTTCAGCCCCCATCTTAATTAAATCTTGTTGTTGGCATTAAACACAACCAAATAAAAACGTAGCAGGAGTGTGGGTCCACATTACACAGTGGTGAGATAAGTTGAGTGTGTTTTAAGATTTGTTACTGCTTCTCTTCAGTAAATTCATCACTATGAAGTGTCACAGGGGGAAAAATGATGGAGTGTGCAGAAGAGAAACACATAATGTGGGTTTTTAAAGGTGTAACTTCATCTCATCAGTGTCACAGTGAACCGTCTGCTTTAACTACAGCAAAGAAAGAGGTACAATCCTTTCAGGTTAGCATGACACAAACCTTTAATTATAGGATCTGCTAATGGTCTCTGTAGATAGTGGTCAGATTGAAATGCCACAGCCCATTTCTAATCAATTGCACACAGCTTATCGGTGTTCACAGGAAGCTGCAAACGACACCTGCTTTCACTGATAACAGTGGTCAGCATAAGTGATACAGATGGGCTCTGTTTTAAGAGCTCTAGCATTCACACTGAAGCCTGTAAAACAGTCAGACAGGGATGCTCAGACAAAAATGGGTTTTTATCACTCAAAGCACCAAGAACTTTACACTCTTTGTCCCCAGCTGTCTGCTCTTTGTTAGGGACCAAACCCAAGCAAACTGACAAACTCCAGTATATTCCAGTACTAACAGATTTATAGAGTTATATTGTTATTGTGCAGCTCTGTGCAGTTTGCTCTTGTTTTGTGACTAACTGAGGGGATGAGCTATTAGCATCCCAGCTTTCATGGACTAATCACACAAGATCCATCTCTGCTGCTACGCCATTCAAGTCAATGTAGTAACTCACTGTTTCCGCCCATAGAGTGGACAGCATGGCTCCACCGAGAGGATCTGAGTGGTGACCAAAAGAAAAATTTTTTTTTTTCTTTCGAGAGTCTAATCTGCTCTTGTCTCTCCCTCCCGACATATCTTACAATCCCCGAAAGAAATACACAAGGACAGCAGCTGTAAGTTATCATTAAATGTGAGGTAAAACCCCATTTTTAACCCCTTATACTAATATATATACATATATATATATATATATATATATATATATATATATATATATATATATATATATATATATATATATATATATATATATATATGACATGTATAACTAATGAAAATGAAACTTTTCAGAAAAAGAGGAGTTGAATACAAGGTAGCCAGATGATATCTTCGAATTACCTCAGGAATCGGATGAAGAAAACATTTCTATGAGGTGTATTAAATTTTCAAAGTTTGACCACAGCCCATCTAGAATGACTGGAGAGACAGATTTTTTTTTTTTTTTACCTATACTGCAGCCAGCCACCAGGGGGTGCAGTTTTTGTGGAGACCTCAATTCGAGACGAACAAGATGACATTTTTTTTTTTTTTTTTGAACAGTCTGTGGTTCCACCCCCTTGTGTTACAGGTGTCTAAGTTCCAGCAGGTTGGATCCAAGAACAGTTACACATGGAAACCATTAGAATCCAGAGGTAAGAGAAGAAAAGCAGATGAGATGAACTGACATAGACAGGGAGAAACACATCGATGATGGTCCAATCTTCATGTCCACACTCACTAACTTTGAGGTGTGTCAGTGAGAGCTCAGGCTGTCCCACTGACAGATTGTAAAGTGTGTGACAGATCTTGCATTGACTTTTTGAGTCCTTGCACCCTTTCCATATGTGTGAAAATTTGCAGACCAAGTGTTAGGGGACAACTCCAGGGTTCATAGAAATGTGACAGGGAAAATGTGGTTCCCAGGGGAAGCCCACAGAAAACCAGGAGGCCTGTTTGTTAAAAGGCCCTTTAGCCAGAAGGCCAATTAGTCAGAGGGCCTCATAGTCAAAAGCATAGACTGTATAAAACATGGACAAAGGATCCGAGAGGTCACCCGTCTGTTCTTGAAACCATGAAATGAAGCATATATGTGGATGCAGCCACATTCACTATGACCCCGGTTGTGAGTTCTTCTAAACCACAGAGGTAGAAAAAAAATCACCTGCCGTACAGTGTGTGCCGATAGTGAAATCAGTGTTTTAGACCCAAGCTGTTTGCTGGACCAGGCTGTAAATATGATTTTTAATGCAGTAAAAGTCAGTTTTTATGGCTGGGTGTGTACGTGACTTCCAGTTTTTCAGCAGCCAGCCTCAAGCAGATTCTGGACAAACAGCAACTTTCAGCACTTCCGCATAGGCTTCATTTTTACTGACCGGATGTTACTCCATGGTCAAAAGGCCCTTAAGCCAGAGGTCAGTCGGGAGGCCCTTTATCCAGAAGGGCTGTTAGCCAGAGGGCTCATTAGTCAGAAAATCAGTTTGGACTTAGTTGATATTCTTCAATTCTGACTTATTTTCTGTCCAACGGGTGGTCTGACTGATGGGTCTTCTGATGATTAGGTTTGGCTTAGGGTAAAGTGGGGCGCATTGAGATCACACTTTTTACACACAGAGTAATGACAAGACACAGGTGAAACTAACGAGTGCCATCAAACAAGAGGGGAAACACAAGGTCAGGAAGTAAAACTGGAGACACACAGGGAGCAAGACCCCTCCACACAAGCAAGCATGCAGGCACGCACGCATGCACGCACGCACGCACACACGCACACACGCACCTCACCTGGAGCCAGAACACGACTCCTCTCTAAGGAAACTGTGGCGGGTTGGACTGGGGAGTAGACTCCACCCTGCCCCCATCGACGCCACCCGCCCCAACCCACTTAGAACCTTGAGGACGAAATTACTTCCTACCCATGTGTAAATGTGATAGTATGACAACACGCTTCGTGAATCTTGACTCATTTTAATGTATGACAATGAGATCACTCTGTAAACAGTGCAGTTTGAGGAGCATTAACCCTTTGTTGTGTCTGTGTAGTTGATGGTGTATTCAGCACTGAAACTGCCCTCAGGCCCTCTGTGTATAAGCAATAATGGCTCCAGATGTTATACACAGATTTGTTTGATGGTACATTTTGCAGCAGATAATTTCAGGGTTTATGCAGAGGTCCAACGGAATGAATGGTCCCAACTGAAACACACCTTTACTCAATTACAGCAGACTGCAGTTTTACGACTTAATGATAGTCTTTTAAATTTTCAAAGTGTTGCAGATATGGAGAAAAAACATTACTCGATCAATTCCACTTAGACCAGCTTTAATTGTTTTTGCATTTCCATAATATACCAGGACGTTTCAGTATTGCTTTTTAAGTTTGCCAGCTGTGTGACAGTCTGTTACAGGCTGCAAAACAATCCTCAGAAGCAAATGTGCTGATTGAATAATGTCCATTAGACTACTCATTTCCACAGATAAGAGAAAGTGAGCCAAGGCACTGACAAAATTATGAGAGAAGCACAATCGAAGACCAGCTGAAAAGAAAACAAAAAAAAAAAAAAAAAACGCCATCAGACTGGTAGAATGTGTGAAAGCAACTGTAGCACTGAATAAAGCTTTGTTCACTTACAAAACCTGCTGAAAGAGACATATCACTGTAAATAAACTGTCTAGGTTGCTATTGATTCTCACTCAGTAGGTAATAAATGGTAGGTATTACTCAGGCTTGTTAAAGTATATTAACACATAAACACAAATATAAAAAAAATCACCTCAATAACTGAGACAACAAGCAACAGTACGTAAGAATGATAGCTTTGTTTTTGTTGTTCTCCATTATCAAAATACTCAAATACAGATGAAAGATCATGAACCCCTTTTTTGGAATAATGAATGATGTCTCAAAATCGGCAAGTTTTGGTCCCACATTCAACCTTCGTGCACTGTCTTTGTTTAGATTGTTATACTGGCGAGCTTGCACTTAACATTGTTGACACACACAACCTTGGCAAATCAGCAGAAGTCCATCCACAACCGTTAGCAAGCACACATCTGTCATATCCACTAGTGCTTTCCCGGCCCACAGTGTCCAGAGCATGCTAGAGCAAGTGGTTTTTCTCCATTGATAGTAACAGCTAGGCTAAATCAGCTGGCACACCTCGCGGGGGAGAGAAAACCCACACTCACCGCACATAGCAACCTCAAAAAAAAAAAAAACCTACACTTTAGTCCATGGTTGCTGATGAACAGGTTACAGTCCACCCAAACTACAACAGAACATGTATAGTTGACACCATAGAGCAGGCATGGGCAAACTACGGCCCAAGGGCCACATGCGGCCCGTCAAACGTTTTAATCAGGCCCGCCGAACTTGAAAAAATTAAATGAATAAACCTTGTTAATGTTTGATTTTCCCTGCAATTCTGATGTTTTCTCACTAGATGGCGCACTGTAGATACATTGGCTTTGTTGAGGTGAAGCGTAGGCCTATTACTCCACATTTGCACTTTACCCTCTGTTTTGGTTTTAAAACAGAAAAACAAAAAAACAAGTCAGTTTTTTCTTCTGTTTTTTTACATTTTGTTTTTGAAACAGAATAACGAAAGAACAAACCATAAACAGATCAAAAATCCCGTTATAATTCCATTTCATTTTCTCATATTCTAATTTTAATTTTAAAACAAAATCAAAACAGCAAAAAATAGACCGTTATTTGTTTTCTGTTTTTTGATTTGAAAATGAAAAATTGAATAACAAGTCATTATCAGTTTTCTGATATTGGATTCTAAAACGGATATGGAATGAATGAATGATTCCCTGATAGTTACAGAAGCACTCCATCCATCTGCTCCTGGTCCGGCCCCTTTGTCAAATGTTAGAACCCATTGTGGCCCACGAATAAAAAAGTTTTCCCACCCCTGCCATAGGCTGTACAAACAGCAGAATGGACAAGTTGGCTCTGCCATTGTACAGTCTTGGAGCAAAAAAACTCTGCTAGAGGTGCCGTCAATCATCACTAAACGTAATGTAAAACCCTGTTCTTAACCTCTAATATCAAAACTGTAAAAACAAAGAGGACTTGAATACTCGTCACCCAATTATACTGTAGCTTCATATTACCACAGCAATCAGATGTAATATACATTTTTATCTATTTAGCTTTTAAAGTTTTGACCACAGCCCATCTGGAACAGCCGTGAAGATGGATTTTTTAATCTATACTGCAGCCGGCCACCAGGGGGAGCAGCTTTTGTGGCAACCTCACTTCAATTCTTATTTCTTGAATATAAGCATGATCATTTTAGTGAAATTATTTAAAAATAAACATATTAATTGTAACTTATAAATACATTTAAACTGGTTGTTTAATCCCTTCTTAAAATAAGCTTAACCATGACGAAAGAATATAATTCAGGCATCTTATTAGCACCTTAACCACACCTTAAATAAACTAACATCTATCAGGTTACGATACACAATCAGAAAGAAATGGTCTTATCCCAATGATTAGCAATGAATGCACATTCTTTACAACAAACACCTTGTGGGCTGCTCTGTAAGGTTTTAAGAACTAAATTGATCAAATATAATTAAATTCTTCAGTGGAGATTAATGAGTGGTGACACGGCAGCTTTTATGTGAGTATGATACGTCATTAATAACCAAAATCTTCTGTGATTCGTTGCCTTTTATGTTTTTATTCCTGAGTTATTTTGAGTAAAGACGAGCTCTGGATTCTTCTCAGCTGATGTATCTCACCTCACTGAGCTTTCATTAATTACAGGATGTGATATCAGTGTGCTCTTCCCTGAGCGTGCAGCGTGGTGTGTTTGGCTGTTCCATTAATTCTGGCACGGCTAAGGATCGGGGACCTGGTGACGGGGGGACAGCTGCATCAGATTAAAGTCCTGACCTTGGACCAGCATTTAAAGGTCTGTGTTGACTATAATTACTCTGACTTTGACTGGACTCACCTGAGGGGACGACATGACACACACAGCTCCTGAGAGCAGCACAGACACACACATACACACTGCTCTGTGGAGGAGCACACAGGTCTGGTTTTCAGACTGCGTGGGGCCTGGAGCACGTGTTTCTGCAGCTCTTTTCTTCCTGCTAGTTCAAGGCGGGATATGTACGACCCTGTTACACCTCCTTTCAACAAACACGTCACAGAGGATAGATCGCTCTGAACAGCGTTTTGTGTGTGTGTGTGTGTGTGTGTGTGTGTGTGTGTGTGTGTGTGTGTGTGTGTGTGTGTGTGTGTGTGTGTGTGTGCATATGTGGAGCTCCAGCTGTGTTTATACATGTCCTCCCTCACACAATGGAACAACAATACTGAGACACCGTGGGATCAATATGAGGAAACAAAGGAGTGATGACTTGGAGGCTGTGTTGGTGAGCTGCAGACTGCAGACTTGGAAACCTAATCTACATTTGCGACCAGGCCTGGACCTTCATCTTATTTAAAAACAATTAAAACCTGCACGTTTACTAATATTTTTAAATTGTTGTTCGAGCTCTTATGTTTTTTTTTTTTTTTTCTTAGCTGTTGATGAAACAGACTGTCAGACTGATAATATAGGTTTCCTTTTAAGTCACTGTGTCAACTTACATTGGATCTGTTCTGTTGCAGTCTGTCTGTGTGGCTGGTCTGTCACGTTGCAGGTAATACACATTCATCCTATTTTTGACAAATGTGTGTATGTGTTGGTGAGGTTTTTGGTAGGCTCCTTGCCGTTAAACATGGAACATCACTTTAAGTCAAATGTCATGTTTTTTGCATTTGTAAAAAAAAGATACTTATTAATTTACCAAGAGATGATATATAAAATAGTAAGACTTTGTTTGAAAAAGCCGGACTTTTACGGGCAAATGATTACCCCCCCCCAATAAATATAATAATAATAATAATAATAATAATAATAATAATAATAATAATAATAATAATAATAATAATAATAATAATAAATAAATAAAAGTAACTGAAAATAAATAAATAAATACATAAATATGTACAAATGTAAGGAGAGGGAGGTGGCTGTACCTGGCCTATGGGCTGTCATTTGGGGACCCCTGCTCTCCACTCTTCCAGACTCTGGGTCCTTGATTTATGAATGTGATGAAAAAGTGACTTTCGTCTGAAATGAACTTTGGACCACTGAGCTGTAGTCCAGTCCTTTTCCTCCTTAGTCCAGGTCAGACTCCTCTGACGTGGTCTCTGGTTCAGGAGTGGTCTGACTCGAGGAGTGAGACGGCTTTAGTTAAACTCTTTGATCTATCTGTGCTTGGTGGCTCCTGATGCTCTCTCTAGGCTGAGGTTATCCCCAGCAGCAACCTCTGGTCTAAGACTATGGGACAATGCTAAAGTGCTAAAATCTGCTGTTTCTCAAGTGTTTGCTTGAGGCTGGCTCTGGGAGTACCTGAAGTCACAAACACACCAAGCAAAAAAAAGCCATTTTCATAGCAGAAATTAACCTATTTACAGCCTGGTTCAAAATATGTCTTCTGTCTGAGTCTCTAATTTTACCATCAGCACACACTGTATGAGGGGTGAAATTTTTTTTAACTCAACCGTTCAGAGGATATTAAAACTGCGAGCTCACTCAATCAGAGACACAGCTGAGGGTCATGTGACTGACAGGCGAAGCCCCTGCGACTACCTATATGGCTGCCATAGCAGATGTGCTTCATTTTCCGTTTCAGAAACAGACGGATGACGTCGGGGAGAATATGTCCATGTTTCATACAGTCTATGGGTTATCCCTGTTTCTTAAGCATCTTTTTAGTAATCTTTTTTGATCCAGCTCTTTCTGAACAGACAGCTTCTTTATCAGTAATCTTTAGTGTATTACCCTCTTTGTGGAGGAAGCCAGTCTGGAGACCATTTAAAGGTTTAGGAATAAGAGAGTGATGCCATTAGCTTACAATTTCCAGCATTTTCACTAAGTCCTAATTTTATAGGATACTGAATTGAGTTTTCCATTAACTTTCACTGAAGTACAGTAAATAAAAAGAGACAACAACACGAGCACAGATCCACAAGAGAGAACATGAATGAGCCCAAAAAAGAAAAGCCTAAGTGTTTGAACATAATTGTGGGGTTGTAGTCGGCTCCATGACCGAGGGAATCTGAGAGATAACTGTTTTGTTTTCATGCTTCGGTGATTTCATGTTTTTCTTTCAGCACATGACTCTCATTAACTCGATTATAATCAGAATTTATTTTGCCACTGTGCACAGCTCATTTTCCGAGAGAAAAAAAAATACACACCAAAACAAACAAATGGTAAAAAAAGCTCTCAAAAATAATCTCGCCCAAAAGAGGTAAGACTAAACAAGCTGTCAGTGAACAATCATAATATTTTGCCTGAGTAGAAACATTTCTTTTGGGAGGAACTCTGAGATGAAACAGAGTAGGTAAGAACTGTCACTTTGATGGTGAGAGGAAGAAAACCAGGAAATCTGAATTTATTCAAAGACTTTCTGATGGATATTATATTGACTCTGTTAAATGTGAATTCAGATTTATGTTTTTTAATTAAGATAAGCAAATTCATGCTGAAACAAAACACAATCCGGTGTCAGATGATTTGCATGAAAGTCTCATGTTTTAAAAAGGTCGGAAACAACAGGCTCTGGACTGACATTCAACGGGGAAATGCCAAACTTACATTTAATCCCTCCACAAAGAGGTTTAATGAGCCATCTGCAGGTTTATAGCTTGATTATATGACCAATTACAGCGCGGCTCCTCTGGCCTCACATGAGTTTATAACTCATTATACACACATAACAACCAGGAGATGGATCATGACTCAGGCACACCACTACACGCTAAGAGGTTTTGGTGGAGCTGTGATATTTTTTTAATTAGTCTGTGTTTACTTTTCATTCTGCTCATGAAATGTTTCAGATCTCATTGTAGAGTGTTGGAGGATTCGTACAACAAAACCAATCAGGGGTTTTTCTACTCATCTGTGAGAGCTACAAAACCCTGAAGCTGTGGAAGTGTTTAAAGTTTGAGAGCTCCTCAATCCTCAGAGCTGGAGGACAATAACTAAACAATCCTCTGTTATGTTCTGTGACATAAATCTGCACCCAAAGCTCAGCACTGTGTCGTCAACGCTGTCCCTCACTCTGACTGTAAACAACTTTATTCTCACGAGACAGAAGACAGCCCCAAAGAGATGACGGGAGACTGAATAAAACTTTCACTGGGTCATAAAACCAGCTCTAGAAATCTACTATCTTCACAGAGAAAACAGTCACAGGCGGGCAGATTGTCAGATCGTTTCATAATGATGAGTAAATCCTTCATGACACTTACAAAGCTCTTAGTATCTGTGCTAACACTTTTCTTCTTCTCTTAAAAGGCATTTTGCAGATTAAATTTCTTTGTAAAACAACACTTAACATGGTCTGATAATGGCAGTAGTATGAGTCAATCATCAATTTATATGTTGTTTAACAAGAAGTGGCTGTTTTCGTTACAGCTGTTCAAAACGTTCTTTTTTCAGTATAACATTTATTGACGTAACATAAGGGACTCACATTCCTTTACTCTGCTTTGAGCCAATGTGAATAACAGGTTGTCTTGAGTTAGATTGGGCATTTCGGGTTGTGTTTATTGTGTTTCTTCCAAATTATTCTTTAAAGGGGACATATCATACTGATCCGTGATTAAATACTTATATATATATATATATATATATATATATATATATATATATATATATATATATATGTATATATATATATATATATATAATAATAATAATAAATTTGAAAACAAGACCTGTCACCCCCTGAATTTTTTCAAAAAATGACATATTGTATCTTTTCTGATATCCTAGAACAAGATTTGATGCCTCTGAAAATAGGTCATTGCCATTTGGCCGTGAGATTTCAACTGTCGTGACGACATGAGGATCCTCTCTTTTTATTGGAGTAATCTGATAAAGCAGCTCCTCCTCTGTGATGTCAGTTAGTCACACAACCGCCAACAAGGGATACACCCACCAAGAGACGAGTATCCCCCCCTCAGATGCTGGATGCAGGGACTCTGCTCTGCTGAGCAGCTCAGCTTTACATGGTGAATTAGCAGTTAAAACACTGTAGTTTTAGCAGACGTCGTAATACTTGTGAGACTGTGATATTTGCATGCTTGTTCTGACATGCACTGTGAACCTGGACCACAATAATGCTGCAGTAATAACATAGTGACAAGCTGACAGTAGAGGCGATCTTTAGACTACACTTTCAGCATGATGAATAAAACAGACAGAGAAAAGTGAAGGAGCAGGATGGAGCCCTGTTATAGAAATAGATTATTGGTGAAGTCTGCCTATATTTCCATGTATGAACTATACATGTTACAGTACCTCTTTGACTCACCACACTGAAGCATCCTGAGATGATCTGTGTCGAGGTGGATTTTCTTCCCCCTGAGCTGCAGAACCGTCCGTCTTACAAAAGGACGTATCCTACACTCTGCCATTTTATTAGTGCTATCAATGCCTTACGGTGAAGTTTTGGCAAACAGCAAACTCGCTCGGTCTGCTCCATTCAATATGGTGATTTTGTAAATACTGCCATGCTGCAAAAACCACCCCCTGGCTCTACCCCCTCCGCCCCTCTGATAGAACTGACCAATCAGAGCACAAAGGGCTGTAACGTTGCGAGGTTACTGGAGGTCATTCTCCAAACGGAGCGTTTCAACAAGATCTTCAGAATGGCCTAAAATGAGGATATTGAGAACGCTATTGTGCGGCAATGAAGGAACTAAATGACTTGTACTGAGGGCAGAAATGCTTTACAGGCATCCTAGTCTGGCATAGTGAAAAGGAGAAACAAGCATGATATGTCCACTTTAACTTGACCATTTGTTAGAAGTTGTTGTTTGAGATGCGTTTGGATGGATGAAGAAATACCAGCTTAGCAGGACATGGAGTCCACTTTTTCAGACCTGATGGAGTTATCTTTTGTGCTAAGATTTGTTTCGTGCAGCTGAAAGGACTTTGTTTCTGCATCAGTCACAAAAAACAGAGTCGTTCTGGCGCTCAATTCTCAACAGGAAGATATGATATGATGGAGTCTATTTCATAAAGTCTATGGATGGAGTTCAGGATGGGGTACCAGAGCCAGGTTCTGGTGAGACTGACACAGCTGCTGTCTCAGCAGAGAGGCCTCTGACCAGTGCTGACAAAAGAGGTTGTGAAGGTATACTGAAGCCATCTTGTCAGGGTGAAGAAGAACTGTAGAGCAGAATACCATAAACCTGTAAACGAAAATGCCTCAAGCAACTTGCTGTGCTGTTGAGAACCTGTAGTTGAAGATCCTCTGGTTCTGATTCAGCTGCCTGTAGGCGTAGGGCTTCATCAGGTCTGTTCTGAGAGGGTAAACATCCTTCCTCCAAACATGCAGGGACACAAAACCTCAGAACTGGGGAGACCCTGGTCCAATGCTTTCTTCAGGTCAGAATGGGCAAAGAGCCCAGCGTCTAAGACCCTGCACCAACACGTGCATAGATTAACTCATACTGTGTATTTATCCAAAGCTGCCATCTGTTTCTGACCTTTAGGAACTCCTCTTTCAAAACCTGAGGGGGGCCTTGCATGTGTCTTTTACAATAAAGGATGTTGTTATGGCCCCAATCCTGTACTGAAGGCTCAGGGATTCATACATTTCACCTGGAACAGAGAGAACCATAACAACATAACATCTTGGTGTCTTGTTGGCAATCAGTGGTCACACCCTATCTAAAAGCATTTCAGATTTATTGGAGGTCGTCCATACCATCTTCCTAAAGCCTGATTTGTCCTCCAAGGAATGTTGTAAGAGAAGTCAGTGTTGGTTTGAACTACCAAGCTAAACCTAAACCAGGAAGGTTCTCCTTACATGTGTGTGAAACAGTCCTAATTCAGAATCTTTAAGATTTTTAAAATCCTTTAGTCAGTTCAAGCCTTTCTCCTCTATCTCCGTCAACATCTTCAGGTCATCTGATCTTAAAGGTAAATGTTAAACATTATTTTATATAAAACTTCATTATTGTAGTACAGTATACAATATTGTCTTTTCCGTACAATGTTATTTATAAGTCATATTATATAAAACATGTAATAAAATAAATAAAAGTAGTGTTATTTGGGGTTCAGAATGGTTTAATGACATTTCACTTAATTTCAGAAGGAAAATTGGTTTGACATATGAGTAATGTGATTTACCAGCTCTGTCACAGAACAAATTAAGTGAGAGAACAAAGTAAGAAAAGTGAGAATGTGTTGATGAGTTTGATGCACTATTAAATGTGATGTGTGAAGCCCTTTGATCAGAGTACTTCATTGTGTAGTTCTAACTATCTTCAACCTGCAATTATCCCCACACAGAGGGTTTAAAGTTAACTGTCAAAGCAATTAAACATGACATTTGTTCCAAAAACTATAAAAAGAGAAACATGCAGAACTTAGCAATTACAAGGCAATTTATATCAAGAGACATTTCATACTTAATTAATGTTAAATTACAGCATCTTTCATGATTAATTTATGTATGATTCTATGTAGGATGTGTTGTTAACTTCTGCACATTAGTCTTTAATTGACTTCTCTGACTTCATTTAATGAGTTAGCCTGTAATCGGCTATATATACACGGACTTAAAGAGAGTTCAGATTCACAAAGTGTGGAGAGCTGAGGGACTTTTTGTAAATGTGAAATTTTTAGTTTGAAGTTTTTCCAAAAATATTTTTTTGGAACAAGAAGGAAAGAGCTGGCAAAACTATAAAGGCTGTTTGAGCACCGTCTGTTAAGGGTGGATTGCAGTGACTCTGGAGTGTTTTTTTTTTTTTTTTGTGGGATAAAGACAGTTTCCCATGAGCACCATCCCCAACTGTTGTAAAGGTTGTGACTCTTGCCAAGACATGAATTTGTGACAAAGGTAGAGTCTGCAGGATTATTACTGAAAAAAGTCAACTTTTACAGGAATAATCTTGGTCAATCATTACTTCTAGGCACTTTATATGTGTGTCAGTGTCTGCCTCTAACCCCCTCCTCTGCCTGTATGTTAATATACTGGTTGTTTCAGGATGTTGCTGGGTGGAGAGTAGGCATGATTTACCTTTGCGCCCAGTGTGCAAGTGACTTTGCGTGTTGATGTTTACAAGTGGAGAAAGCCATCCCAAGCAGCTACAATAGTGAGTGTAGCATGGAGAAAGAAAAAAAACAACCAAAGTGGAATGAAACGCCAAAAAGATTAGGCGGAATGAAACGCCAAAAAGATTAGGCTCTTTCTTAGATCAGGGTGCAGCTTGGCTCGACTTTCACTCACTCTCAGGTAAGCCAGCACGGACGAAGAGCAACAACAGTTAGCTTTATGCTAACCAGGTATGTGTTAAATACCCTTGATTAGCTTGTGCTAACATGCCAAGTCAGGTGCACAGCTCTCGAGTCTCTCCCACATTGAAACGTGATGCTACAGGTAGTTGCTGGGCTAGTTAGTGTGTCCATGTAGCTACGGTTAGAGGCTGTGGATGTGTGCTGCCGCTGGCACTGAGCCAAGGAGGAGGAGCCCAGTTTGAATTTGTGTTTACTAACAAGTAACTTAAATTCCTACAGACTCTATCTTTAAATAATAGACTATGAACAGGCAAATAAATCAAAGTGTGAATAGTTCACCATACCTCATTCCACAAAAATTTGAGTTGGTCTAAGGCTCAGAACTCTCCTTTTCCCCATTTTTACAGAGTAGATGTGTTAGCCACATGGGTGCTGGTCAGCCCCGCCCCTTTCTGGGAAACTATTGGGGAAAAAAAACAAACACCCTTTCCGTTGAATTCATTGATCAAAAAGATGACACTCAGCATTGATAATCTAGTAATGTTGGCCATCTTCTTCACAAGTGACATTGTAAATCTAGAAAGACACAGCTATTTAGGTCATAATTAGCGATATAACGTACTATAAACTGGCTGTGAAGACGTAATGAATGCTTTATTAAAACATTTAGCATTTAGCATTCTATTTTTTTTTTCACATTTGTTGTGAGCATGAAGTTTTCAGAAACGTTCTCAGACTGACATTGCTCTTTTGTCACAGTTTGATTTATTAAACCTTTTTTGATACTCGAACAAATCCCTGTCTAGCTCTGGAACAATCAGAGTCCAGCATAGTGTGTGACCTTTATGCAACAGCCATAATTAAATGTAATATATTTTCTTTTACATGGAGCCTCTTCAGCTCAGGGTTTGAAGAAGAGCTACCCTCCACATAATGCCCTCATTTCAGGGTTATTGACTTTCAAATGTACTGGGATCAAAAATAGAAACCTGCTTTAGAACAATTTAATGGTTGCACTTCTTTGTTTTCATTCAGAGCTGGACTGAGTAGAATAAACTCAAAGGGAGATTATATTGAGTACATCCTATAACAGCTTCCTCTGGAAGGTCCTGCACAGACTGGAGTCTCTACCCTCAGTTCAGCATCAAGCAGAGGTTTCCACAGCTGAGAGCTCATCTCATAAGGAGAGCTCAAAGAAAGAAAGAAAGAAAGAAAGAAAGAAAGAAAGAAAGAAAGAAAGAAAGAAAGAAATTTTAAGTTTGACCATCCCTCCTTTAATTTTCGATCATAAATTTAGGGGAAAAAAAATGCATGCACACTAAGTTTAGCACATGGAGGTAACTCTTTAAACATGGTGCTGGATGAAACAAGACCTGTTTTAAATATAGCACAAGATCTTAACGAGATTTTCACAAGATTTGCTGAAATGATGAGGTTTTCACTTACGGATCTCCTAACTGGTCCATGACTCATCAGAGGGGCTGTGCCTCAAACACTAAGGTCTGTCCATAGCCCTGCTTCCTGAAAGATCTCCAGAGAGCTGGCCAACCATATTGAAGGGTTTCTGTGGAGTACATAGACTTGTGTCTGAAATACACCAGATGCATCTGTGGTCCGTCTCCTGTCTGTCACGGCAAAGGATCACATAAGTTTCCATTCAAGTCACTGTGTCAACTCACTGGATCCGTTCTGTTGCAGTCTATCTGCGTGGCAGGTAATACACAGCCATCACATTTTTTTTTTGTAGGAAAGATAGAGTGGGACAGGAAGTCATGACTGGAAACTACCTTAAAACAGCCAGTGACTTTCAAAATAAAACAAACCAGATCATATTTATCTTGACTACCACAACAAGCAGTCAGAATGAGCAGAGTCAGACCAGGAGTCAGCAGGTTTGAGGTTTTACAGCCCACCATGAATGAAGAGATACGTATCAATGGAGTGGGAAGAGCAGGAACTCCTCAGTCTGTGACTCCAGCTGTCTGTCAGTCACACAGCTGGTTGGACTGAACACACAGCCGGTGCGAGTTCTGGTGTATTTGAGGCTGCAGAACGACATTCTGGGCAAATTCCACCCTAAGTATTGGTACAGTTTATTGACAGGCAGACACAAATCTCTTGCCAAGTTTTATTTGTGTCAGACAGTCCTTTTTTAAAACCCTATGGTCCCCCAGTTAGTGGATTTTGAGGTTGCTACACAACAGAAGGCGAAGCACTTAACACATATAAATATAGTCATATCGCACATCAGATTAAAGGGGAGAAACTTGGCTTCAAACTCCATAGAGTCAAACTTCAACCGGACATATAATACTAGTAGTGGTACTTAAGTTATTACTCTGAGCCAGCAACATACACTCAACAAAAATATAAACTCAACACTTTTTGTTTTTGCTCCCATTTTTCATGAGATGGACTTAAAAATCTAAAATTCATTCCAGATAAACAATATTACCATTTCTCTCAAACATTGTTCACAAATCTGTCTAAATGTGTGATAGTGAGCACTTCTGCTTTGCTGAGATAATCCATCCCACCTCACAGGTGTGCCACATCGAGATGCTAATTAGACACCATGATTAGTGCATAGGTGTGCCTTATACTGCCCACAATAAAAGGCCAACCTGAAATGTGCAGTTTTGTCTCACAGCAAAATGCCACAGATGTTGCAAGCATTGAGGGAGCGTGCTATTGGCATGCTGGCAGCAGGAAGGTCAACCAGATCTGTTGCTCATGCATTGAATGTTCATTTCTGCACCATAAGCCGTCTCCAAAGGCGTTTCAGAGAATATGGCAGTATATCCAACCGGTCTCACAACCGCAGACCACGCATAACCACACCAGCCCAGGACCTCCACATCCAGCAGGTTCACCTCCAAGATCGTCTGAGACCAGCCACTCAGACAGCTGCTGAAACAATTGGTTTGCATAACCAAAGAATTTCTGCACAAACTGTCAGAAACCGTCTCAGGGAAGCTCAACTGCATGCTTGTCGTCCTCATCGGGGTCTTAACCTGACTCCAGATCATGGCTGTAACAGACTTGAGTGGGCAAATGCTCACATTCGATGGCGTCTAGCACGTTGGAGAGGTGTTCTCTTCATGGATGAATCTCGGTTTATATTGTTCAGGGCAGATGGCAGACAGCGTGTGTGGCGTCGTGTGGGTGAGTGCTTTGCTGATGTCAATGTTGTGGATCGAGTGGCCCATGGTGGTGGTGGGGGGTGGTATGGGCAGGCATCTGTAATGGACAAAGAAGACACGTGCATTTTATTGATAGCATTTTGACTGCACAGAGATACCGTGATGAGATCCTGAGGCCAATTGTTGTGCCATACATCCATGAACATCACCTCGTGTTTCAGCAAGATAATGGATGACCCCATGTTGCAAGGATCTGTACAGTTCTTGCATGGCCAGCATACTCACAGGACATGTCACCCATTGAGCATGTTTGGGATGTGCTTGACCGGCATATACGACAGCGTGTACCAGTTCCCACTAATGTCCAGCAACTTCACACAGCCACTGAAGAGGAGTGGACCAACATTCCACAGGCCACAATTGACAATCTGATAAACTTTATGTGAAGAAGATGTGTTGACCTGCATGAGGCAAATGGTGGTCACACAAGTTACTGACTGGTTCTGAGTCCCCAGACCCCCAGTAAAGGAAAAAAGAAAAAAAAAAAAAAGCACATTTCAGAGTGGCTTTTTATTGTGGACAGTATAAGGTACACCTGTGCACTAATCATGATGTCAGATCAGCATCTTGATGTGGCACACCTGTGAGGTGGGATGGATTATCTCAGCAAAGCAGAAGTGCTCACTATCACACATTTAGACAGATTTGTGGACAATGTTTGAGATAAATGGTAATATTGTGTATCTGGAATGAATTTTAGATCTTTAAGTCCATCTCGTGAAAAATGGGAGCAGAAACAAAAGTGTTGAGTTTATATTTTTGTTGAGTGTAAATACCAATACTGACACCTCTGAACAAACTTCTCGTGTAACCTTTGTTATGACACCAGAATGATTCAAATAGACCTTAATGCAGAGTCTGTTGATTTTTTAAGCAGAGACCCCCCCCCCCCCCCCCCCCAAAAAAAAAAAAAAATAAATAAATAAATAAAAATAAAATAAATAATAATAATAATAATAATAATAATAATAATAATAATAATAATAATAATAATAATAATAATGAAAATAAAAATGAAACAAAAAAACAAAACAACAAAAAGAAAAAAAAGGAGTGCTTAAAGGAGTGCTTAAAGGGTTAAATCAAAATCAGCTATGTTGAGTTGGTTTTGTTACTTAAATGAATTGGGTGAACTTCTACCGCTCCATTTGCACAGTCAACCAGTGCACAACTCACCTTGCTTCTGTAGACCTTAAATATCCCAAGGAGACGACAGAAATCTAAGGAAAAACAAATTCTATACCTCATCTTCATGAATGCATTACTACACTCACATAGAAGTAAAATCATACTCAGAAAGTGAGACTACTCTGCAGCAGAGTGGTTAACGTTTCCTCTAACAGGTACGCTCTGTCACACCTGTTGGCCCTGCACGCCACCGTAAACATCTGCATCTTGAGCAGGTGCTCCTGTGTTGTGCAAAACATCCGCCTCAATGTTAGCACTCTTCCTGTGTGTTGATGCTAATGCATGTAATTCTGTCTGACACACGTCTCCCAGCGTCTTTTCCTCCCTGGCATAATTTGTACCTTGACTGTCAGCTCACATGCAATCAAATCCTTTTTTGTCTGCCATGAAATTTGCCATCTTAACCCTTCTCTTTCTCTCTCTTGCACTAATACACACACACACACACACACACACACACACACACACACACACACACACACACACACACACACACACACACTCCAGAGGGCAACACAAGTGAACTGAGTTATGAGGGGCAGGTGTGAATTAAGACACCGTCAATTATGTGTATGTAGTGACAATGTGTGTCTGTGTGTGTGTCTGTGTGTGTGTGTGTGTGTGTGTGTGTGTGTGTGTGTGTGTGTGTGTACTGAATAAATCTGGCTTCCTTAGGAGCTCTGATTTCACTTTAAATTTCTTCCCTGGAACGCTGTTAAAGTGAAGCAGCTAAGCAAATACTCAAGAACATCCCTCGCCAGAAATCAGACAGACGTAGCGTTGTTTCTTCGGCCCTCATCAGTAGCTCATCAAGCTCCTCAGCTTCATTAGAAAACACCTTGGTCCTCGCCCAGTCATTAAAGTTAGCATCAAGAAAATTTTGCCACAACATTTCATGAAACGTTCTCAGCCATCAGTCATCCGTCTGCTTTAAATACAGGCTGTAACATATGGAGAAGTCTGTCTTCAGTCAAATGATCGTCATCCACACAGAGAGACTGGAAGCTGCCCAGTACAAACAGCTTCTTTCCCAGTCGCAGTAGAAATCTGTGGTTTTGGCAAGAATTAATGTCAAACCATCCTCCTGCCTGTATCAGACACCTTTTAGATAAACAATCCCAGAGGGCAACTGGAAAAAAGAGGCGATAAACTTAGACTTGTATCAAATAATTTATATTACAGCAGCCAGCTATATACTAGAAACAATGTATTGTAAAAACTAGTGTATTGAAATAAAACATCTTACACTGAGAATTTCCCATAATGCCAATTAAAGAGCCAGCAGTCAGAAGACAGCGTCGTGAAAATGACAAGCCAGTGTTTAAAATGAGTTTAGTTTATTAATAAAAGTCAAAAAAGTGTATTTTTAAAATTATTAATGCACTTTGAAAAAATGTAGAACATAATGCGGCATGTATAATTTTGCATGTAAGAAGTTTGCAAGAGAATGTGGGGTTGTTATATCGAAAATTTATTACATTATTACATAATTTGACGTTTTTACATAATGAGGTGCTACAGGGTTAATGAGTAGTTTATATTTAGTTATACCATGGTCAGTGAGAATTCCAATGTCAACTGGCGTGCCTTAGATTGGTCTAAGGCACGCCAGTTGAAAAGTTAGTTCGGCAAGTTAAATCACCGTTGTATCACTCCGCTGTGCGCGTTACCATAGCAACGCGTCACACACATTTCAACGCATGTGAGGGCAGCCTGCGCTCTTACTGGGCCCCGTCTCTATAAAGCCTGGCTCACACTACAGGATTCTCGCCCGATTTAACCCGGATTTGGTCCTCCCGACAATCGGGGAAGAAATCTGGTCGGGGACTAAAATCCGCCCCGACGTTCGGGCAAGATTATCTTCTAGTGTGAGCGGTTGACAGATTAATCTTTAGCCCCACGATCGTCACACAGACTCGTCGGAGCCGCCTCGATAATTTTCAAACATGTTTGATATTTATCTGGATGATTACAACATTCAGGCTCACTAAAGATGACAACAGCCAATTAGAAAGAGCCACAGAGACCAAACAAGTGAAACTGAAAGGCTCCGGGTCAGCTGACTGTGCGCTCCACTGGCCCACTCGTGCCAGTTCAATAATGCCTTTAAAAATAACACATAATCACACCATTTTCATGCAGTAGCAAACTGTTGTTTTATCAGTGTTCGGTGTGAGATCATGCCATTATTGGCTGATACAGCAACAGTTTCACCTCTGTCCCTCTGCGTGCGCGTAATGGATGAAAGGCACCGCTGCAGACAGCTCCGCTTCTCTCTCCTCCTGTCCCACCAGTGCGCTAAAAACCTCAGATCAAACAACTGAGCACATGTGGTCCATCACGCATTATTTATTCATTATTTCTTTTAAAGTTTACAGTTTGTGGGACCATGGTATAAGTGCATTAGACCGTTCTAAGGCACTCCGCGGAGTAACACTACTCCGCTGCGCGTCGTGGTGTTCCCACTCCGCGTCGTGCCTTCGAACGGTCTAATGCACGCTCCCTCGTTGTTTAATCCTTACTTATTTTGATCTGCTTATGTTGTTCATAAACAGTTAAAGGTAGAGTCTGCAGGATTGAAAAAAAAGTCAACTCTGTAACAATTCATACTATTTCTTTGTGCGATAAATGAAATGTCACTACGCATGGGCAGGCAGTGAAAATCCTAGCACCAGCAAATAGACGCACCCGGCAGGATAAAAGAATTTAATTATCTCCCCCGTGCCCTGCCTGCTCACCATCATCCTACTATGCCTACTATTCCAAAAACAGATTTTTTTATAATGAAAAACACGCTTAAAGTGCAAATTAATGCAGACTGTATTTTAAGAAACACGAAACAAAAGAAACACCAGACCAGAAAACTCCCGCACCCTCCAGCTGCAAACTTAAGTTACTTATTGTCCCGAAAAGAATAAGTCCCAAAGTCCGTTGTTCTTCCAAAAGTAATCCCCAAAGGTAATGAGTCCTGTCTCAGTCCAACGAAAAAGTTATCCACAAAAAAAAGGAAGAGGAAAAATAATTAATCAGTGACTGAGGAAGACGTGTCCGCCGCTGCCACCACAACTGCCACGTTGTCCCGGGGAATCAGCCCTTACCCACACATATTACAGACCAAAATTCAACAAACGAAGGTCAATCACTTGAAAAATACAAAAAAAAAACAAACAAAAAAAAACAATAAACCCCCCTCACACACCCTCCACCCGTCTTTGTGAGCTGCCTACCTCTACTGTGGGCCTTACAACTCTTTAAGGAATAATCCTGCTCAGATGTCTCCTATGGGACTCAATACATGTATGTCGGTGTCTATGTCTGCCTTGAACCTGCTTGAGCCCTATCCCCTGCCTGTATGCTAATGTTTTGGTTGTATCAGGATGTTCCTGGGCTGAAAGCTATCTTTAGTGGCTTGGATTGTGGTCGCAGCACTGAGACAGAAAAACACAAAACTGAAGTGAAAGGAAACACCTAACAGGTAAAGCTTTTTCCTCAACAAGGGTGAAGCTTGGCTCGCCTTTTACTCGCTTTTGAGCAGTAGAAGAGCATCATAGGATTGAGAGCATTGCGAGTTAGACAAGTATGTGTAAAATACCTGTGATTAGCTTGTGCTAAGTCTGGTGCACAGCTCTCAAGTCTTACCCACATACACAATGCTACAGGTGTTTGCTGGGCAAGTAAATGGGTTTACGTCGTCACAGTTGGAGGCAGCGTGTGTGTGCTGCTGCTGGCACTGAGCCAAGGAGGATGGGCCCAGTTTGAATGTTGTGTTTACCAACATGTACCAAAAAATTTTTGTAGACTCTGCCTTTAACTAACAAGTAAATCATCCCAGAAGGTGGCATTAATGCACCTAAAACTGAGTGCCACCCTCCAAAATAGAACAAGAAGCCGAACAGCAGTAGCACTGTGCATTGCAAGGTAGACTGGCCCAATTCGGAAATCCAGGTATTTTTGCCTTACCGCAGATTTTGCAGATTTTTTTCTACATTATCGGTGTTGAATTATTGAATCTTGAATCTTACTGATGTTTACTTGATCATTAAGTTTTATTTTTTTTACATTTAAGCTGAATGAAGTCTTTCTCTGGATGATGTGTCTTGGTGTCTTATTTTGCCTGTGCACGTGACTCCATGTTTTTCCTCTTCATTAGCTGACTTGTGCCAAGGTTGCGGGCTCACTTTGCGTCAAGAAAACCAACTTTGAGTCAAATCACGTTTCTGTATCAGCTCTTGGTTCAAGCTCCAAAAAAGTGCTTTAATACTGATATATATATATATATATATATATATATATATATATATATATATATATATATATATATGTATATACACACATTTTCCAATAGACCTTACTTTTCTAGCTTGACAGTTGTAAACAGATAACATAATAATGCACAATTTGTCAGCATTTAAAAGCTTAAACCAGTCGAATTGCTTCATTTCAAAACCAACAAACAATTTTTTTTTTTTTTCCCAACCAACAAACAATTTTTCACAATTTTTTCTCGTATACCAACAAATCCAGTCTGTTTTGTGCTTTCTCTTAACTTGACACCAACCCCAGTTATACTTGGGGCAACCCAAGTACACGTTTCAATTGCTTTATGTTAACTTTCTTTATATATATATATATATATATATATATATATATATATATATATATATATATATATATATATATATATATATATATAAACATAATCACTATTTTTCAGTTCAGTTTCATATGATGAGCATCTTTGTTTCACAGCTTAAATATTCTATGAAGATTTAACTTAGTTTTGTTTAGTCAGCATGGTTAATTAGTGTTATTGTACCATTTAAAAATGTAGTTTAACCTACTCTGTCAAAATAAGATATCCATAAACACATTATGCAAGTTAATGTGACCCAAGACAATTGAGTCAGATCCTGCCTTGGAAAATATTTTGAAACAACCTTAACTAATTGAGTTGAGACCTAAATATTGTTAATGAGTGACAGTAACACCAGTACTCTATGTGTACTTAACATATTCACATTTAGTTTGTTTAACAAAGTTTTATCTCAGTTAAAATTTTCAAAAAGTTTCTGTAATTTGATTTTGAAGTTAGGACAGCAAAAAGATTAGTGAAATTAATTGTACACAAAGTGCTGAAAGGGGAACAGCTGCTGTTGTCATTAATGTGAGTGAGCCCCACAGCCACTGGAGAAAACCCAGGATGAAGAAGGTGAAACTCAATCAGTACCATGCGTTCAGAAAACTAGCATCACCAACCTTTTTTTCTCTTGGATAAGCAGCTTTATGACACAGAGTCTCGATTAAAGGTTTTATTGTAACATGTGTGATGGATCAGAAACAATAAAATCCAACCAGAGAGGATTTGTGTTCACTGAAGTGCCTGGAACACCATCATCCATCCATTAGCTCATCCCAGGTGGGGTCATGGGGGTTGTGGGGGGTTGGAGTCTGTCCCAGCTGTAATTTGGCGAGAGGCAGGATCATTCCTGGACAGGTTTCCAGCCTGTCACAGGACTAACGTGTGAACACACACAGCCACACACACTCACACAACTAAAGGTAATTGAGGTTGAACAGTACACCTGACAAGCATGTTTTTGGAGTTTGGTAGGAAGCCAGAGAACCAGGAGAGGATAAGGACATGCATCAGGAAATCAAGCAAACTACCCTAAAAAAAATGCAGCATAGCCGGGATTCAGACCAGAAACCAAGACAAGTGTCATAGTGAGTCTATACACAGCCAGATGTATCCTGATACCCTGAACAGATGCGGTGGTTTTGACGGTAAAGTGTTTTAAATCTATGATGTAGACAAACCAGGCAGCAGTGACTTTACCACAGATACACTAACACATTTTTTGCCTGTTTTTTTTTTTTTTAATTATTATTATTTTTTTTTCCGTTTACTGTTTGTAGTACATTTGCTGTGCCCCAATTGAATTTTGCTACACATAACTTTTATTTTGAAAAAAACTGGGTACCTGCACATGGACTTCAGGAACAGACAGAAGATTTGTGAAAGTAGCTTAGCATGCTGAACCTGCAGCTGCTCATGGGTTCATTCTGTCAGAGGGAAAGGCCTCCTCACTTGTTGAGCTTCCCTCTGCTCTTTGTAGCCCCGCCTCCAAGTATAGTAACACAGGCTATTTTCAAATTCACCTGCTATACTAGCTGTTCGTACTGATTAAATTTAGCATGAAGTATGTGAAAAAGAGCCAAATCTTCTGTTTGCCAAAAGTTACCAGGTGTCCAACTGAAAATTTCTTAGTACACATCAGGCCAGTCTACCTGGCACACTGTTTCCCAGATTGCACAGTACTAATGCTCTTCTTTTTCTGTGTATTGTGTGTAAAACTCAGGTTTAGGTAAATTACCCCCTACTGGAATAAGTCAGCATTACAGCTACAGTACAACAACAGTAACGTAATAAAAGAGAAATTAACCATCTCACAACTGTTTTCTTCAACAAAATTGATTTTAGTGCACATAAACCACTTATTCACTTTTTTTTTTTAACCCTAGGTGAATTATACAGAAGTTGTCTTTTTTTCTTAAGCTGCAAAATTAAAAAAAAGTCTATCCATTCCATATTTATTTTCAATGAATGATTTAACTTTTGGTGTAATATTAAAAATCAAACATGATGGACTTTGTTTTCCTTTTTTTTTTTGTTCATGAAAAAGGGACACTGAAATTAAAGAATAGTTAAAATCATTTAAATTAATGAAAGAACCCAAAACACAAAACATTACACAGCATTTGATATAATTTCTCACTCAAATGAAATAACTAATCTTTACTGCTGATTGATTTATATAAGATGCTCTAGCTAGTGATATCTTTGCATATTAATAACTAAAATGCCAAGATGTAACAGTTTTTTTTTTTAATGTACAATTATATGAAAGTTTAAAAAAAATACACACAAAAAACAGACGAATAAATAAATAAATTAATTAATTAAAAGAAAACTAAATCAAAGAGTTGTACTTCTGCTTTCCTGGAAATGAAAACCAGTGTAGTATACTCCAACATAGACCAACAGGGCAGGATTTTTACACAGTACATGTCATTGTCAGTAAAAAAAAAGATCCTTTGGTCAATCACCTCCCAAGAATCACATTGACAGGAGCTGTTTCTCAGTTCAGCATTTATTTGGGTCACAGACAAATTTTACAGCACTGGTCTCTATCAGAGAGCAAACAGATATTTGGTCACATTCAACTTTTAAACAGTTATTGGCTACGCCTATACAGAGGTTGAGTTAACCAAAACAACAGAGTAACTGGCCAACAACTATGATTGATTTAAATACATATCAACCCTGAGGCTGTAGAAGAACACAACATAAGACCAAAATGCCCAGCCTAACCAACATAATAAAAATAAGAAATAATAACATATTACACATGGATTTTATAAGATGTGTAGTGTAGCACATGTTGCTTTTAATGGCTTCAACCACAGACTTTATGTGTAATGAGTTTCTTGTAGTTTACAACTGATGCTTTCAAGTGGCTGCAGAATCTTTATTTACTTATTGACAAATTTAATTTGTCTCTTATCTTTGTGAAGCTCCAAGTACTTTTTGTGTTAAACATTGATGAAAGAAAGTGATTCTTTTAATGGAGCAGCTTTTAACGATGATTTTTTTTGCCTTTGTGCTGCAGCTGTTTGTTAGATTGAGCTCATTTCAGAGATGCTCTCCTAACAGCAGCAACATTCAATATTCTTGTTTTACTTTGGAGGGTAATATAAACCCAAAACAACTTGAAATGCACTTGAGTCGGCCTCATATTGCAGAGAAAATGTGTGTAATGAGTATTATTCGTCAGTTTGAAAATGATCTTGATTTCTGTAATTGTTTCTTTCCACTTTGCATCTGCGTCTCTCTGCTATTGTGTGCATGCTGGAAAGTATTTTCAAATCCTTATGGTTCCCCATGAAATTCAACTAGTTTCTCATTTTCTAACAAGCTGTCTTTTTGGAAAGCTCGGAGCTCCTTTGGTGCCCCATTCTGAACTGATTGTGTGCGAGCATCTGTGGTTTGACAGTAAAAAAAAAAAACAAGCAGAGGTGAATCCAGTCCAAGACTCTCGGCCCCGAAGTATGAACCAGCTGTCACTGTTTACAAAGACCCACAGACTCTGTTGTTTTTATTTCACAGATTGATTCATGGTTGTTACACAACTCTGGTTTATTACAGTTGTTATAATGTAGACTCATAAAAAGACCAAACAGAGGGTACAATAACACACTGTCCAAATAAATATAACCTGGTCGTTTGTCTGTAGTATCACGTTGGCATCATTTCCACACAACAGCATCTAAATATAAACACATGTACCTGCAGCTATTAATAAATGAAATCAGTGTGCTTTAAGTTAATAATGAAGTAAATGACATTGAGCTTCAATTAAAAGTTTTATACTTCTGAAAGAGAGCTGGGCTGATTGTGGAGGATCAATCTGCAGATATAAAGATTAAAAATTAGCTTCTGAGTGAATTAATAAAGGAGAAGTTATTAAATATGTGAACTGACAGTAATTGGAAAGTGTTTATTAGACATAAAGTGATGTTTTATACCAGTTGTGAATGATAAAACTATAAACTGGTATTGCCCAGGGTTTCTTAATGAGCGAATAAATTAAGAGTTCTTGGATAAATGGAAAAAAAGGTGCAATTATAGCTGCAGGGGACCCTACATTAACAGTCTGCTTTCAATTCACCATGTCAGTGTTCGTTAGGTAAAAATTGCATCAACATTTCATTGTATTGACTCAATTACTGTCATTTGGGTTTGGAACTTAAATTATGTCTCATTAATTTTGTCATTGTATCACGTTGTACAAAGACCCATTGACCAAAAGGGCTAACTGAAATCCATGAATCCATGTGAGCTGTTGGGCACGTTTTGTAACTGTTTTTTTTTTCTCTGAGCACCTGCCTTGAGGAGATAAAGGTGTGGATGACAAACGACTTCCTGCATTATAA
This sequence comes from Halichoeres trimaculatus, assembly GCF_033239565.1. Classification (NCBI taxonomy): domain Eukaryota; kingdom Metazoa; phylum Chordata; class Actinopteri; order Labriformes; family Labridae; genus Halichoeres; species Halichoeres trimaculatus. Next base: position 6,091,700 of record NW_027437185.1, read on the forward strand.
CAGCTCAAAAACAGAAGTTATTTAAGCCGACACACCACACCAGGTCCAGTCATCCTGCATAACCCACATCATCGACAGTCACCTTACCTTCCTCACTCACATGAAAAATATTCATAAGACCTCCTGTCACTTCCTAAGAAACATTGCAAAACTCCGTCCTCTACTCAGTCTTACAGACGCTGAAAAACTTGACCACACCTTTGTCTCCTTAAGGCTCCACTACTGCAATGCACTCCTCATCAGGACTCCTAGCAAGGGCCTACAAAAACTCCAGTACATCCAAAACAGCGCCACTAGGATCCTGGTGAGGGTGCGGAAGTATGACCACATAACACCCATCCTTCACTCCCTCCACTGGCTTCCTGTTTCATTCAGGATTCAATACAAACTCTCCCTCCTAACCCACCACTGCATCCATGGAAACGCCCCCCCCATACCTAAAAGAACTTCTCAAACCACGAACCTCATCACGCCTCTGCTCGGGTAACAACTACCTCCTTCTGCCCCCCAGGACTAAACTTTGTACGATGGGTGATCGGGCCTTTGGCTCAGCAGCTCTTCGCTTGGGGATTGCCCTCTCTGACCACCTGGGGGCTCCACAAGCAACAGGCTCTTTTAAGAAGGACCTAAAAACCTTTCTTTTCAAAAAAGCTTTCCCTGAAGGCATTTAGCCTTTTTGTAATCTTGTTTTTGTTTTTAACCTTGTTTTACCTTCGCACTTTGAGATCACTTTGATGAAAAGTGCTCTACAAATAAAATTTATCATAATTATTATTATTATTATTATTATTATTATTATTATTATTATTATTATTATTATTATTATTATTTAAACATGGATGTAAAGAAGCAATGCTGGATGTTCAGACTTAATTTTCTGAAATGATGATGTCATCCATAAAGATCCCTGAACTTGTTTGTGACATGCCCTTTTGTGACACTGTTTTGTTTGATCTGTCGTTGTGCCCATTTGCTAGACCCTCTGTGAGCCTGTTATGTTTTCACCAGGGGTGAAACTACTGTATTGACCTGAATATAAGACAAGTTTTTTTTGTTGTTGTTGAAAATAATGTAAAAAGTGGAGGGGTTGCCTTGCAATCTGGGTCTACCCATTGACACATGCTGATGGTTGTCGAAGGTCAATACACAACCCCAACAGCAGAGAGCGCCAGCTTTTTGTAGAGCCAGTGACCTCATGGTGGCTGCAGTGACCTGTCAGTTACAGAAACACACTGACATGAGATGAGACATTTAGAGTTGCGCTGATTGTCCAGGCTTTTTTATTCCATTTTTTTACCAGAGCAAAGTGGACCAAACTGACAGCTGAAGCGAGGTTGTGATGCTAATGTTAATATAATGATGGTCAATGCAGCAGAGACCTTGAACAACTGTCAAGCAGCCAAAGACTATGGAGTTACGAAGTGTAATGTCAGAAGATCGCACATCCCAAAAGGCTGTCTGAAAAATGTTTGTTTTCAGACTCTAGAATTTTGAGAAAAAAAAAAAAACACAAAAGTTAAGGGCTTATGGAAAAGGTTGTGGAGATGGCGGGGATATGAGCAGTATGAATAACAAAGTGAGTTGTTGGTGAGTAAAGTCGTTTGAAGTATTACAGATAGATTTCTTACTTCTTCTTCGGTCAGTCCGCTGAGTCAGCGTCTTGATTGGCTTTGCTCTGGTACACGTGACATTACACGTTGTACCTGTTCAGCTCCTCTCAGAGCGTCCCACTACACTTCTTTACAAATATTAAACATGTTCATTATCTACAATCTCTAAATTGGAGGCCTTCCAAACGGCTCCGACCAGAAGAATCACTCTTAACACACCCCACACCACAGGAAAATCACACATGATGTCATCGGACAATCGGGCCTTTGCTGGCTTTGATCGTAAGGGGGAGATTGGGATAAAAATCAGCTCGATTATCCTGTAGTGTGTTCCTGCCTTAAGGAAAGGCATAAAGCAATATGAAAATTCCACCACATTTACAATTTTCCTTGACTTATTTTTAATGCATTTGCCTCACATTGTTTGCTGCTGCAGCTTAAAAGCCAGGCTACAAAATGGAAAAAAAAAAAAAAAGTCAAATAAGTTAAAATGTGGGGCACCAGGTTAGCCTGACAGTCTGAGCCAACTCTTTATTTAAACAGGGTACAGGCCTTAAAGGGATAATTCAGTTTTTTTTAAAGTGGGGCTGTATGAGCTCTATGTGACCACTAAGGACATTAGATACAGTAGAAAGTTGTCTCCTCTCCCTCAGTAAGACACAAACTTTAATCGATGGGGACGAGGAAATAGACGCTAACAGGGACAGACGGTACCAAATTCAAAGGCTATTTTCTCTGCCTACAAGAACTAAAATCAAAAAGTAATACCACAGTTTAAGAGTACGCTACATAAAATATTTTTTAAGTGCATTAAGTCTTCGGAAATATAAACATTTATCCGGACCTAACTAACTGGTCATGTGTCCTTCCGCGCAGCCTCCTCCTTCCAGCTGTAGGGAATGTAAACAAGCTGTGCTTCGGGCACCGGTTGAAGCCTCGTGTAAGTTTGATCAAGTATGGTAATTCTTTTGTTTGTACTCTAAGGATTGTGAGGCAGCGTAGGAAATTCAAAATGAGTGACTATGACAGCGACGATGAAGTTCCATTCACTTTGGAACCAAAAGGATAACTGTATGAGCCTGAGTGCATAGAGCTGCTACAGATGGCGACTGAAAGGAATACAGAGGAAACATCCACGGAGTGACACCAACCCCTCAGCTCTATCCTACAATCCCTTGGTGTGATTCGATGCTGTTGTTAAGACGAACTGGACCAGACCCACTGCTCCATAAACTTCTTCTTTCCTGTTGTTTTTCTTCTTCCCTCTCTCATCCATCATCTCATGACCCTCTGTGAATTTCCCACTTTGATACCCACGTTTCATTTTGCATTTTTAACTCTGACCCCACACTCCACTCAATCTGAATCCTCCTGATGTCCAATCTGGGCTGGCATACAAGAGGAGATTTGGCTCCTCACCAGTGGAGATTAAGCAGATTCGGCACTTTGAGGGGGAATAAAAGACTCTTAATTTAAAGCGCACATGCACACACTCCCACACACACTTTGGCAGCCACTTTGAGTGAATGCACCTCTTACTACACATGCACACGTTCATACCTCCGCAAACACAGATGCAGGGTAAAGCAGGCGGTGCTGGATAAACCAATTAGCTGAGCTGAACTAGCGCCAACAGGAGGAATCTCTCTTCCTCTCCTCTGTCCATCCCTCACTTCTTTCTTTTCTGTGTTTCTTCTTCTTTAGCAGGCCGGGCTCTGTGGGCACAGATAGTGCTGGAAGCTGCCAAGGTAGAAGTCAGAAGGATAGAAAGATAGACCGTCCAGAGAGAAAGGATAAAACAATTGGAGGAGGGAAAAGGGTGAAAGGAGGAGAAAAAGTGTGTGAAATGAGGAAGACGGGGAGGGACGCTGAGGAGTGATGGCTGTGGCTGGCGCTGACAAGTTACAGCTGCTGAGTTTAGAGAGGAGGGTAGAGAGGCATACAGGGAGGAGGAGAGAAAGAGGAGAGTGGGAGTGAGAGGAATGCCAATGTTAGGCCATACAATCCAGGTAATGAGCCATTCAGTTCTGCTGGGGAGACGCGGCTGAGGGCCTCTTCAAATGCAGCTGCAGCAGAAAGAGAGGAGCGGGGAAGAAGAGGAGGGAAGGTGCCGTGTGTCACATCAACATAAACCCGTTTGATGGGCGGCCTGTCAGGCCGAGGTGAAAGAAAAAGAAAGGATGGGAGAAGGAGGAGGAGGCGACAACAAGCGAGGAGAGACGGCCGTTTGAAAAGCTGACAGCAACGTTTTCAGGTTCCTGGAGAAGCACAGTGAATACAGACAGCATCACTGGGGGCTCATTTAGCCATGTGTAAACCTCCACACCTGATGTTTACCACCTGCATGCTCAATGATGCACTTTCCCCTGGTCTGAAATCCACTTACAGCTCCTGCTTCCACACAAACAGGTCGGCTGCAGCTCACGTCTGGATGTAAAACGGTCTGATCGTGTAGCTTTAGTTCATTGAACAGGCAGAGGATGAAACATGGGCTTAATTCATGGTCTCTAAGGGAGGATGGAGACCAAAGAGGATACTTTGGTATCCCAATAAGCTGTCGGGCTGGTCGTGTGTGATGATGCCTCCAGATCACAAGTCGGCATCTTTTATGGTCAGAAGAGTGACAGTATCTCATCATCCTTAAAATCTCTGACTCTTCTTTTTAATTTAATAAAATATTCTTGGAAAAAAGACTTTTGCCTCAGTGCACTCTGAAAAAAAATTTAGAGGTCAGGGGCCAATAGGGGGCGGCAGTAGCTCAGTCTGTAGGGACTTGGCTTAGGGTCACTGGTTCAAACCCAGATGCGGACTAAGATTGGAATTGGGCTGATACCTGGGTAGGTGTTGGCTTACATTCCTGAGCACTGTCAGGTGCTCTAGAGCAAGGCACCAACACCCCCAACTGCTCAGGTGCGCGCTGAAGGTGCAGCACCATCACTCTGACCTGGATCAGCGCACGTTTCTGTGCAACAGTGCTTTTTGTGCTTGTGTGTGTATATATAGCATGTTCAGAGTGTAAAAAGAGAATTTCCCCCAAGGGGATTAATAATGAAAGTTAAAAAAAAAAAAAAAATAGATTTTCCCTAGACAGTTTAAAAAATGATAATTATATAAAAAAAAATTATAATAAAAAAGAAATTTCCAGAATTTAAAATGTTGACTTTTAAAATTTGAGCTTAAAAAGAACACTTTCTTTTTAATATTCTGATATATTTATTCAAGTATTTATTTATTTATTTATTTATTTATTTTGCTTACTTGAAATTTAAATACAACTTTTTTACTTTCAAAATTTTGAATTTAAAATGGAATCCTGATTTTCCAAAAATATATATTTAATTATTCTTTTAAAAATTGTTTCCTTAAAATGCAGTGAAATTTCTTTATAAAAATTTTAATTCCAATTCAGTTAAATAAAAAATATATATTTCAATTATTATTTTAAATCTTTCTTTAATTTATTTATTTTTTCTAAAATCTGACTATTAAGTCAGAACTTATATCTATTATTTTTTGTTGACAACAAACTTGTGGCATCAACCAGAATTATAATTTTTTAACAAATTCTGAAACGACAGGAAAGCATACGATAAAGTATACCAACTTTGAAGTCAATATTTGGAGAGAAAAAAATATTGTTATAAATTTTGAACACTTTTAAATATAATTTTTCTTTTTTTTTTTTTAAGTGGTCAGGCACGGAGGATGATAGCAGCAGAAACCCTGCACCTCTCAGCATATCGAGCTTTGGATTCCCCGAACTTCTGCAGTCAATTCTTTTGCACTGACATTTTTTTCATCTCTCTTTCTCCTGCTACGCCTTCTTCTTCCACTCTCAAACCTTGAGCTCTTCATTCTGATGAGATGTGTGACAGACCCCAAAAATGCGCAAAGCCCAAAGAGAGCCAGCAGGAGAAGTCCCCTGCTGATTTTGCCGATTCCTTCCCTGAGGCCTGTTGGTACAATTGCCTCCATCCCTTTACTACCAAAAAAAAAAAAGGTGAAGTAAGAGCACCAATAGGTGTACAGACCCAAACCCTTCATATACACCTACACACACAAACATCATAAAATAATCTCTCATTAGTCAGAATCTCTCAGCATTCATTCTGCTCTGTCTTCATGTGTAGTTTAGTTTCACTCAGGTTTCTCAGGCTGCGACAGTTTCCTAGATTTTTCTCATTCCACGTTCCCACTTTCTCTCTGTCTCTCTCTCAGTCCTCACTTTTGTGAAGACGCTTTCAAAAGATTTCTCCTCCCGAGCCGTGCACCTCCATAGCCACATCAGGCAGCCTCACCTGAAGGAATAATAAGGCCTCACGCTGCGAAGCAGTCAGCGTCTGTCCAGCATGATCCCCACGCTGAGCTCAGCGCTGCCTTAGAAAGCTGGCAGCAGCACGCCCAGACGCGGTAATGACCCCGGGCCTGTAGTGGCTACAAACAGATTGAAGCTCCGTGTGCAGCCATGGTCGTAACAGCTTCATGTTTACCCTCATGAAGACGGTAAACAAAGGGTTGTTGTGGTGAAGAGCAGGAAAAGCTTATCTTCAGTTTGTCAATCAAGCAATTTTTTGACCAGGCTGTAAAGATGATTTTAATGTCGCAAAAGTTTTTTTTTTTTTTGACTTCCGTTTTTCTGCAGCCAGCCTCATGTCAATGAACAGCATAGAACTTCTGCATAGACTTCCTTTTTGCAAACTGGATGCTGCCCCTTGGTTTTGATGTATAAATCATGTTTGTAGAGTTAAGTATTAGGATGTTTAAGGCGTATTTCCAAGAAAGTTTCCAGCAGAATCTCTGAGTGCACCATGCTCAGAGTCTCACATAACAGTCTCTCCTTTTGTGGAAAAAGCTTGAAACTTACTTTTGCTTAAACAGTGGTATCTGATAAACTGTAAAAGATAGCAGAAAGCTGAACACATGTAAAAATTGTAAAGGTATGTGTGGACATTTTAAAGTAAGAATAAAGTATGTAGGTGAAAGTATCCAAAAGGTGTGAAATCTCAAAGTTGAAGCCATTTTAGGTGAGCTAAAAAGTGTTTCAGTGCAAAAATCGCAGCACACTTTTGTTTTTAACAGTAAAAAGTGTAACGGAACTTGAAATATATACAAACACACTTCTCCTGAACATGCTGCATTGCTCCATTTTTTTTTCTGTGAATAAATGACAAAATTTGTGGAATTTAGCAAACTGAAAAATGTAAGAAAGGCAGAAAGTAGAAGAACATTATGTTGAAATTCTGAGCCAGTATTTCATCATAATGTTCTTCTTAGTGATGTTCCGATATGGTTTTTTCCCCACCGAGTACGAGTACGAGTACTTAATTTTGAGTATTTGCCGATACCGAGTACCGATACAAGTACTTTTTTTTTTATCTTTGAGTAACCACTTATTTGACCTCATTTGATCGCAAAGTTAATTTAATTGTTATGCCTTGTACTTGTCATGATATTGCAATGTTCAATTACCACAATAATCAACCCTGCTGATTCTTATGAGAATTCAACTTTATTTTTTAGAAAACTTGAACTTCAACAAGCACAGCACAGCAATGGAATATAAAAAGTAAAAATAAAAACTCCCATTAAAGGTACTTCACATTAACATTAAAATAAATAAATTTACAAATGAGCAAAATAAATAAATGTACAAACAGTATCAATTTGCTTTTAAAAGCTACCAATGAATAAATAAAAATATAAAATAAACATAGCCTACTGTGACTCTCTTAGTGTGCACATATGACATTAAACAGTCTATGCTATCTAAGTCTCACTCTCTTGTTCAGGGAGGAACTTCTGAAAAGGTGAGTGGCAGGTTCTTTTTTACAAAAAGAAGCATCTCTGTGTGCTCAGCACTGAGCCTATTCCTCTTTTCATCAAGGATGTTTGCAGCTGCACTAAAAAGGCGTTCACTTTCTACACTGCTACATGGTGCCGAAAGGTATCTTTGTGCCAATTGTGCAAGCTTAGGAAATCGCTCTCTGTTCCTTAGCCAGTACTGGAGTGGACTGCTTTCTCGTTTCATGGGGACCTCTCTAATGTATGTATCTAGCTGGGTGGCATCAGTCAATGGAGGAGTGCTGCCATGTGATGATTGTGATGCACGGGCCTCTTCAGCTATTTTGTCATAGAAACGATCCAGACTGCTTGGAGGCTTGTCCTTCCGTGATCGGCTGGCAGGAGGCTCCCCTGTGTCCTCCTGGGTCTGCGCCTCCCTCTGTTCTGCACCCACACTGGACATTTTCTGGAGCTCCTGGATGACCATCTGCTTAGCCATCCTGGCATTGTTAGTGTCTGAGAAATACTGATCTTTAAACCTGCAAAATCAAAAAAAAAATTAAGAATAATAAAAGTATAGCCTATGAATTGGGAGTGGCAACTTCTCAATTAGATATGGCTGTTGTTGTTACCTCGGATCCAATATGGTTGCAATGCAGAAGAGCGGGTTGTCCTCCGTGTCCCTGAATCGTCGTTTCACAGCCTGCAGCAAGGTTTCTTTCATTGTCCTTATCCCGCGATCATCCTCTGTCTCTTCGGCCAGAAACTGCAGCAGGACAGTCACACCAGGAATCACATCTGACGCTGTTGCATCTGCGTGGCTCACCTTTGACAGAATAATAGGGTTATTCTATAATTAGGGGTACATGTCATGTCCATTGACTGTGGATGCACATTTTATTACATAATAACTTCAACCAGTGATCAAATTTATGTCAAGACATATTTCTCTTTAATATAAAAAAGTCAACAGATGCCTTTTTTTTCTAAATTGGATATACTATACTGGAATTTGTTGTTTGTATGCTGTCTGATTTGCTGAACTGCAGGTTTTGCTCTCCAAATAAACATTTGGAAAAAAAAAGAGCATCCAACAAAGGAAGTACAATTCAATACATGTCAATATAAACGAGTTGAAAACGAAAATAAAAATGTACCAACCTTTCGGGTCAACTCTTCAAAGGGAGCCAAAACGGTGATGCACTTTTCAAGTAGATTCCACTGGTTTGCATTGAGGGTGTCAGGGAGTTGGTGTTGTGATCCGTATAACACCAGGGCTCGTTTTTGCTCGATAAGGGACTGCAGCATATAAAACGTACTATTCCAACGGGTCTGTACGTCTTGTTGGAGACGTTTTACGTCTTGGTTGATTTCTATCTGGATGTCTTCTAGTTGAGAACAAGCTAACGGGGAATGTTTGAAGTGCCCGACAATTTTTCTTCCAACAGCGACTGCGTCTTGAACACTTCTCTGGGAAAGAAGGCCCTCCTTAACGGCCAGCTGGAGCGTGTGAGCGGCGCAGCTAATACTTGGGAGTTGAGCAGCTGCCATGGCTTTAATGATGTTTGCTCCGTTGTCTCGGACCACTACATGCACGGCTTCTTTTGAAATATTCCAATCTTCAAGCATTCCGACAAACGTCTCGGCTACTGCGCTGCCTGTGTGTGAGCCACGACACTCTTTAGCCTGCAGCGTGACTCTGTTAAGCGTGAACTCACTATCGACCCACTGGGCGGTAAGGCTGATGAGAGATAATGGACTCACGCTACTGCTCCAAATATCCGTGGTGAAGCTGATCGCCGACGAGACAGACATCAAGCCGTGGACATGTTTATTCACGGCGTCGTGTACCTTCGGCAGCATCTTTGTTGTGATGAAACTGCGGCTTGGCAGCTCATACTTTGGCTCCACTATGTTCATAAACCTTCGGAACCCCACCATCTCCACGATTGACAGCGGCTGGTCGTCTAGGGCAATCATTTCGGTAAGTGCCCGCGATAGTTGTTGGGCCCTTGGATGGTCTATTGACATTTTCTCCTTCTTCTTAAGCGTCTGTTCCAAAGTTGGCTGTGTCAACGTCGAGCTGCTAGCAGAAGCAGCTTTAAACTCGGCATGTTTTTCCGGGTGTTTCTTTTCGAGATGTTTTATCAAGTTGCTGGTATTGTATGCGCTTCGTTTCGCGCCACCTCTCGATATTTTTGCAGAGCATAGCTTGCATTTTGCCAATCTTTCGTCTTCTGTGACCTGAAAGTAGTTCCAAACTGCCGACATGCTGGTTTGTTTTCTTTCATCGAAGAGTGGGCGTGTGGTTGTTGTTGCAGTGCATGCTGGGATATCAAACAGCGCGTGTTGCTGTGGCATCGGTTGCTATATCTGGAGTAATTTCAGCGAGTCCGAGTACGAGTACGCACATGCAGCATCGGGCCCGATACCGATGCCTGGTATCGGATCGGAACATCACTAGTTCTTCTACTCGTTACTTCCACATGTCTTGCTTAAACCGTCGACAAGGGGCGGTCTTGGCTACATTTGCATCCTGGGTGAACCATCCCACATATATATATATATATATATATATATATATATATATATATATATATATATATATATACGTATAAAGAGAGAGAGAGAGACAGACAGACAGACAGACAGAGAGAGAGAGGAGCTGTATAGATATATGATATGCATAGGTATATTCTAATATTAGTACCTTTTCACATAACCCAATACATTGTATATAGATATGTGGGTCTATGTTAGTTTTATAAATGAAATACACTGGTGCACACACTGTAACAAGTAACCTGTAGAATTTACCCAAAAAATCTGAGGTAACAATTTGAATCTACTTTTTTGGGGCATATTTAATTTCATAAATTGAGTATAAAATAGGTAAATAAAAAGCTATTTAGTTGTCCAGATTAATGAACTATACGTTGTTTAATTCAAGCTACTCTCTCTGGAAGGGCCTCAAAACAGGATGGGTGGAGGACACAACTCGTTTCTTCTCTTTTCCTCGTTTATTTATCACGCACGCATATAAACGCAGGCTGGTAAAAGACAACTAGGTTGTAAACCTGGAATGTACAAACACACAAAACTCAAAATTAGCTCAAATAAATCCACCTATCTTCATAAAGGCTTATAAACCACACTCACCGACACATCATCCCTGTCATGAAGGTCAATGTAATGAAAATGAAACTACTGATAAATTAGGGAGGCAAACCCCGCCCACCCCATGCATGCAGCATGTGATACGTGAATGTTAGTTAAATGAACATGCAAGGCCTACGAAAGTTATACATTAGTACTTAAACAAATTAGGTTAAATTTAGCTCACATTTATGTATATATTAAACAGCTATTTACTAAATAAAATTGGGTAGAATGATCTCTTAATTGCTAGTAGGTAATACTCCCCAGTTAAGCACAGACAGCTAGTCCGCGTCTAATGAGCAAAGATAGTGGTCCACGCCAGATGAGCACAGACAGCTGGTTTTTGCCCCTCAAGTACAATCTCAATGCAAAGTAGGGTCCTATATGTGCTGCATTCCGCGGGCATTGCTGTTAACAAATTCATCCACTGGGGGCAGTACTCTCAAAAACAAACAAGGCAACTGTGGAGGTGGTATAGCTCTTCCATAAAAGACTGAATCAAAGGCTCAAGTTCCTTACCAACTCGAGTTTTTTCTTTTAAAAGTTCCACCATTTTTATTTCTTCTTCATGTCACACTAGAGTTATGTATTGATTAGTTACGGCAACACTGCCCCCACAGGTCCTGATGATACTGCTCCGTTGGGCTTGTATCCATAAGCTCAATGGAAACATGCAGAAATACAGTCAAAATGAACACAGAGCATGGACAGAAGGCTCTGTCTATATCTGGATCCATACATAGAGTTGAATATAAATCCACCTTTAGTAGTCTGAGTAATTGACTGATCTGCTTCGCCACCTGTTTGTAGTAAATGGGAATTCAGATCATGGGTCTTTTGTTTTAATGAATGGGAAATAGCAATCCTTGTCAGTACCCAAACTTTTAGGATCAGAACAGAGTGAAAACACAGTACTATTGAAGTTAACTTAATTCAAAACTTCCTCTTTGTTGGCCTCTGACGAATCACAGAGGCTCTTCTCTCTGATTGTGCTACTTCAAAGGCTCGGATAAACAACATTCATTCAGTCAATGGAAGGATTTGTAGCTCTAACATATCGTCAGAAAACACGTAGCTTGAACAAAAACTCTGATTTGTTGTTTGATGTTGTTTGTTGTGAAAGTGCTTTGTTAAACTGCTCTGCCTGTTGTCTTTAGAGACAGCAAACCAAACTGAAGGCCGTGAAGATATTTCCTGTCTGAGTTTTTATAAAGAACATTTTAGGCTCCTTTTGTTCGGAGACAGAGAGGATTCGGATGGATGGAGCTGAAAGAAGAATCAGAGGAGTGAGTGAAATGAGAGTTAGATTAAATTGGCTTTAAACATGGTGCAGTGAAGCTCTTCATTGTTCAAAGATGGATCCATTCACCAAATCCTGTAACAATGAGACAATGGCTGCACATGTTCCAGGAAGCTCTACCTCCGAATCTTTGTGTAACAAGGTCCAAACAACAAAAAGCTCTGTCCAATGAGCTGGGAACAGCACATACAGAAACTTTCCAAACTGCACCATCCTCTCAAAGAAAGATTGCCGTGTTTATGGGAAATCATTGTTTTTATCCACGCTCAGAGAGGGAAAGAAAAAAAACCTCATTCAGCACAACAGTCCTTTGTTGAACCCCAGCTCTGCATCCTGAGGTTAATCATCTTTCAAAGAATCTAAAAAGGTCAAGGATGCTGGATCATCTTATTCTATTCTTCCACTATTCTGAGGTCCTTTTAATGTAATTGCTTCTGTCATCGGGCCCCCTGAAGCCATAACAAAGACGGCTGCTGCTCTGAAAAATGTGAGCGCGGGCTGAATGATTTAGTAAAGGAAGTGGAGAATATCAGGCTGCAGATTTCCCTGCTGCTCCTGTCCTTTGTGTCCTCCCTCAACACTTCACAGTGCTTTACTGTTTACAAGCCATTACTCTTTTGGCATCAGAGGAAACTGCTTCTATATGATACCCTCCTGCATCCTTTATCAAAAAATATCTGAGGTTCATTTTGAGGACATGAGCTACCTGTTGGCAGTCTGTTTTTTTGCCTGCTAAAACATGCATTCATGGCCTCGGTACACCTGAAACAACCATTTCAGGCGAATCACATCTTCAATTTCTCATACTGTCATGATATACTTGGTAAAAAGAGTCATTTCAGTTCAAGGTTGGTGAAAAAGTATTCCATCCAATGATTAAAAAAAGGTAGCTAAAGGTACTTTTCAACCACAGAAACTTAACTCCTGAACTATAAGCCTTTCCACTGCAGGAACTAGGCTTTCAAGTTAGTTCTGGGAGAACTGGTCAACCCCTTGAAACAGTCCTTCCAAGGTAGTCGTACTTTGTGAGTCAGGGCCTGCAAACTGAACATTTCTGATTGATGGTGCACCCATAGGGTTCTATAGAGTGGACAGCGTGGCTCCGTCATTTACCATTGTATGGTTTTGAAGCCAAATTTCCTCTGTCACAGTCGCAGCCATTGGTAGTTGTTGTGCAGCCAGAGTCTGTGCAGTAGAGACTGTGAGGGACTCTGGGAGAATCTGAGTGGAGCTGGGTGACAAAAATAATAATTATTCTATAATCCCCTACAAAATATACATGAGAACGGCAGCTGTCAATCATCATTAAACGTGACGTAAAACCTTGTTTATAACCTCCTATAACTATTGAAAATGAAACTTTCCAGAAACAGAGGACTTGAATTCAAGGCAGCCAAATGATATCTTCAAATCACCACAACAATCGGACCTGAGAAACATTTCTACGGCCCGTATTAATTCTTTAAAGTATGACCACAGTCCATCTGGAATGACTGGAAAGCTTGGTTTTTTAACCTATACTGCAGCCAGCCACCAGGGGAGCAGTTTTTGTGGTGGCCTCACTTCGACCTGAGCAAAATGACGTCCATTTTTTTACAGTCTATGGGTTAACTTTCCCCTTCTCTCCGTCCACAGTAAGTCCTAATTGTCCTGTGATCTTGTGAACTTGTGTATCCAGCTGCTATGGAGTGCACTGTTCTCCAGAGATGCATCCAGTAACTGGCACATGCCCAAAAACTGTGGTGCGGTACAGCATTTAAGCTGTTTGTGTGAATTAGGGGTAAAATGACCTCAGATGTGATGGTCCAGTTGCTGTGTTCATGTTTGAACTCTACACAAAAGTACAAAAAGCTGAGCATGCCAGCACTATGAGCCTCGTTTTAGATTAAAGCCACGTGACGATCATCATCACTGCTCCCTCTCTGGCAACTGCATATTCTTAAACTCAAGTTTGTGTCCGTGTATTTAATAGATGTTTAGGGATTTGACTCAACACTAAAATTTTAAACAAACTACATTTGGTGAAATGTATTCTCCTGTGAAGAAAATCATTACAAGTTTCATTGCCATCCTTTCATCATCATCCACTGGTAGTTGTCTAAATATTTCTCTTTGAGTCATTCACATGGTCAAACTTGAGGCCCACTTTCATTAATACGTGAGATTACTACTTGTGCTGGTTAGGTGGAGCTCAATCCGGATGCTCAATGCTCAGGGGCATAGATTTGATTTTGACATTGTTGAGGACAGAGCCAAACAAATCCAAGAAAACCTCTTAAGCAGAGGAAAACACAGATCTCTCTAGGCGGCAGGTGGCGTGGTGTCATCATTACACCAGCCTTGTTTACACCAAGCAGTTAAGTTCAGTTGCTCTCAATGCGGCAAGCATCTTGTGGTGTTTCTATTGACTCAAACCAGCCCAGCTCCCCAAATCACCAGCCTGTACCATCCTACTTCTTGGTACTCTTCTGTTGGGGTGCCAGACATACCAATCCAACCCAGGAGCTAGAAACACTGCTGTCCATTGATTGGTTGAAAGAATCGTCATTTACCATGTGGCAGCGGTTGCTGTGTTTTCTCCTGGTGGCACACAGTCTTCTCTGAAACAAAGCTTGATCACATTTTGTAACAAAGAGTCACATGCCAATCACAAAGGAGACAAATTGCTGGATGTCTTCCATCTTTTTATTTGCTGTCCCGTTTGTCTTTTTCGTTGGATTTATTGGCAGGGTACAAGGTGTCGCGCTGCTATTGCGTCGCGCTATTACATAGCTGACGTAGCTATCAGCATCTGGCTTACATGCTTCCTGCCAAGAGGAGGCAGGGTTGACCGTGACGCCTGTGTTTCCCGTTTTTGTCCTTAGTTTGTGTCCTTTGTTGTTTTGATTTGGTTCTTGTCATGTGTTTGTCTTTTTGTGGTTGTCTTTAGTGTTTCAGTGTCTTTAATGCAGTGTTACCCAACCCTGGTCCTGGGGACCCCCTGCCCTGCATGTTTTTTATGTTCCCGTCTCCAACACACCTGATTCAAATGAGCAGCTCGTCATCAAGCTCTGCTGGAGCCTGATAACGAGCCATTTATTTAAATCAGGTGTGCTGGACCACCTGATTTGATCACTTCCCTGTCTATAGTCTCTGTGTTCCATGTGCTCTCTGTTGGTTCATTGTAGCTGTCACCTTATGTGTCCTTGTATCTCATGTCTCCTCAGCTTCTTGGTTTTTTTGATGGTTTCCTTGTGTTTCTGGTTTATTTCTTTGGTCAGAGTTTTGGAGTTTACTGAATTTTGAGCTTAGTTAAAATAAAGTTTTGTTTTATCTGCATCTGGGTCCTCCTCCTTTTTTTTCATGGGTCTTCCTTGCATGATCCAACCTCAAATGCAGATTTTTGGGCTCTTTAGATTGTTTTTCAAGAGTTTCTTATTTTCAATCTTTTTTTTTTCTTTTTTTTTTGTGGCCCTGAATGGATTGTGGAGGGTCAGGACCGGTCTCCCTGGAGAGGAACCAGACTTGCCATGTTTCAAGGCACCCAGGGAGGACGCCACTAGAGGCGTGGTGGTCCTTCACGGTCAGCCAGGACCACCAACCCCATCCCTCAACCAGCAGGGCACACCTGACCCCAGCACCTCGCTCGACCGTCCACAGGCCGACCCCTGCTTCACACTTGTCCATCCCCAGGCTTACACCAGCGCCTCACTCGGCCGTCCCCAGGTCGACACCAGTGCCTCGAGTGGCTCCCAAGCCAACACTAGCGCCTTGCTCGGCTCCCAGGCCAACACCAGCTCCCTTGGGTGGCTCACCAACAGGCCGGCCTCATGAACATTCTCTCTTGTGTGGTTTGCCAGCAGGCCGGCCTCCAGAACATTCTCTTTCGTGTGGTGCGGCCCTTGGCCGGCTTCCTGAAAAGCGTTTTTTTGTGTGTTGCCCGCCACCAGGTCAGGATCCTTACTCTGTGTTTCTGCTGGTCCCTCTGACCTTGCCCTCTCCAACCACTCAAGTTTTTTGGAGGGTTTTTGTTGTTTTGTGGGGACCTCTGGAATTGGTCCGTTAAGAGGGGGGTACTGTCATGGTTTGGGTTTTTTGGTTTGTATTTCTGGGTTATCTTGTGTTTTAGTCTTGTGATGTTACAAAAATATTTTTTTTTTATCTACATCTGGGTCCTCCTCCGTTGTTTTCCCTGGGTCTTCATGACAAAAGACATTGAACAGTAAGGAAGGACATTCTTTTGTTTTTTTTTCATTTGAAGAGTATTTCCTGTAAATTATGTGGGAAATGTTTGGTTTTCATTTGCAAAATAATTTTCTATATGACCCTTAAAGGTGCTGATTGCTTTTAGGGTTTTGAGTTATGCCTTCTTACTACTTTAAAAAATGATTTTTGGAAAGGAAAGCTGAACTTCATTTGAACTGTATTGCCATTATTTCATTTTTTTCTGGTTTGAGAATAAAGTTGACATTTGAGGAAAAAAAAACAACAAAAAAAACATAGCGTTTTAAACAGCGACGTCGTCCGTTACTCTGTACTGATCCACATCGGACCACTTGGTGGAAACAGGTCTAAAGGGACTTTCACTCCACACGCCGTAGATCAATTTTGGATGACCCAAACAAGGACACTAAGAAAAAGCTTTTAGAAATGAATTATTTTGGTGCAAACATCACATTTCAAATTGTTGATTATGAACAGGTAAATGTTTAAGAGTAAGACTTTTCCAAGATCCTACATCAACTCTTGATAGGGTCTTTATTAAACTTTACATAAATGTCAAGAAAATAAGATCAACGTTTACAAAAATGCCTGCTGAATTAAAATAATCTGGTTGGAGACATGTCTCTGTAATACTTCCCTTAGGCTGCTGTGAGGACGACCATCTTATCTTTTCTTTTAGAGCCAGGTGCACCTGCCGGCAGATAAATCGTACTTATTTCTTCTACAATACACAAAGCTTTACCCAGCATCCTTATCTTTACTCCTTCTACTCTGCTGCTAAACACACAGAAAACACACAGAAAACACACTCAGGTCATTGTTTTAGTTATTGAGTGTGTTTTCTTACTCACAGCTCTTTGTTGATTCACATCTTGCTTTTAAAAAGTTTGTGGTTTTGGAATTATTGATCCTCAAAAATCTATTATTCCATACTCAGTTTGAGGTGCTGTGTTTTTGGACAGATGAAAAAAGTCAGTTTGAGCTGAACACAGACAGCAGGGCTCTGTTTTTAGTTAACTTCTCTACATTAAACACAACGAACTGCCAGAATGAAGCTGTTTACCATAAACTGCTCTGCACTGTTGTTCTTGATGATTTCATGGTTTCTTCCTCTGAGGTTATTCAGATTTTGGAAATGTTGTTTCTCTGATTGAGCTGTTTTGTAACATGTTGAATTTTTAATAGAGTGATGTTAAAATTCAAAACTCTCTGAGTTTCTGGCTCTGGAGGGTTGTACAGTACATCGCCTGTCTTTTATGTTTCCTCCATCTCCTTTTCATTACAGCACTTCATCACTCCTATGTTGCATTAATTATGAGAGTGTGCTTGAGTTATTGGTGGTAAGAAATTCAGTCTTAGAATGTGTCTTGGTGCGCTCACAGTGCGCAGGAGGAACACCTCTGAACTCTTCGACAGGCTCAGCCACCTGCTCAGTGGCCACAGAGACTTTTTGTCTCACGTCAAATAAGTTTGTCCAAGTTCAGTCTGTGGAGACCTCCACTCTTCAAATACAGCAGCTTGGTTGGTGACCCGCGCTCTAATCCCTGACCCTGGAGGCTCACCTCGGCACAGCTTTGCAGACTTTGTCCCAGAGCTCACATTTTAGACTGGATGTTTAAAGCCTGAGGGACAATATGAGGAGAGCTGCTCTTTGGTTAGCAGTCAGGGGGTTAGATGGGTAAAAAAGGAAGACTTGAGTTAAAGGAACACTGGTTTCTCTTTTAGATTTCTTAGCCTCTATGAGGGCCAGCAGCAGCTCAGTGTGTGGGGACTGGACTTGGGAGCTGGAGCATGGCTGAATCAAACTGTGGTATGTACGCTCATCCATGTGCAGCCCACTCTCTCAGTCATACCTTTCCATTAATAGAGTGACACCTGTGAGTCCGTTCAGGCAGCTAACTGGAGCTGCACTGATTTCACATTCACCATGCTTCATTCTTACAACCACCTGATAAATGTTCCCTCTCAATTTGGCAAGCTGTGAGCTTTCCAGTCTGCCTCTGCGCTGCCATTACTCCCGCTGCCTCGGCTGAACCTACACTGAACTCAAACCCCCAGCCCCACATGAGCGTCCACCTGCAGGCTCCGATCAGGGGTTCAAGATGTTTTCTTGTAACCCCTTATTTCTAAATGAAGCCCAGAAACAGATTCTCTGATACTGTTATGAACAACTATTCCACGTTTGTATTTATAATCTGAGCTGACCCTTGGAACAGACAGTTATATGAGATCTTGTGAATGAAGAGTATGAGTTCCTGTATTTGTCTGTGCAATCCCATGTCTGAAATACACCAGATGTGTCTGCGGTGGGTCTCCGTTCCATCACAGCAATGGATCAGATAGTTTTCCATTCAAGTCAATGGGCTCTAATGTCGTGGCGCAGCGCAGGGGGCGCAAGCCTGGCGCAAGCCTGGCGCAGCCTGCGCAGTGCTAATTTTGTGCGGCGCACGGCCGTGCGCTGCCAATTTGACAATTTGGTAGACCGTCTGCACAGAGATGGGTGTTACCGCGCGCCAGGGGGAGTTGACGGCGCACCAGGGGGAGGTGTCAGCAGATTTATGTTGGCGCAGTGACAATTTCGTGGCAAAAAAGTGCGCTGAAAGCTCGCCAGCTCCAACCTGGTCTATTCTTGGCCCAAAGCAGAGCGCACCCTCCACAGTTGTAATTTGGTGACAGGCGCACATGTGCGCACATGTCAACAAAGCCTCAGAGGCAGGTTTCCAGAGTGTCAGGCACATTTTAATGCAATAAACAAACAGCAATCACTATTTAATGTAACCGTCTGAACCAGCATATACATTTATATCTATATTAACTGTCCCGTCACATCTGATGTCAGATTAAAGCCGTTTGTCATAATGGAAAGTTAACCTGACGGCAGCTGGAAGTTTGATGCACATCTTACAATTAAACAATAAACAGCCTTAACATCTGATACTGAGTATATATCTGGTTCTCTCATTTCATTTCATTCAAAGAAAAGAGGGAGAGAAAAGATGAAGAAAAAAAGAGACAAAATAAATGTATGTCACTCAGGATTTACCCGTGATTTCCCATATTTCTCTGTTTTAGTCTTTATTTTTAACGTGATCTAAAAAGATGGAGTACATTATTGTTAGGAGGATGAGGTGGAGACACTGGGAGAGTATACAGTATATCACCAAAGGCTCTGCTTGGCGATGACAAACCAGGAGTGCAGGTGGATCAAAAGTATTCTGAATGGATAAGCCAGCTGCGTAACTGCCTCTTAATTTTTTACTCCGGATAAAGACAAAGGAACAGATTAAATCTGTCCCGGGAGCTGGCCCACACGGTGACGCGCGTCGTGTCCTCCGATACGCCCCGCTGTCCATTGACCTGCTGCAGGCATAGCGGCTCCACTGCCAGCACTCTCTCCGAGGTGCTGGAGATCACTCAGACAAATCAGACGCTGCGCCTCAGTCGCAGGGCATTTAAAGGCGAGGAGAGGCGCTCATTTGATCGGTGAAAACAGTGCTCGGCTGTGTTAAACCCACTCACGGCTTTTCCCCTCCCTCTCTGCCATTTGCGCGGAGGGAGGTGTGGACACGCAGCTCTGCGCTCATGTGCGCCTGTACTGCGCCTCTCTTGGCATTGCAGGAAACTTGCAAAGTGCGCCGGTCACGCCCTGTGCGCACCGGAAGGCCGGCGCAGGGCAGGTGCGCCTGCGCCTGGTCTACGAAATTAGAGCCCTCAGAGTTTAATCCTTGAGGTTTACAGTTTAGGATCAAAGGCTTAGGTTAAAAGGCCTTGAGGTCTTAAGGTTTAAGTTGTAGTGTTAAAGGCCTTAAGTTTTAAGACTAAGGGCAAAGTAAAGTTAAAGTTTAGGTTCAGGACCTTAAGGTTAAAAGGTCTTAAGATTTAGGGTTTAGGGTTAAATGCATTGAAGTTGAGTTTCAGAGCTTAATCCTTAAGTTTTACAGTTGAGGGTCAAAGGCTTTTAAGGTTATAGTTTAAAGGTTTTAGGTTGTATGGCTAAAGGCCTTAAGGTCTTAAGATATTGGGTTGAAGGCCTTTATTTATGGTTTTTGCTTTAGGGATCAATTTGTCGGGTTAAAGGCCTTAAGGTTCAACTCTATGGGCTCCTGTTTCGTAGACCAGGCGCAAGCGCAGGAGCACCTGCCCTGCGCCGGCCTTCGCCGCAGGGACAGGGTGTGACTGTTTATTGTTTAATTGTAAGATGTGCATCAAACTTCCAGCTGCCGTCAGGTTAACTTTCCATTATGACAAATGGCTTTAATCTGACATCAGATGTGACGGGACAGTTAATATAGATATAAATGTATATGCTGGTTCAGACGGTTACATTAAATAGTGATTGCTGTGATTGTTTATTGCATTAAAATGTGCCTGACACTCTGGAAACCTGCCTCTGAGGCTTTGTTGACGTGTGCGCACATGTGCGCCTGTCACCAAATTACAGCTGCGGAGGGTGCGCTCCGCCGAGAATAAACCAGGTTGGAGCTGGCGAGCTTTCAGCGCACTTTCAGCACTGTTTTTGTCACGAAATTGTCACTGCACCAACATGAATCTGCTGACACCTCCCCCTGGCGCGCCGTCACACCCATCTCTGTGCAGACAGTCTACCAAATTGTCAAATTGGCAGTGCACGGTGGTGCGCCGCAAGAAATTAGCACTGCGCGGGGTAGGCCAGGCTTCTGCCCCCTGCGCTGTGCCACGAAATTAGAGCCCTCTATCTTAAAGGCTTTAACCCTACACTTGTACCACCTGCGACATCTTTGGATGAACTGAGGTCTCTGCACACTCTTTGAATACAGTCATCTTTGAGTTGAGGACTCCATAAATACAGAGTTGTATTTTTCTTATACCAACAGATTAAGAGGATCAGCTTAAGTACCAGTGAATCCAAAATTAGCTGAGTGCACACGCCCACATATGTATCAGAAAATCAAAACACTCATCCAGAATAATCTTTAAAAATGTGCAGCGTTATCCAGTCCGGCCTTTTCATCCCACTTTGCCTGAATGTTGATCTTTTCAAAAGCTCATTGATCACTCTGTTCAATCAGGGTAATTGGAAAGTGGCAGCTGCTGGGTCTTACCTCGTGTGCAGGCTGCGGCTCCACTCGAGCGAGAGCGGGCTGAAGTGGCAGGTGTTCCAGAGCCATTAATTTGTCTCTGCATTTTACATCAAGCAAAGCAGATAAGGCTCCTGACCTTTAAGACAAGACATTATGTGTGATGAGTGATGCATCATCTGTCAGCATGCTGCTCTCTGCGTGGGGCACAGCAGGGACTGGGCTGGCTGTTGGTATGCTAAATAACTGAGACCTGACCTGGATGAGCCTGGTGAGAAGAAAACTGCAACATGATCAGATTCCTCTGCATATGCTAAGACTGGTT
This sequence comes from Halichoeres trimaculatus, assembly GCF_033239565.1. Taxonomy (NCBI): domain Eukaryota; kingdom Metazoa; phylum Chordata; class Actinopteri; order Labriformes; family Labridae; genus Halichoeres; species Halichoeres trimaculatus. The sequence goes on from NW_027437185.1 coordinate 6,113,135, forward strand.
TATGTAAGATGATGAGCCAAAACGTCTTGTACCCATCTACTGACTTCCAGCAGGATAACTCTCCACGTCACAAAGCTCAAATCATCTCAGACTGGTTTCTTGAACATGACCTCCAATGGCCTCCACAGTCACCAGATCTCAATCCAACAGAGCTCCTTTGGGTTGTAAACATTTTTGTTCTATACTTAATCTCCAAGAAATTGCAACAAGTCAAGCCTTTGGGCACAACCTCTGACTCACTTTATGTTTCTTGAAAGAAAAAGAGCAATACCTAGAAATACAAAGAGGAGAAAATGGAGTAGATGGAAGGGAATAATAGCAAAATAAGTAGCTGCATTTGTATAAAGCTGTTATCCAAAGAATTGTGCCACTTTGTCACCTGTTCCCTTGTTCACTTGAACACGCTGATAACAGGGTGAAAAGAGCAGAATGACGTTGAGTGTGTCTTACTTCAGGACACAGGAGATGACAGGCACCTTTCAGTACAGATAGCTTCCTTCCTCATGTCAAAGTCTTCACGTCACAGACGCATTAATTCAGCTGCTTCAGTTTTCCTGATGTTAAAGAGCACTGCTCCATCCCATATTACTTTTACAGCATTACAGGATTGAACAGTCAGGGTAGATCTGTGATTTTATTGATGCAGGTATCAATACAGATGCAGCTAATCAATATTGGTAATTGCTTATTATTGAAAAGCAGCTTCCTGCCATGGCTCGTCAGCAGCCTGCTGCCTCCACAGTTTTATGGTTACAACCAGGGCTTTTACTTTTTTGCTCACCAGCCACTGTGGCTAGTAGTTACCCAGTTACTAGCCACTTAGCATTTTCACTAGCCACAATTATGTTGTTTTGTATAATGTTTAATGTGATTTACATGGATGATGACATGCTAAAGTTTACTTGAAATAGATTTACAACCTTTTTAAATGTAGATGCACACTGTGCAATGTAGACCCCTGTGCACACTCAGATCGATACTACATACATGTTTAACTTCACAGCTCATTATCAGGTTCTCAGTTTTGAAACGGTCGTGTGGAGGGTTGCGCTTCTTTAATATGAAAATATGCAGTCTATTAAGACAAAGCTATAAAAGGAGAAGTTTATGATTGCATTTAATAAAAGTTGTGAAGGTCGAAGATAGATATTTATTTACAACAGTAATTTTTCAGTAATAAACTAAGTACCATACTTTATGGACTATAAATCACTCCATAGCATAATCATACATTTTTTGAAGTCGTATAAGTCAAAAAATGCGCCATAAAGAGGAAGACAACATATAAGTCACGCTGGACTATACGTCGCATGTATTTAGAATGATTTGGTCTAACCGTTTTTCTGTTTCAGAGTGAACTTTTACATATAACTTCAATAAATGTTTGCATATTAGGAGGTTTAAATATTTTTCCTTCAGCTTCTCATATCTGTGACCAGTTTCCAGTGGCGTTTTCTCCCGGAGGCCAAGGAAGCCATGCTTCCTCTCTTTTTTCAGACTGCAGCTGTTTTAATGAAAACCCTCCTTTTTAACAGTTTTGATAATCCTTCTGTGTTTTGTCACTGTCATCTCTTCCTTATTCCTCTCCTCTAGTTATTGAGCATTTTGGGATGTGTAAAACAGCGCCCTCCTAAATGTTCTGTGGCGAATGAATGGTGAAAATACAATATTGTACACTGTTGTCTGCAAGGAGGCCAAGCCGAGTTGGCGTCCATGGTGAAAAAAAAGCAAAAATGATTAACCAATCAGAAGAGGCTGGGGTCATGACACTGCTCACCTGTGATTAGCCAAGACTGTGTCAAGGAAAGCCACCTCGCTTTTAGCCTCAAACCAATCAAATCACAGAATCATCATCATCATCAAGCCACTGAATGAAATCAGGGAGATTAGCACATGAGCAGTGTGTATGAAGCTGCCGGTTGTGCGTTTGAGCGGGCGGTTGAGTAAATTAATGTGATGTTTAAGATAAGTCAAGAGGATAATGTACGTGTGTGAGTGAGTGACTGAGGGTGTGAGAGTGAAAGGGTGTGTGTGGGTGTTCAAAGTAAGTAAAATGAGTGCTCTCTAGGCGCTCTAACAGGTCGATCCATCACATGAAATAGCGATATACAAACTGCAACATAGTCTTTTATGTACCCCACTCCCTAATAAAAATACAGATTAGAGGCTTTGTCTTACTTGGCTTCCTCAAAAAAAAATCCCCACGCCACGCCACGCCACGCCACGCCACGCCACACCATGCCACTGCCAGTTTCTCTTCTCTTCGTGTGCTTGTTTCCTCTCCTGTTCTCCTCCCCTCCCCTGCTCTAGGCGAGTGTTGCTGGTGCAGTGTGAGTTTAAATGAGCTCCATCCGATAAACATCCTCCCTTTTAAAAAGTTACTGGAGTTTTGGTACTAGTTTGTGACTTAAATCCAGGAATCTGTTTACGATTGGGGAGCCAAAAAGACATGAGTGAAGTTTTAAATCACGTTACCACGCCCTAAACACCAGGAGCTGTCACAGTGTCCGAGCTGGAGGCTGGAGACTTTCCTGCCTATTTGTCTTTCTGGGTAAAAATGATACCTTTCACCACAGCACAGGTCTAAAGCAGGAATATTAAGCACATGTAGGCTGATACAACAGTTTAATCTTGCTTTGAACTGGGAAAAAAACAATAACAATAACATTAACATAGCACAAGAACTGTTAGTGCTAATGTTGATCCCAACACTCATGCAGCAGATATTCTGCCCAGGTCTGTTCAAACTTGAGAGTCTATCAATAAAATGAAGAGTGAGGTTACGTAAGCTCTGATTGGTAGATGACTGGCAGGACAGAACCAGGATTTACTAACGTTACACAATAGATATGTGCCTCAGAGCACTGGGCTGCCAGTTACACTGTAGGTCGCCACTAAACTATGCTGCAAACTATGCTGCTTATTGTCCCATTTCAGACGACAGCTACATACATACATAACTGTTGATAAATACCTTACCTCTGGCAAAAAAGTCGCCTCGAACAAATGAAATGTAGTGTTAAAAAGTAGATCTGATCTCCATTCATTTTCAAAACAAACACATGCCTTGTTATAAGTCAAGTCATTCCTTAAGGGTGTCTGCGACTCTGGGCGGAAGGTGTCGCTGCAATCCATTTCAAACATAGTCCTCACAGTTCCTTTACTGTGAAATAGAGAAATGCTAAATCTGCTAGCCTTTACATTTTTTTATGGGATTTCCCATTTTATAGTATTAGCACCATGCAAACAAGGATTTTCAACCTTCAGCCAGATTAACTGAGAACCTACAGCAGTATTACAGATACATGTTTCTTAAATCAGTAGATCACATATATTTTAAAACATTTTTTTCTTCTGTTCATGTATGAGAGGATGACACCACAGATGATACTTTGTTAGAATCATTTGAAGACTGTTGTGGAAGACAATAGTAGCTGCTAGTAAAGAGTTATTTCATTACTCATAATTAAGCCTCTTGATACACATCTACCATCATCAAAAGAAATATATTTTTATTGCAATGTAACATGTTTTCAGATCCTCTTCATACAGACTATTCCATCTCTCTCTCTATGTGTTCAGGTGCTGACTGCAGCCAGGTGTGATCCTGGAACAGGTGGAGCTGAAGCAAGTCAGCATCATTCCCTCGGTGACATCTGGACGGGTCGAAAGGCGGAGAGAGCCAAGGGTCGGCCAGCTGGGCAGTGAGGCACGCATGATCCCAATTAACCTCCTCTGAGATGTCTTCTGCTGTGTTTGAAGGTGGGCTGAATCACAGGACAGAGGAATGATGTTAACCTGGAATCATTTACATGAGCCTTACATGTAAACTTAGCATACAGAGAATTGTGTTTGGTGGATACTTTCTTTGTTGTCTTGGCAACAAATCTTGTACTGTCTGTATAAACAATCTGCTTGGTATCGGCAGAGAAGATTTGGCAAATTTTCATGGGTACAACCCCCACACTTGGCTCTGCTGCTCATCCCACAAATGGACCTCTTGAAGGGATAGTTCAGTTTTTTTGAAGTGGGGTTGTATGAGCTCTATGTGACCACGAAGGACATTAGATACAGTTGTTTTCTCTGTATTCCTTTCAGTCGCCATCTGTAGCAACTCTTCTTCTGTGTGCTCCGGTTCATACAGGTATCCTTTTGGCTCCAAAGTGAATGGAACTTCATTGTCGCTGTCATAGTCACTCATTTTGAATTTCTTACGCTGCCTCACCATCCTTAGAGTACAAACAAAAGAATTACGATACTTGATAAAACTTACACGAGGCTACAACCGGCGCCGGAAGCATAGCTTGTTTACATTCCCTACAGTTGAAAGGAGGAGGGGGGACGGAGCGCACTAGCGCTGCACGGAAGGATACATGACCAGTTAGTTAGGTCCGGATAAATGTTTATATTTCCGAAGACTTAATGCACTTAAAAAATATTTTATGTAGCGCACTCTTAAACTGTGGTATTACTTTTTGATTTGAGTTCTTGTAGGCAGAGAAAATAGCCTTTGACTTTGGTACCGTCTCTCCCTGTTAGCGCCTATTTCCTCGTCACCATCGATGACAGTTTGTGTCTTACTGAGGGAGAGGAGACAACTTTCTACTGTATCTAATGTCCTTCGTGGTCACATAGAGCTCATACAACCCCACTTCAAAAAAACTGAACTGTCCCTTTAACCCAGAACATCTCCTGGTGGTGGGTCAGTGAACACCACCTTCAAGCAGCCACATTGCCTCTGCCTCAAATGGATAAAGCATCACACCCCATCCTTCTTTCCTGCTCTCTAGCACATGAATTGCATATTTTTCCTCTCAACCAAGGAGATCTTCCAGACGGTGGTGCTGCAGATTTCTCCTGCACAGATCCACCCGCCTGAGGAAGGTGATCCTGTGTTGTAGCATTGACCTTAAACTGAGACCTTTTAGAGAGGGTTTGCATGGAGCTAAACATGGAGGCTCTTGCTGTAATTTATTCTCATCTTGATGCTCTTAAGTGGCCTTTTTCCTAAAGTGCATCCAAGCATTTCCTTCACATGGATTTTCTTTGCAGCGTAGACCATCCTCTGGGGATGCATGCTTAAGAAGATATGGTTTATAGCCCCTAAAACCAGCCCGCACATCAGCCCTCTCTGTGATGAGTAGATTGATTGGGTTCAATCACTGTCATTCAAACATTCAGCATGTGAGGGACACATAACAGGAGCTTTGAAGATACTGGACACTGACACCAGTGGATCCAGATCCCCCATGCTTAAAGTGAAATACACCTGCAGGATAAATAAAGATGTAAATCATATCCCATCATTATGCTCAGCGTGCTCTCATCAGGACTTGGAGACATGTGATGTTCCTCCCTTGCACTGAGGCACAGCCAGCTTCCATTTGTAGATTGACATTCAATCAATACATGCAAACCACGAACCCCCCTCTGCCATCAAAGTGCAGCCACGGCCGGTCACATGCGGTGCATATATCTATAACTGTCTCCAGGCTGACGCGTGGATTATCATATGGAGGCTCCAATCTGCTCACAGATGAGTTCAGTAGATCTCAAACCTTTACCAGGAGTCAGTGTTTACACCATGCATCTCTGCACTACGGTGGCTGAGAAAAGCGAACCTAAATGACGAAGCTGGAAACACTTTTACAAACTTCAAGTTTACGTTTTACAAAACATTTTTACTAAGGAACAAACAAATTTACAAGATGCAAAATGCTTTTAAAAGCATTGAGACAAATTCACAAATGGGAGGACACTTATACGAGTCCTGAAACAAATTGACAAAGTCAGAATTAGGATGGAAAGGGAATGTACTAAATGCTGAGCATGAGCTGGAGGTGATTATACCTGAGGGGTCAGTCAGTTTGTGTTGACAAAAGGTGTTGATGAGCGGTGTGAGATTTACAGAGTTCATAAAAGAAGTTTATAAAAAGTTTATGTGCATGATTTATGTTTTGTCCGTTTTATGGAAACCCTTTTAGCCAAAATGTGGTTTCAGAATAGTCTTTATTTGCCAAGTACTTTCAAGAATACAAGGAATTTACAGTTCTTGTAAATAAACACTTCATATGACCAAAAAATAAAAAATAAAGAAAAAATAAATAAATAAAAAAAATAAATAAAAATAACAATAATAATAACTTTTCCCTGGTGTAAGTAATCAGGGAAGGAGAGCAGAGTGCACCAAATACAAACAAAGCGCACAGAGTACAAGAAAGCATAGTACCGAGGCTACCATCCTCAGCTCCATGTTGATCACATGGACAGTCTCTGGAAGAGGTCAGGGAATTGAAGGATCAAATGTCCACACTGAAACAGCCTGGAAATGCATAACATTTAAGCAGCAATCCATCAAATCTGGTTCTTCTGTTCTCTTCACATCTGAAAATTCCAGAGACGGTCCACAACAAATCAAATCAAAGTCCTTTTTGTGGATAAGGATTCCACAGAACAGACAAGACATAATGCACTCGCTTAACTGCAAAAAAAAACCCTGAAACCTTATCAAGTGGTTTTTGTCTTACTTTAAGTAAAAAAGTCTTTCTTTGATATGAGCCACAGTCAACTGGTCAGTCCATAAAAAACGTCTTGTTTCAAGTTATTTAAAGGTCCCATATTCTGCTCCTTTTCTGCAGTTTAATGTGGATCATTGATGTCTTCATGAAATGGTAGCAACACGTTTTGGTCCAAAAAGCCAATAAATCAAGCACAGCAGCATTGTTTCCAGGCTCTCATAGCCCCTCTGTTCAGAACGCTCTGATTTAGTGGGCGTGTCGTTCATATGTAATTGAGCCACCGCTGATACCGCCCCGCTCTTCAGCGTCACTGAGAGCGGCGCCACAAGCTCCGAGTGCACAATGTTTAGAAAACAGCAAAGCTTGTTTACCGTAACATTACAGGCTAAAACAACATGCTAACTGCAGCTAAAGTTGGCATCCTGAAGCTAACACAGAGACAGGGGGACACTGAGGAGAAGCTCTTACATCTGCTCCACAGCACACAGCATTTAAAATACTCACATTTCCAGGGTCCCAGGTTTGTTGGCAGATGGTTGGTAATGCACCTGGATTCAGGACCAGTCTATTCTCTAGCCCTCTGTTGTACTGTCCAAAGTTGGAAAAGCTGTCGGCCGTGAAGTGACAAGCACACACATGCACAGTTTTACTGAGTGTAGCTGGCACATTTCCTTGATAAATGAACTCTAGCCAGTCAGTCTTGTCTTCTTCAGAGATGGGAAGCTTGAGCATGGAACTATGTGGCTGTTTACAGCCAAAAACAAAGCAGTGATGGCTGCTGGGGAGATTTCTCTCCAGCAACGGGGAGAGGAGTGGGCTGGGAGGGGGTGCGGGGGTATCTGCTCCAGTGGACCAATCAGGTCAGACCTGCTCCTGATTGGTAAAAAAAAAAAAAAGGGAATTGCTAACATCGGCAAATCCCCAAAATCTAAACAGCTCGTTTTAGGTCAGGATTCTACATTCACAAGCACTACTAAGAACAGGTTTTGTCATTAAATATCACATTTTGTGGGCTGGGAGGAAAGCTCAAGACCCACAAATTTCACTAAAAGACTTAATAAAGTGGTTTTTGCATAGTTTGGGACCTTTAAAGACAAATATGAGGTCTGAATTGCTTGTAACAGGTGAATAAAATCTGCCAATGGAACAAAAAAAATGCTTAAAACTAGAAAAATGTCTTAATGCAAGTAACTTTTCTCTTGCTTCATTGGCAGATTTTTTTTTTTTTTTACTTGTTAAAAGCAATTCAGACCTCATTTTTGTCTTTACATAACTTAGAATAAGACATTTTTCTTGACTGGTCAGGTGAATGTGGCTCATTTTATGTCTAAAAGACTTTTTCTACTGAAATTAAGACTAAAACACTTGATAAGATTTCATTTTTTGCAGTGTATAAACTTTTTATACACTTATAAACATCATAAAACTCACGCCGCTATGTCTTCCCTTGACACGGTCAATACAAACTGACTGACCCCTGAAATCACTATATCCGGGTCACGTTGGGCATTTAGTACATCCCCTTTCCGTTAAAATTTTGACTGTGTAAATTTGTTTTAGGACTCGTAAAAGTGTTTGGTCATTTATAAATTCATCTCAATGCTTGTAAAAGTGTTATGCTTTTTTATATTTTTACATTTTTGGGGCCTTTGTAAATGTGTTTTTCCTAATCAAATTTATTTATTTATTTACTTACTTTTATTTTAAAAATGTTCTAAGTGTGTAAAACTTTGTGATTTTGGTTTGCACCTCTTAGCCACTGTACTGCTCTCTCAAGTGTGTCGGGTGTAAATATCAATGTAAAGTGAGTTCACGCTGCCACAAGGAGATAGCAAAAAGATATCTTTGTGCTAACAAACCGACCCAGAGTAACAATCTTGGCCTGGGTGACAAACCCTGATCATGAAGTCCATCAGCCGTTCGATTTCTTGACTCACTGGACCACATCCCAGCTATCTATCCAATCATCCATTAAACAAACAACTGTCTAAGAAGTTATTACCTTCTCCCATGAGGACAAACCTGACATCTCATTTTCTCAAATTACTGTCAAATTGCAGGCTCATAAATCTCCAGCAAGCCATGGGAAAGGCTTCTTTTGGGGGTTCAGACCCCGAAGAAAACAGACTGAAGCTTCAGTGAGTGAAATGCTGAAAGAGGACCCACACTGGGGTTGTAGTTGATCGACGAGGGGCACCCTCACAGCTGCTGCATCTCTTTGTAATTCTTCTTCTCCACAATCTAAATTTGAAACCTCTTTGATCATTTTTTGTCTTTGTTTCTTCAGGGAGAACAGAAAGAAAGCAGCTCTCAGGGAGCAGCAGCTGAAGATGTGCTGAACGTCTCTCTGGAGGCATCAGAAAGAGATCCAGCTGAGGACGGATCTTCTGTGGCTGCTCTGAAACCTCAGAGAGAGCAGTTTGTGTGAGAAGTTAAAGATGTTAATCTATGATTGCAGAGGCAGTTGTATCAAGCGTGAATGCATTTTACTGCAGGTGTTCTAGGAGCATTGAGCCTTCATCATTGCAAAAAAAAACAAAAAAAACATCCCAGCTTGTTAAGAACTCTGAAGACATGTTTATTTCAGCTGGTTTGAAAAACTGGAAAAAAGGCTGCAGAAGGTTTTTCTGAATCAGAATATCACAAGTTGTCACAATTAAAGCCAAAACAACACAAACCTATTTTAGCAGATCAGTGGACGTGCAGGGGTATAATGTACAAGGATCACAGTAATACCAATGTAGGAAACGTTGCTCAGCCACTAAAAGATACGTGTGACGATAAACTAGGATAAGCTAATGGTTGAGTTCCAAGTCCAAAATTACTTCCTGAGATTATTGATTGAATTGATAGTTTGTGAAGTTGCAGTCACATAATGAGCCTCTCATTAATGTTGTCCTGTATCAGCCACTGAAAACCTCAAACCCAAAAACCATAGAGATGTCCAAACCAATGTTGTCTTGGTGCCTTTGGTTGATGCTATTGCTCCGGCATCTGGCAAAAACAAACTCTACATACCACTGTGGAGGGCCCTGAGCTGCCTGATCTGAAGCTTAGCAAGGTCACAACCAAGTGGAGCCAAAAGGGCTTAACACACTGTCTCGACTTTAATCTTAAGCATCTTTGAAAAACATTTTCATTAAAGACACTATGAGAAGGATCTGTTTTAATTGCACTCCCTTGCCACCTTCTGGCCTGGAGTCTCACGCACACTGTTGTAAATTACTTTTGGTGAGGCGTGTGTTTGTTTTGGAGTTAAATGGAGATCGGATGGAAACAAATTTTCTTTGTTCAAGTCAACATTATACTGCATCCAACGTGACAAAGTAAGGTATTTATCAGTACAGTTACGTAGGGCTACGCTTTGAAACGAGGTTTCCTGGTTCCTGGTTCTGTCCTGCTAGTCATCTACCAAGCAGAGCTAACGTAACCTCACTCTTCATTTTATTGATAGACTCTCAAGTTTGAACAGACCACTGCAGAATAACTGCTGACTGTGGGTTGAAATCAACATTAGCACAAACAGTTTAGCTTGTGTTTTATCCTTTAGCTTGTGCTCTATCTCTCTCCTGTTTATCTTTCTTCTACTCTTCTGTCCTTTTTCTGTCCGACAGTTATGCTCTTGTGTCCACCATCACTACAAAATTAATCACAGAAATTGTTTTCAGCTAAGAAAAACACAGATCCTTCTTTTCTCTACTAAACTTCATCAGCTGGTGTGGTGTTGTCATAGAGACCTAGACATGCCGTAAATCAATTCGGTCCTGGTTGGCCCCAATAGGGGAGCTAAGAAATAGCATCAAGGGACATCCTTTATTGGTGCTGATAATTTCATATCTAAGTGTGGATTATGATCCTGTATATCTAGAAGGGAGACTTTTCAAGATCACTTAGATACTCCTCACAGCCCCTTTAAAATAATAAGGAGGAAATGACAGTGGACCCAGCATTGACCCTTGTGGTACTCCTTCCGTCACTGTGGGAGGCCCAGAGAGGGAACCTTCTGTTGGGCACACAGAGTCTTGCCTGTCAGACAGTTTTTAGACCAATCAAATGCTTGTTCCAACTGTCTGGCTACTTTATTAATTAAGGGTTTCAGTTGTGTATGGTCCACTGTATCCAATACTTTCAAAAGGTCAATAAAACGGGTTATACAATGCCATATTTTGAGACTCTAAGAACTTAGCCAAGAAAGACAAGTGCTAGCTCTGTAGATTTCAGGATCTTTGTAGGGTTAATAGGAAAGATTGGCTCTCAGTAGAAAACAGAGCTGTAATATTGTTAAGCTGTACACCAAACTGGCACCACAGCTCGTGGGCAAACCATCATAGCTTATTGGATTAAACTGCGAGTGATAAATAAGTAAATTTGACTATTTAGAGAGGACAATCTGTTGGCTGTGGTACCAGCTCAAAATTTAATTTAGTTTTGTGAACCTCTGGATGAAGAATTTTATGACCTGTGTGTTTGGATACAGAGGAATTACGAGGACAGAGTCAGGATTAAAGTAAATAAAGAAGAACAGTTGTGCTGACGATCCTTCCTTTGCTCTGTCGACTCCTGCTAAATAAACAACAGCTGATGTTTATGAAAGCTCTGTTCAGGACATAAAGCATCCATAAGCACAGCAGAGAAGGTACTGCCTTAATACATATTACTCTGCTACAGCTGCTTATGTAGCGTCCATATCAGAGAGCGGCTGTGAGTAATAGAAACATGACATTAGAAAGTTAAGGCTTGTTTCAGGGGCCTCCAGTCTGCTCTTTGTTTACTGTCTGCTGACTCACTGTAGAAATGAGTTTGGACTTTCTTACTCCCACATGTCTTTAATCTTGTCTGAGGTACGCAGAATGTAAGGCTGTGTTTACTAAATTAAACTTTTTAAGAAAGGGAAATACAATATTTGTAACAAATGCAGCTGCTTTAGAGGGGAGTAGAAGAAAAACATTGCTATAAATTTAGCCAGTGAGTCAAGTTAATGTTGCCTCTCCTAACCCTGTTATTCCTTTTCCTAAACCCCCCTCAGGAGTCGTCTCCCACTTAAAGAGTTGGAAACAAGCTCACAAAAGTGTCCTTTGTTTCTAAACTGAGCCATGATGCTGTTACTCCACTCTAATTGGCCGAGAGACTTCCTGTTTTTCTTTAAATCACATACGACTGCCATGAACTGTCTGTTCGCCATCTCATTTAATGTACAACTACAGCAACACTTGGCAGTGAGCGCATCCTCTGAGCAGCACAAGTCAGAAGAAAAGATTGTAAAAGCTTTACAGCTTCTCAGATCTTTGATAACATGAAATCCCAGAAAGCATTAATAATTCACCTCTGTACTTCAGGCTGCAGCTGACAGAGGACATGAAACTCATCGCTGAAAACCGTACTGTTTATTCAGGGATAATGTCATGGCCGGCTCGGCAGGTAGTCCTGTTGTTCAACATCCTGTCAAATGATATTTACAGCATGTCAACAGTATGCAGGGGTATTGACTTTGAGTCTTGCTAGCCTTATGTTGTTCTCTGGCTCAGAGCTGAGCCAAAGCGCTCTCTGAGCTGGCAGTGTCAGACTTATCTCTTGTGACTGAGTTGTATTAATGATTCATCATACGACTCCAACTCCAAGAATAAAGATAAAATAAAATAAATAAATACAAATGTGGGATTCTGTGTAAAATATTATGAAAACATAGTTTGCAGATCATTTATTATTTTAAAGCCAGTTTGTATTTGAAAATTTTGCAAAGACAGCATGGCAAAAGTTTGAGAAGACAATGAGATCAGAGTCTGAAAGTGAATTATTTTATTTCATGACACTCCAAATGTTGTCAGGGCTCCCAATCACTTCAGCACCTGGACTCTTCTACAACAGAGCCATGCTGTTGCAATCCACGCAGAATGTGGTTTGTCGTCTTGCTAAAATATGTAAGGTTTTTGCTGAAAATGTCCCAGTCTGAATAGAATAGAATATAATAGAATAGAATAGAATAGAATAGAATAGAATAGAACAGAATAGAATAGAACAGAATAGAATAGAATAGAATAGAATAGAATGTACTTTATTTATCCCCAAACAGAAATGAGTTAGGAGTTACAGCAGCATGCTACCATTAATCCTTCAGATAAAGTTTATAGTGCAAAAATGTCCATCAGTACACAATAGCTTGGCCTCCACAGGGTCCAGGACTGAGCTTCTTCAGCAGTCTGTTCAGTCTCTGTCTCCTGGATCCTGTCTGCTCACAGCAGGCAAAATCCTTCGAATGTGTCGTTGGTGTCTGATGTTAGCTCTGTTAGCCATGTTTGTGAATAGCATGATGCTACTCTACCTTCTGGTATTCTCTCTGTTGCTGGGTTAGCACAGCTCGCTTGTCCATCTCATTGGAGATAGATCTTACGTTCGCAATAACGATGGATGGAAAGACAGGTTGAGGTCATCTCTTCTTAGCACACCACAGTAGCAGAACATTGTCTTCATCTCCTTCTCTTCAGCTCGCAAGAAACATTGAGCCTAGCACCAGTTAGCATCAACATTTTGCAACCTGCTTACAGCTGATCTTGTGTGTAAACAATGCAGCCATGGTTACATGTAGGATCCCCGGACACACACAGTAACAAAAATAGTAATAACACCACAAAATATTCAACCAGTCTGGTGTCAATAGCCAACAAATGAGCCATTAAAAGTGATGAGAAGCTTTAATGTGTGAAGATAACTTAGTGTCTGTGATCTAAAATATTTAATTTATCAGACCAGGGCTTCTCAAACTTCTTAGCTTCTGAGCTCCAAAAAAGTGATGACAGAGACCAGCGACCCATGTCATGTGTAGCCTAAATCAGTGTCTAATAATGACTGTATGATTATTAACAGCAGAATGCCAGCATTTCACCGTAGCGAAAGTATAACTTTCAAAAGACATCTAAACTTACAATATGTGAGTTTAAATTTAAGTCGGGGCACCATCCAGTTTCGGAGAAAACAGGGAAACTCTAGAAAGGTTTACTGTAAGAATTTGTGAGTTAATAATTCATAGAATTACCAATTATCAAGTCTTGATATCAAAAGGCCGCTACATCAATTATGAATTCTTTTGAACGGTGTACAGAGGCCGTTAATTTCAACCACACAAAGACAGAAAGCTATTTCTTTATTTATGAAAAGTTTATTTACTAACTAAAAGAAGAAAATGTGCATGAATAAATGAACAGGTGAAAGATATGAAAGGATAAATGCATTGATGAATGAAAAGTGAAACTGATCATAAAAAGTGGAATAAATGGAACAAAGGACATAAACTAACCCACATAAATCTAACTAACCCACCCAAGATCTCTGGGGCATTGACCACGATATATCAGTAAATGCAGGATTGCCTTATACAAGTTCTGAGGCTGATGATGCCGGACGTCATGTCGAGACTTTGGCAGAGTTCCAAAGTTGAATTAGCAGGAGAAGCTGTGAGCAGGGCCCGTCTCCTAACGTCAGCCTATGGGGTACTCCCCACCAATCAGCTGTGTGTCTCAGGGAGAGACCCAGGCACCTGTGGATGACTGGATGCAGTCAGGCTGAGGTGACTTGCGTCTCAGCCTGTAGAGTCTGGAGCCAGTGATGAGTTCAGAGCTGGAAGGTGCAGTGCAGGTTGCGAAGACGTGCTGAGAGCACAGTTGCTGATGACGTATGAAGGTTGAAGAGCAGAAGAAAAAGAGCCGAAGGAAAAGAGAATAGAGCCTTTGGGTAGACGCAAGAAAAAGAGCCAACGTTCATGTCCTGGAGTAGACTTTCATTCAACTGTTCCCGCCGAGTCAGTGACCTCACCTTAGGCTGACGCCCCCTCACATCCCATCTTCCTGCTCGTAGATCAAAAAGGCGGGGGAGCAGATCTTCTTCTGACATTCCTTCTTTCTTGTTCTCAGACAGAAAGGTCGAGGGTCACAAGATACTAGATGGACATTGGGAGGTCTCTCCCAGCCTCTCCCGAGAGAAGGGTGTCTGTACAGTTTCACGTCCTCCAGGTGTCAACGAGAAGTCTTCGAATTTACAGCGATGTCTCAATGTTTAATGGTTTCGCAAAAATCAGAGGAAGGGATGAGGCAAACTTTATGAGAAACCACAGAGGTGTCTGCTTTTAACCCCTTGGTGCCTGTTGTTGCAAATTTGCGATATATCCTGTCAGGTTATGATGCAGCTAAAATGACCTTTGTATCTCATTATTACCTATTGATTCATATTCTACACAAACCAAAGATCGTATCAGATCCACTATGTCACATTATATTGTTCAGGGATGAACTCATGTCTATATAAATAATACAACTCAGTTATAACTATTGTGTGTACTATACTCAAATTCACAATCTCCACTTAATTTAACATTTGTAAGAATGCAAAAACACATAAAAAACTATCTGCTTTATATAATTGATATTACTTTCAGGCAGTGAGGGGTTAATGCAGTGATCTCCACAACAGGCTGCACGGTCACGAGTTCCTCCCACAGTCCAAAAACATGCTCATCAGGTAGTGATGCTAAATTGCTTGTAGGTGTGACTTTGCACATGAAGGGTTGTCTACATCTGTGTGTCAGCCCTGTGATTGGCAGGAGACCAGTCCAGGGTGTACCTTGCTTCTTGCCAAAGACTGCTGGGATACGCTCCAGCCACCCATGACCCTGAACAGGATAAGCTGTAGAAAATAGATAGATGGATAGATGGGTGGATGGATAGATTCTCACTATGGAGTCTTGTCTGTTTTTAATGCAGTCCTGCCTGAAGGTATTGCCCCTGTACAGAGATCTAAATTCTATTCCATGTTTTTTCCATGTTTTCCTTTTCATTTTTCCCCAAAATTGGGGTTTCCCCTACGAGGGTGGCAGACTTCAGTTGCACAAGAATCATAGGAGATAAAAACAAATGGTACAGGTATTATAATATTCATTTTCTCATGCTTTAACAGGTAATGAGGGTCACAGCTTTAGTCTCTCAAGATTTCAAGAAAAGCATTCCTTTGCAAAATAAAAACTGGTACAGAGTCAGTGATAGTTTCTTTCCCAGTCACAGTTCATCTCCTTCTTTCTGAGTAAAGTGAGCTGATATTACAAACTTTTTTTTTCTCTAGAATGAAACAAAGAAACTTATTTCAGTAAGTGACCACTACACAGATTCCCAGACACTTAAAAATTATTGGTTAAAACAGTCTAAGTGTTAATACTTTTAAACTTTAAGCATGAAATCTCCCCAGAATCTGCTGCAGTGGTTTTTAGTTCTCTCTGACTCTGCAGTGCTTGTCATCCTTGAAGTCAGAGACCTCTAACTGTGAATCAGTTATCAGAGACGTTTATAGAAAGAGCTCGTCTGCATTATTGTGACACAATGGTGTTACCAAGCTCAGTTTTTCTTGCCAATATCTTCTCCTTTTTTCCTGCACAGCATCATTTCAGCTGCAGTCTACTCCCTCATGACCTCATTGATTCCATATGCTAATAGTTCTGTCTGTTTGTTTGTACCGTCGATAAGACCCAATGTTTTCTGCAGGAGCCAGTTTCCTGCAGATGCATCCAACCAGGCAAGCAGTCAACAACCCAGTCAATCAGGTCCCAGTCTGCACACACACACTGACACATATCAGTCAATATCTACTCTCACACACGCTGAGGTAGAACACACAGCTCATCGACACACGGCACAGGAACCCAGTACACGCAGCCAGCCTGGTGAGACACTATTTCAGCTGCTTAATGGAATTTCTACTCCAAAACACTGGGGAGCTTCAGTCCCAGATGATGTTGGATCTCGTATGTGAAGCCATCACTCGTATCTTTCAGTATCTGTTTACATGAAGTGTCTATCATCAGAGAGTTTTCAGATAAGACAGGGACACGTTCCTTAAGATTACTTTTTATTTAGCACTCGGATGTTTCCCACAGCAGTCACAAACCTTCAGTGGTCTGATGAATGGGAAAACTGTTAAACGCCCGTTTAATTACAGCTCAACTTTATTTTTCCACATACAGAATTACCAAGTTGTGCCTTCATTTGGAACACTTTAAGACTGTATTAAAAGGAGTCAACACTGTGTGAGATTTATGCAAAGATCCAATGCACATCTATACAAGACTGATAAATTAATATTACCTAAAATCCAAAAATAATTATATTAAAAAAAAACTAATACACAAACTGACTGCTTCCCAAACAATCAGAATATGTTGATATTTTCTTAATTTATTTATTAATTTCCATCACAAAAATGTGTTTATTTATTTATTTATTTTTATCACAAAAAAGTGATTTATTTATCTATTTATTTATTTATCTATTTATTTATCCATCCATCCATTTTCTATACCGCTTATCCTGTTTTAAGGTCGCGGGTGGCTGGAGCCTATCCCAGCAATCATTGGGCGAGAGGCAGGGTACACCCTGGACTGGTCGCCAGTCAATCGCAGGGCTGACACATAGACAGACAACCATGCACGCACACTCTCACACCTAGGGACAATTTGGTGTGACCAATTAACCTGGTAAGCATGTTTTTGGACTGTGGGAGGAAGCCGGAGTACCCGGAGAGAACCCACGCATGCACGGGGAGAACATGCAAACTCCACACAGAAAGAGCCACCGGCCGAGGTGGGGATTTGAACCGGTGACCTTCTTGCTGTGAGGCTGCAGCGCTAACCGTTGCACCACCGTGCAGCCCCCTATTTATTTATGTATTTATCTATTTATTTTATCATAAAATGTACTTTTATTTACATTTCAGAAATAATTCTATATATAACAAATAGGATAAAATATGTTCAGCCTTTTCAGCGTTTTATTAGAATATTATATCAAATCATTTCCATATCTTTTATTATTATCTTTTATCGCACAACTCTGCACTGCGACTTTTAACCTCATCTTATAATCATGTTTAACCTTTTTTCCGTCATTCCGTCATCTCTCTCCTTCTCCACCGCAGAAACCCTCATCCATGCCTTTATCACTTCCAGACTCGACTACTGCAATAGCATTTTCTACGGCCTCCCCTTGAAACAACTCAATAAACTACAATACATCCAAAACTCTGCTGCCCGCCTGCTCACTCGTACCCGCTCCCGAGATCACATCACTCCTGTTCTCCAGAAACTTCACTGGCTCCCCGTCAAACAGCGAATACACTTTAAAATCCTCCTCCTCACATACAAAGCCCTCCACAACCAGGCCCCTTCCTACCTCTTCAGGCTGCTCCACCACTACACCCCCTCTCGAAACCTTCGATCATGTGAAGCCCACCTCCTCGCCGTTCCACCTGACACCAAACACCGAACCTGGGGGGACAGAGCTTTCTCTGTTGCTGCCCCCACCCTCTGGAATACTCCACCACTAAACATCCGTACATGCCTCAACCTCTCCACCTTCAAAAAACTCATCAAAACCCACCTTTTTAAAGATGCTTTTAATGTCTGATTTGTCTCTGAGTTTACTTGGCTGTTCTCGTCTCTTTTGTCTTGCTTCTTCCTGCTTTATCTTCTGTGTTATTTTATATGTTTTTTTTTTTTTTTATATTTACCTATGTAAAGCGTCTTTGAGTACCTTGAAAAGCGCTCTATAAATAAAATGTATTATTATTATTATTATTATTATTATTATTATTATTATTATTATTATTATTATTATTATTATTTTTATTTATTTATTTTTTTTTTTTTTTGCTACTTGATAAATTTCTATATGTATTTTATTTTATTTTATTTATTTATTTTATTAGTTTTTAAATAAGTGTTGCTGATTTGTATATCTGTCAAGCCCTTAGAATTGTCTAGCTGCCACTATGTGCTATATAAATACACTTGCCTTGCCTTTGGTTTATTAAATTTTTAACATTTGAGTTTCAAGATTATGAAAACTTGGAACAACAAAGATTTTCGCACGTTCACTTATCCACTCCTCAGGCTTGTGTATTGGATAAAGAGAATAAAGTCCAAAAATATCAAAAGAAAGTTCCCGCACACTGACAAACTTCCAGAAAGAAGAACTTTATTGCAACGTTTCGTTTATAGACCTTTTTCAAGTAGACTTGAAATTGGAACAAAAATTGAAATTAAAATTGATTGTAGAAAAGTTCTTCCCTCTGGAGGTTGGTCAGTATGCAGGAACTTTGTTTCAACCTTATGTAAACCAAATGTCATTTATCTGAAATTATCAGAATTACTTCTAAGATTAATCATAATTAATAAGGTAGTGGTTAACCTCTGAAAAGTATGTTCCTTTAACCTCTTAATGTTTGATAACAACATACTTAACCTTCACAGGAGCTTTAAAAAATACCTTTTGGTACTGATCAAGGGGCAACCTCTGGTCTAAGAATACCAAACAATGCTGAAGTGCTAAAATCTGCTGTTTATTGAGTGTCTGCTTGAGGCTGGCTCTGGAAGTACCAGAAGTCACATGGACACCAAGCCCAAAAAAGCTGTTTTCAAAGTGGAAATTCACATATTTACAGCCTGGTTCAAAAACCCCTCCTGTCTGAGCTGCTAATTTTGCCATTGGCATACACTGTACTGGAGGGGGGGTTCTAACTCTGCAATTTAGAGGATATTTAGATTGCGAGCTCGCCCAATCAGAGGCACAGCTCAGGGTCATGTGACCAACTGGTGCCCTATAGCTGTACACAAAGCCCTTGCCACTACTGATATACACTCAAAAAAGGAACTTTGGTGTTTGTTCAATCAGCATAAATAAAACATGTAGCTTCTACTAGATTATTTCATGTTCAGTGGTTAAACATGATTAAACCATGTTGTTTCAGCATGATGTGCAAAATTGTTAAAACAACAAGATCACTTTATGTTAACTCAACCTAATTGGTTTAGGTAGGAATCCCATCTGCAACACCTCTCTGTAGCAGGAGGTGGCAGTAATGTGCAATAGGCCCTATTCATCAGAGAGCAGAGCCAGAGGATAACCTGCACTGTAAAAATCTGTCAATCAGTTGAAGTGATGTAATTTTTTTAATCAATCCATCTCAATATTTAAGATAAGGTTTCCATTGTATTTTTGTGGACCATATCAATTTGAAATTCTGCGTTGATACAATTAATAAAAAGAAGTAGTTGGACCAACTTAAATTATTTAACATGGGTTTAGTTGTGAACTCTTAGAAAATTTGAGTAAATTCTACTATGTGTATTTGAGTTACAACAACAAATGTTATTAAATTGAAATAACTTAAAGATAACATGTACATTAAGATTAAATAAATTATCTAGATCTAGATAAAGATATTGCGTGCAACTGCTGAAATTAATAAAATTGGGTAAATTCGACAAAACATTTTTTTCAGTGAACTAATAAAAGGAAGTAGGTGGACCAACTTAAATTAATTAAATTGGTCACACCTAAATTAATTAAGTTCTTTGAAATGAAATTAACAAGTTCAATTAACACAACTTAATGAGTCAAATAAATTAAATATTTTAATTCTTTTCACATCAATGTTTTACATTAATCCAACCTAAAATTTTTAGTTGTTTCAACTCAATAATCTGCAAAACCCAAAAGGAAAAACCATGGGTGAGGAGGGAACACTGTGGATATGAGACCCTGATGCACATTAAGTTACCACGTAGGTACAGTGTGTCTGTGCCCCATTGCATAGATCAGCTGCCTGTTTGTGGTCCACTGCGCTGGCTGCCTGGCTGTGCTCCACGGCATAGGCTACTTGGCTGTGCCCCATGGCATTGGCTGCCTGTCTGTGCTCCACGGCATAGGCTACTTGTCATGGCTGCCTGGCCATCTGCGCCCCCTGGCATAGGCTGCTTGTCCTGGCTGCCTGGCCGTCTGTGCTCCATGACAGTGAGGGCTCCAATTAAAATACTCTCTCAGTAATGGTGATTTGAATATAACTGATGACAAAACCCAGTTTGTCATTTCTGATCATAATTTTATCCCATCATCACATCTCATTTATTAACATATGAAATATTAAACATGCTAAAAAGTACACGGTCCATGCCACAGATAGCAGATCCATGCAATGTGAAGCAAAGAAAGCTTGTGCCCTTGGCAGGTTTTCATCTTAATGTACAGCGGGGTCTTATATCCACTGCACTCCCTCCTCAGTCACGGTTTATTGCAAAAGGTTTATTGCAGTCAAGGCAACACAATACAATTTAGTTCGATGAACATGGGTTTAGTTGTGAACTCTTAGAAAATTTGAGCAAAATCTACTATGCGTATTTGAGTTACAACAACAAACGTTTTTAATTTGAAATAACTTCAATATAACATGTACATTAAGATTAAATAAATTATCTAGATCTAGATAAAGATATTGCGTGCAACTGCTAAAATTAATAAAATTGGGTAAATTCAACAAAACATTTTTTTCAGTGTGGCCGCGATAGCTGATATGCTTCATTTTCTGTTTTAGGAACAGACAGGTGATGTCAGGGAGACTACGTCCATGTTTTATACAGTCTTATACTGACACAGGATTAGGACTATTTGAAACATGCCAGGTATCCTGATCAGAAGTCTTGGATGGTGTGGCCTAAAAGAAAGAAAGAAAGAAAAATAATTATCACTGATTATTTCTTAAGATTGTGGGTCAGGGTTCGGTTCTTCTCCCCAGCTCCTCCTTCAGCATGTGGAGGGCTGTGCCTTCTCCCCCCTGGAGAGGTGTTTTCAGCATGTTCAGGTGTGTTCCCCATAGACTGTATAAAACATGGACATAGTCACCCGTCACCCATCACCCGTCACCCGAGTTAGAAAAATATTCACCCCCCGTACAGTGGGAGCCGGTAGTAAAATTAGCAACTCAGACAGGAGACGTTTTTTGAACCAGGCTGTAAATATGTTAATTTCTGCTTAAGAAACAGCTTTTTTTGGCTTGGTGTGAATGTGACTTCTGGTACTCCCCGAGCCAGCTTCAAGCTAGCACTGAAGAAACAGCAGATTTTAGCACTTCATCATTGTCTCATATTCTCAGACCGGAGGTTGCCGCTTGGTGTTCTCGTATCTTCCATTAAGATTTACTCAGTTTACCAGAAACTACAAGGCAGTTACAAACCATGATTGAACCACAAAAAAATCCACTCTGTCAAGTGGGTAGCTCAAGAAACGTGACAACAAGAGTGGGAGAATGAGTGTGAATGGTATCCTCTACAAGTCTTCATTCACGGCGTAGGGGAGGGAAAAGAGTGAGTCTGACGTTCAGGGCTTGGGAAAAAAAAAAACATTTCCCCCATGATGCCTATGGTCCTTGACCTACTGGGGCTAAGATTTAGCCAGAACACATTTTAATTGAAACCAGTCAGATTTCAAAGGCGTGTCTGAGAAGAGACAGATCTGGAGTAGTTTGTAACAAGCGTCGCCAAGAGTTTTCGATCATATCATTTCAATCTAATAAGAATCAAGCATCTTACAAACTCATGAGAGCAGTGAGAGACAGGTAACAAATTAATAAATGCATATGTTTAGTTTGAAAACCTCTGATATGACATGATCAAAAGTTTTATTTGGATGGACAATGACCCGACCAATGTTTCAGATAATGCTGAAAGACAAACAGACAAAATGTGGTTCTTGGGTTTTGGTCATTTCACAGGTCAGCACTGAGGGATGAACCTGACGCTCTCCTCTCACACTGTAGTGCTGTCCACTGCAGTAATTTAGACAGGGATTACAAAGGCCCACAGAGACTGCTACTTAACATACATTGATTTGTCACTGACACACACTCACACACTCACTGCAGTGTCAACTGGTCATGCAGATGAATATTAAGCCCTGATGCTGGAACATATTGGCAGATGACTGTGTCCTGATCAATAACTGATAGACAGGAGCTTGTGAGACGCTGAGAAACTTCTTTCCCCGTATCTCCTTTGAGGAGATTTGTCTTTCGGTCTATTTCAAGGTTCTCTTTTGTTTCTGCGCCTGTCTCTTTGCCAGTATCTATATTCTTATTTCCCTTTGAGGAAGAAAAGACACAGCGGTACTATTTTCAGCCCTCTGAACTCTGCATTCAGCCCTCCTCCTGCTGGGACTTTTTAATTTAGTTCAGCTCTTTTCTGTGATCTTTTCAGCGCAGGAGTCAAAAGGTGCTCTCACAGAATAATGTCGTGTTTTTTCTTGTTTTCTTCTCTTGTTTTTTAAACTCATGTCTTCTTTTAAAGCTCCGCTCACGCTGACACTACCTGCTTGATTTTTTGTTTTCCTTGCATCAACATCTGATTTCTCTGGCTTCCCTCGACACGCTTGGTTAATGAGTCATGTTTGTACAGAG
Source organism: Halichoeres trimaculatus (assembly GCF_033239565.1). NCBI lineage: Eukaryota > Metazoa > Chordata > Actinopteri > Labriformes > Labridae > Halichoeres > Halichoeres trimaculatus. The sequence continues at coordinate 6,135,913 of NW_027437185.1, forward strand.
TTCTTAGGGTGTTAGCTGGGTGTTGTCAGCTGCTAGTTGTGGATGTTAGAGGAGGAAACCCTCTGGGCTCTGTCGGTGGCTTGATAAATGACAGCCTTTCTTGGTGGATGTTTATCAGACTGTAGATCACCTATAGAAAATTGAACCAGAACAACAGCTCCTCTGCAGCCATTGCTGCACCAACATAAACCTCACATCACATGAGATATTTCCAACATGTGCTGGAATGACTCATCTAATCAGAGCGTTGCTCAGCAGGGCTGAGCTCCTATGTAGTAAAGACATAAAGGTCTGTTCGAACAATGACTGCTCGTCTTCAGCCCATGATGATGAAAAGTGGCTCAAAGGGACAAATTTAAATCTTGTAACTCTCTAAGGTGTTACTGTAAACACTGCCAGTGTAACTCTACTGTAACTCAATGATGAACGTTACTCCCACCAAATTCTTTAAAATAAAAGTCCTTATTTGTGATGTTGACTCTGTGCTTTTAGTATCAAATGGGATGCATCAAACCGATAGAACCAGTATGATACATGGAGCTGCATGCGTCAGGTCTTCCTCTGTCTTAAGGAGCTAGAAGTGAATGCTGAGTGAGCCTGTGCTGTTTGAGAGAGCTGCTGTGTTGCTGAATGTGTTCCTTGGCCTCTGTGTATCCATTGATGTGTGTTCAAAGACAACAACATGAGGAAAAAAATAAAATGTTGGAAATAAATCAATGAAAATTGAAAAAATTCAATAATCAACCAAAAATGTCACAGACACCCTAGAAGGCTGCAGACCCCCTCTTGAAGATCTCTGCAGTAAGGCATTCTGGAGACAGCTTGTGAGCTGAAGCTCTGCTCAGGTGGGTGGGTAAATAGGAGAAATAAAAAAAAAAAGGAGGGACCAGCGATACATGAGAGGAGCATGTGTCCCAGGCGAGCAACGTTTCAAAGTTTTTTGGGGTTTTAAATTATCCAACATAAATCAAAATGATTCATTGTGAAATATGCCTAACGTTTGGTGTTACAGTGATCTGATTGGGGATCCTCATCTGCTGTGAGTGCATGTGAAAAGAGGCAGAAAACGATTGAGGAGGCATTTGCCTGAGGCACAGGGTATGACAAGAAAAGTAAGAAATGCCTCCTCAGTTTGTTTTCTGGACCTCACAGAAGAAAACACCGCTCTTCTCCTGGCCACACTCTCTTTTTTGTGCGTCACTGGGTGCTATTTTTTTTTCTTTCTATCCTCCATCACTTTGTTTCCTAATTGACCTATGGCTAAGCCACACACCCCTCCACATACAAGACAAACAATGAACACTCAGTGACAGGTGTTATGGCAGGTATCACAGTAGAAGACACTTCCCAGGATGCTATTGGTGGAGACAGAAGGATCAGGTATCATCTTACTGAAAGGGTCTAAAGTCCACATCAGAGGGATATGAATAATTTTGTTGTTGAGAAGCTTGATAAAAAGCTTCTGTTCAAGCCAAAATTTACACCCCCCAGTGCCAATGTGATAAACAGCTTTTCGTTGTTATTACTGTTACCAGTGAAGGTTGTTAGCTCAGAATGCAACAAAAAATATGTTTTTTTTTATTTGATTTAATATTATTATATTTACCAAGAGTGTGTCTTAGTTAGGGTGTTTTCACACCTGACAGTGCGCACCCTGGTGCAGCTTGGAATGTCATATTGATATTTTGTTGCCATTTTGCAGTTAGTGCGGTTCTTTTCACATCTGCTTTTTGTCACTCGGGACCAAACGCTGCAGTATTTTAAGAGCGTCATGTTTCCGTGACGACAATGGCTAGAGCGTATGCAGCGTACTTTCAGTTGGAGTCTGGAAGCGCCGAGAGAACTGTTTGCTTAAATCAGAGATGATGGAGAGTCAAATAGGCCTACGCCAAGTTTTTATAGTGCTTAAAATTAATTTCTATATGGTTCTATATTGTTTGTGTGTATAACCATCTGCAAACGATAGTGTTTGAAAATGAAGCGCAGCTGCGGCTTGAAAAAAGCATACAGATGCACTGGAGACGCCGATACTTTTTTTTTTTTTTTTTATCCCCGAGGGGAAATTCAGAAATATTGATTCTTACCATGTACCGTGAGATCCTCATCAGACGCAGATACAGACGACCGACAAGGTAATTGATGCCAGTTATATGATAGGCCATATAAAACGATGTGTTTTTGACATGAGGAGTCAGGGGAGAGCTCTGCTTTTTAGATGAGTATATAAGGGTAGTTAAGGATGTTGGAGTGCGCAGCTGTCCTGCATCACAAACAAAACTCCACGGGAGCCCTCTAATGTCAAACTCGCCGAGTTGGCCTGACAGTTGCATCGCACCAGAGTGCGGCTGCTTTCACACCACAGCTGGTGCAGACTTGAGTGCGGCCAGAGCCGAACCGAGATCACCTCCTCTGTTTGGTGCGCACCAGAGTCCGATTTTGGTTTCACACCAACCCAAACAGGACTAAATATAGGTCGATCTAAATTTGGGTCGACCTAACACTGTAGGTGTGAAAACACCCTTAGTTTGTAGCTGCAGTGTTGACATTGAATCATTCAGCAAAACATTTGCTAACATATGTTACCTTGACTATTACAGATAAGCTAATGCAGCTAAGCTCTAGAAGCTAACGTTAGCTTAACTAGAGCCCTTTGGACAGCAGCTAACAATGATGTACGACCACCAAAGAACAAAAAACAGCACAAAAAAAGCCAGTGAACTCCCAACAAACACAGACTTGATGAACAACGCAGCGAGGAGCTAACATTAGCCTAACTTTAGCTAATGACAGAGATTCATTATTATTCCACCAGTAATCCAACATTAGAGAAATCAAAGATAATTATATATTTCTCTCCAACAATGTCATGATATGTTTCCTAAAAAACAATGTTAGCTTACTTTCAAACAGATGTCAACAACTGTAGCATAAAAGTATTAGCAACCATGAGTCAATATTATGCTTTAGGAAGTTGTATGACTGGCTCAGCTGCTGCAGTATGAGTACAAAAAGGTCTGTGCTCCAGATCACACTCTTCTGTTGGGAAGATTTTTTTTTCCTTTATTTCATCAATACAAACGTATAAAATCACACAAGTGAGGTTGTGTTGGAAAAAAAGACACTAAGCAAGGCAAGGTCAAAAGTTTTTAAGGTAACATATAAAGGTAAAATCAAAAGTGGTCAAAAACTGCCAGTTGATCCCCTGACCCTAAATGGTTTAAAGAAACAGAAGCTAAAATTCTGTGTTCTATAGGCTGGAATAAGGGTTTTCTAAAACACCAGAGTGGGGAAAATTAGGGTTTAATGGGGGTGTAAATCATGTAAAGCTTTCTACAGGAGACCAACCCTGAAGTGACAGAAACATAACTGAGTATACAAAGTGCTTCCAGTCTGATTCTGAGTTGTTTTGCACCAAATTCCAACAATAAAAAGTTTCACACTGACTACACAGAGGATGTTTCCTCCAGTATTATTGGAACATTTCACTCTGGATCAATTTGTTTGAACAGCTAAAAACAAAGTAGAGAATCTTCTCAGTGCCCCTCCTCCAGCTCTGGGCTGATGCTCACAAACTGCTTTAGTTTATTGATTACATTTATCAGATCATTTATTGATCCTCACCTGTCAATTCTGTGAGCAGACAGAGATTGAATGCTCAAACAGACATCAATTAGTACAGCGCTGCACACGGGGAGTGCATATTGGTATGTTTTGGCATGGACCCCTGTGTGGCGTGTGTGTGTGTGTGTGTAATCAATTGCAGCCACTCTGGGCCTGTCTAATTCCTGGCCAAATAATTGCTGTCAACAGCACTACACACTCGAGTCACCGAGCCTGTTGAACGATTGCAAATTGAATTCAGGTCTCAGGACAGGGACAAAAGTAAAAGTCTATCTGCAGGTAGAGGTCAGTCCAGCTTTTACTGAGCCTGATTACTCCTGAGAAAACATTTAAAGTCTTTCCTGTTTAACTGTGAATGAGAGGAAGCTTTTCCAATAGGTGCATGAGCTGTAATAAGAACAGCATTTATACCACAAAACTTAGGTCAGTTTGATCTGCAGACACTGTCCTAGTGTTCAGGGAATTTGTACAAAAGGTTTATTTATATTTCAAAGATGCTCTGAGGTAACCTTGCAGAGCAGACGGACCTGCCTGATTCAGTTTCTGAACTCCTGCAGGTCCATCTTGCCAGGCTCCACTGACCAACGATTTCACTCGGTTAAATTCTGACCGGCCCAATCAGGGAAGAGAGGCGGGAGCTGTGGGAGCAGACGTGACATCAGCAGACTTCCATACTTGTCAGCGTTCCTTTGATTCTTAAGTTGAATTTAAAAAAAAACGGAAGCTGTCGTCTAACGCCTTTTTCACAGCTGTTTTTCGTGATTCAGTAGTTGTTCATCTATTGTTTCTTAGAAGCATCGGCTCACATAAGCTACGTCATACCGTGGCTTGATGTGGATTGGTCCGTGGTGAGTGTGTTAATCAGAACAGTCGTACAATCACCAGCTGTGGATTTTTTTTTAAAGTCCCGCCTCTGAAAACAAATCGGAAGAGCTGCTACCCAGATGGACTAGTGACATAATTCCGTGGCGGATATATGAAACTGTCCGTCTGGCGTGTCAGGTTAGCTCTGAGGAGGATCTGTTCTAATTGCACTCTCTCACCACCCTGTGGCTGGGAGTCTCTGCACACTGTCGTAACTTACTTTTAGTGAGGCTTGTGCTTGTTTTTGGAATTAAATGGAGATAGGATGGATATAATTTTTCTTTGTCCAAGACAACATTTGACTGGATACAATGCACGAGGTATGGTATTTATAAGTACAGTCATGTAGTGCTACGTTTTGAAACGTGGCATCAGCCGGCTATATGTAGCAACATCAGCAGCCCGGATCTATAGGTTAATGTGACAAGTAAACACAGTCAGTTTGTAAGTGGTTTACTACCTGTTTTTATTTAGCACAGCTAGCAGTCCAGTGCTCTAAGACATGTCTGTAACATGTAACATTAGTAAATCCTGGTTATGTCCTGCCAGTCATCTACCAAGCAGAGCTAACGTAACCTCACTCTTCATTTTATTGATAGACTCTCAAGTTTGAACAGACCACTGCAGAATAACTGCTGACTGTGGGTTGGAATGAACATTAGCGCAAACAGATTAGCCCCTGTGTTAGCCTTTAGCTGGTGCTCTGTCTCTCCCCTGTTTATCTTTCCTCTGCTCTTCTGTCCTTTCTCTATCTGACAGTTAGGCTCCTGTGTCCACCATCACTACAAAATTAATCACAGAAATCATTTTCAGCAGAGATAAAACAAAGATCTCTGTGTTTTATCTCTTCTCTCTACTAAACTTCATTAGCCAGCTTAGTGTTGTCATAGAGACCTAGATGTGCCGTTAATTAATCCAGTCCTGGATGACACGTCCTGAAAGCTAAAAAGTAGCAATTTAAAACAACTTGTAACCAGCAATATTGGTGCTGATAATGTAATTTTTAAGTGTTGATTACGACCAGGCCTATATCTAGAAGGGAGAATTTTTTAATATCACTTTCAAACTCATCACAGCCCCTCTAACTTCATTATACATTAATTCCCATCAATTAAAAATAAAAACAAAGGGTTTAAAATTCTAACATGTCATTACCTGCTCATCTTTCTTAAATTTCTTTCTTTCTTTTTTTTTTTTTTTTACTGAGGTACAAAGACTTGGGAGCAACAACAGATTGTAAAACATATGGTTGTATACTCTGTGACATCACCCATCTGAATCTGATATGAAGTATGAAGCATTTCATTGACATGCTGACCCAAAAGACCAAGACCTTTGAGCCTTTGAGCCAATAGCTACAGTTTATCAGACCTGTCAGTCAGCTGAGCTGTGTCTGTGATTAGGTAAACTCATGGTCTTAATTTCTTCTCAAACTGCTCAGATTTTTAGCTGTGCAGCTCATTGTGTCCGCTCATCTCCCTTGTACTTTGCACACTGCTTTGAATGTTAAGGTGAATAACGCTGCATGAGGTTATACTCCTTCACAATGGCAACTTTCTCTTCCTATATGAGACAGGTTGCAAGACTTAATTTCTTTGCCAAGTCTATGCCCTTTTCTTTTCTTTTAGTCCATTTTATCTGTTTTTATTTGCTTGTAGTTGTTTTTTCTATGTTGTCTTTCATGTGTCTGTTTTTCCTTATTTGTTTTTATCATTTTATTTTGATGTACCTGTACAGCGCTTTTTTTTTTTTTTTTTTTTTTTTTTTTGTACAGCTGTAGTTGTTTTTAAAAGCGCTCTATCAATAAAGTTGGTATGGTATGGTAGTGGGTAGGTGTAATCTCCCTCAAACTCGGCAGAAGTAATCATTCTCCCACTTCTCCTGAAACACTCTGTTGTACCTGACATCAACCTTTCATTAGGCCTTTGAAAGAGACATCTTGTTTTAACGAGATTGATTGAAGCGTGCCAAAATAATTTGTTTTTTTGTTCCTTGGTTTCATCCACAGGAAATTGAAGCCAATTGGTGGACACGGCCATATTTCAAACAGCTACAGGGTACCCGTCAGTCACATGAGCAGAGCTGTGTATCTGATTGGAAGATCGAACGATCCTAATACCTTCTAAACCACTAAGTTGAAAAAAAAAGTTGAGTGTAGATAGCCAATTTAGCATTTCAGACCCAAGTTATTTTTGAACCAGGTTGAAAACAGGATTTTTTAAAGAAAAGTCTGTTATTTTTGCTTGGTGTGTTTGTGGTTTCTGGTCTTTCTGCAGCCAGCCCCATGAAGATCCTTGATGGACAGCAACTTTTCACACTTCCGCATAGTCTCCAGTTTTCAAAACCAGATGTTATCCCTTGGTTTCAGTGATTCTGCTTCCCTCTGCCTCAACTTGAGCTCACATTATAAATGTTAGCGGGGTTCACACAACAACAAAAAAGACTCAGAGCCCCGGACGTTTGATGAAAAGCTCTGTTACATGTGAAATGTTTGACTTTGACATCCAGGGAGCTGCTCACCCATTCATTTTCATCTCTGTGTGCTCATTTGTTCCCAGCACATCAAAGAGTGATTGATTCTAATTATCAATAGGAATACGTAATGAGAATTATTTCACCAGTGATGAGAGGAGGCGGAAAGCACATACAACAGCTGAGTCCAAGCACATTTCAAATCTAACTTATGAGTATTACAATCTGCATTTAAACACACTTATATCTGCAGAATCTGTCTTCGAGGTGCAGCATGAATCTAACTTTGACAGTTTTTAGATGTTTTTTAGCCAAACACTGCAGACGGAAATTCACTTTCATGTCCTTCGGGGAAAGCAGCTCATTAAAAGAAATCACTGTGCTTTTATCAAGCACCCAAGACCTGCCAGATAGGAGCTTTTTTTATGGTGCCATTTTCAAAGGAAATCTCTGTCGACATGACCCCCACTGTGAGGACTTTATCGCTGTCAGTGATGATGTTCCCTTCATCAAGCTCCTGACCTTCGACTCCTCCGGTAACGTGAGGATATATCAGTGAATGCTCATAAAGCTGTCAACACTTTGTGCACCTATCTGCAGCGGCTGCAGAAATTAAGGACATTTTTAGCTTTTCAGGTCACTTCCCCTGCTGTCTTTCTAATCAATCAGTGCCATTATGGCGCAGAGCATGTTCGCTGTGTGCAGGCTCCGGGTTTGGCAGCGGGTGAAGCAGCTCTCATGAGGCCAGGATGGAGGCCTCATGCTGGCAGGAACATATGGTTTGGCTCCAAGGCCAGATCCTGCAGCTTCAGCGTCCCAAATGGGAGAAGTCAAGAACTGTTTCTTGTAACGAGGACACGCTCACATGGGCTACTTCTCCCATAGTGAACACACTCTCTATAACAGCACTGATATATTGAGCGGTATAACTCACTCATAGATGCTTCATAAAAATGAGCATTAAGAAGAAATGATAGTAACTGAGGGTTGATAAACATTAAATCGTTAATCACTCCATTCGCCACATGCTGCTCTAAAGCACAACAAAACCATAACGCTAAAAACAACACATGGTTTGAAGTTCATGGCAGAATAAAAGAGGAAAGGTTAAATTAGTTTGGTGAATCAAAGTCGCTTAGTGGCACAGAGTACAAAGAGGTTGGATTACATTACATGCTGTTATTATTTATAGCCGTCCTTGTTTATTTTGAGAGCCAGGTGTGCCTGCAGGCAGGTGAGTTCTCAGACGAAGCTCGAGACGACAAGAACACAGGTATGAGACATGTCAATGCAAATTAAGATGTTAGATTGGCTGAAACAATCACTCATCAAAGTCTCAACATGTCAAGGTCAGTTCAGATAGGACATGAATAGGACTGAGGGCATGCACAAAATTAAAGAGGAGATTTTTTTTTTTTTTTCTAAAAGCTTTATATTCTCCCTCTGGTGCCTTGTAGTAGCTTTGCATGGTTTACAGCTCTAAAACTCCTTCTACACCAAGCTGTTTTGTTTGGTTCATGTCAGTACGGCACACATTTTGTGGCGTTTCCTTTGACGAAAAATGATACAGGTCCCTGAAATTACCGACCTGTACCGTCCCACTTTTTGGTACCCTTCTGTTAAGGTCCTAGGCATGTTGATCTGACCCCAGAAGGTGGAGCTAGAAACACTGAAGTCCATTGATTGGCTGAAGGAATCATCACTTCCTGTGATACAGTGATAATAAGCAAGATTGTTATATGCAACAAAGAGCCACATGCCAATCACAAAGAAGACAAACTGCTGGGTGTCTTCCATTGTTGCTTTTTGTTTCCTGTGTCTCACTGCTATGTCGTCATGTTATTATGTACTTGACTAATGGCATCCAAGTTTACACCAAGAAGGGCATGGTTGGCTGTGGGAACACAAACAGGATCAGGCTTTACCGATCCGACCTGTACCAAACTGTACTGATCCATCCCAGAATACTTGGTGGAAATGGGGCTTGAGAAAGTCCTTATTTCTTTCCCTGGTGTTTTGGAAAACCCTTATTTCAGCCTAGGTCTGACACACCTTGTTTTAGCTGCTGTCCCTTTAAGGCCCCTTGCTCCACAAACCCCTTTTACCTTTGATTAGCAAGTCCTTGGGAAGCCAGTCAGGGGCTGAACAATGGACATACTGCACCTTGGTGTTTGAGGCCCATCCCTATAATGCAGGGGTGGGCAAACTTTTTGATTCGTGGGCCACAATGGGTTCTAACATTTGCAGCTGGATGGAGTGCTTTGGTAACTATCAGGGTATCATTCGTTCATTCCATATCTGTTTTAGAATCCAAAATCGGAAAACGGATAATGACTTGTTATTCAATTTTTCGTTTTCAAATCAAAAAACAGAAAACAAATAACGGTTTATTTTTCACTGTTTTGATTTTGTTTTGACATTAAAATTAGAATATGAGAGGATGGAATTATAATGGGATTTTTAATCCGTGTATGGTTCGTTCTTTCGTTATTCTGTTTCAAAACAAAATAAAAAAAAAAACAAAAAACGGACTTGTTATTTTTGTTTTTCTGTTTTTTTTTGTGGCAAAGTGACGGCTATTATTATACTCTTTAAAAACCGTCACAGTTTCTTGGCATACGAGGCAAACAGCAGATGATCGGTGTTCAGTGAAAAAGTATTTAGTTGTCCACTCCTTATTGAACACTCAACATTCTTTGTCCACTTTCCTTTTCTTAGGTCCGTTCATCTTTTCAGAAGGGCTGATGGGTCAGAGGGTAATGTGCAAACATGGAGTAATAGGCCAACGCTTCATCTCAACAAAGCCAATGTATCTACAGTGTGCCATCTAGTGGGAAAACATCAAAATTGCAGGGAAAATAAAACGGTAACAAGGTTTATTCTTTTAATTTTTCAAGTTCGGCGGGCCGGAATAAAACATTTAATGGGCTGCATGTGGCCCCCGGGCCGTAGTTTGCCCATGCCTGCTCTAATGTGTCATGAACCAGTTAGGACATCCTTATGTGATGACATCATCATTTCAGGAAATCTTGTGAAGCTCTTGTGCTATTTTAGAACAGACATTTTTGATCAGTTTGAAGACAGGGATTTCTACAACATACAAATATGTAGAGGTTTGAAAATCTGCACATGCTCAGTCTGAACATCCATCATCGTTACTTCATATCCATATTTAAAATATGGGAAAGTACAACACTCTCTCTTTAAACAGATCACCTGATTGGTTGGAAACCATGTTAGTGATTGTGAGAATGACACATGGCAGTGTGAAAGTACTTCACCCTGTGTCATCTGTCAGTGAGGACTGTCTACAGAAGGATCTTTTAAGAAAAACTAACATGGGTTTGGAGACATTCCCTCAGTGTGAGTGTGAAAGGAGGTGAGTACACTATTTTTCTGGGTTTTGAAAAAGAAATAAAGATTGTTGTTTGATCATGTATAAATTATTGCAGTTGATTTAATTTTATGACTGTTCTTTGATCGTTTTACTTTTTTACTTTTGACCTCAGGCCCCATGGAGCCGTTTCACTGTACGATAATAAATAAATCAACAAACACAAGAAAACAAAAGATGACCCAAACTTGGAGATTTCAAAGCCTCCCTTTCTAACGCTGCTCCTGATGTGATGCATCATGCAACAGATAGTTATTTTTAAAGACAAGTCTTACATAACCAGAAGTCATTTTTTGAGGCGTACAGAGCCCACCAAAGACTTCAACTTTTGAGCAAGCCTGCCTCTGTCGAAAAAGGGTGAGGTAATAAAGCGAAAAAACAGGCAAAACAAGCCACAAATCCCCCTCTGAGATGAAATAATGAGGTCGGCAGCAGCTGATCTGAAGTGCTGGCCATCATGAAAGAGGGAAAACAATACCAGCTAAAGACCCCCGAGGCCCCGAGCCAGAACAGATCAAATGTCTGGCACAGAGATTACACAGGCTGCAGTCATATCTATTAATGAGGCAGCCTGAATAATTGAACTGAAAAAATATTAAAGATAAAAATAACAGATTAAATATGGAGGCGACATCTGCATGCTGTTTCGAGGGGACACTCTGTTCTCTTGCAGAATAACCACGTCACTTTGTCTCCTCAATAATGATGCATTTTTGAACACCACTGTTGTCTGCAGAGTCGCAGAGAGCCGAGGTTCAGCGAAAACCAGAGTGCTCATTTGCTTTTCTCTGCCTAATTTTTCAGAACATCGCCTTGTGTCAGCCTTCTGCTCATTCCTTTTTTAACTCTCCTGGTTCTCCTCTTTTTCAAACTTTCTGCCTCTTTCATCATTAGGCTTAAATTGGGATACTTCCTTGTCTGCACTGCTCTTTCCTGCCAGTGTGCTTCAATTCCCAGGTTGAGCTGGAGCATCGATTCAGAGCAGGGAGGGGAGCATCTTAAACAGGATGATTGTTCGCATGGCTCAGGATGGGTGGGGTGGGGGCAGACTATTGGTGCTTGTTCAGAGGTACTGAGAGACCGGTTATACGACACCGTTTCACCTGAAAAACACAGGGAAATGACCTGTGTTTACACAGTAACACCACTGAACTGAAAAGGTTGTAGTATACATGTGTGGCAAGGTAGGTGGATACTCCTTACCACCAGGGGCAGTGTTGCCACCTATAAATAGACCTGGTTGGCCTCTTCCTCTCTCTTCCTCCCTCACCTTGTGACGTTGTGCCTGTGAGGCGTGGAGGAAAGTCTTTGGTTTCATATCATGGTATGCATATTTTCTCCTTAGATCCATTCAGTTGCTTGGACGCTGTGTTGACCCTTGTCCCACTCCGTTACAGCAGCACAGTGTACCACAGATTGTGTTTTTCACTGTGGCGTCTGTGTGGGTGCAGTGTGTTTTCTGCGGGTAGGGCGCAAAGTTTATTTATTTATTCATTTTTTTTGGTTGATTTGAACTGGAGAATCTGAGTGGAGCTGGGTGACAATAATAAAAGATTTTTTTTCTTCCAAGAATCTAATCTCTTCTTCACTCTATCTTCCAACATATTTTACAATTCCTCCCAAAAAATACACAAGGACGGCAGCTGTCAATCATCGGTAAACGTGACTTAAACCTTGTTTTTAACCTCGTATAACTAATGGAAACAAAACTCTTCCGAAAAAAGAGGACTTGAATACAAGACAGCCAAATGATATCTTCAAATCACCACAACAATCAGATGTGAGAAACATTTCTACAAGGTGTATTAATTTTTTAAACTTTAACCGCATCCCATCTGGAGTGACTGTAGAGCAGGGGTCCTCAAACTTTTTCTGTCTGGGCCAAACAACTTTTCCCTTCTCTGACGAGGGGCCAGGGTCAGTTAGTAAAAAAAGTGTGATGACCGCAGAGGTGTCCAAACGTAAATATCTATTGCTATCCAGAAAGCCACACATAACCAAATGTTAATAACCCTTTCTGGGATCTTGACAGGAAAAAAAAAATCAGAATATAAATAATAACACTGTTAATGACATATATAACACTATTAATGAAATAAATAATAATTAAATGACCCTTTTCAGGTTTTTTTATTGAAAAAAAGACCATGAAATATTAACTTTCCTGTAGACTCCACTGTTTGCAGCTCTCTCTCATTAACTTCACTGTGAAAACCAGAAAGCAAGCAGGCTAAGAAACCTGATACAACAGCTACCAGCACAATACATATCACTAACAGTATGTATTTTTTTCAAGGGAGGGGTTTCAGATAGGGCACAAACTACAGAAAGGTAGGTAGATAATTTATGCACGTGTAAGTCTCGATCATGGGGCCAGGCTACAAAAAAAACAACATAATGCGCCTCTGGTATTGTTCAGGGGGCTGGGCAAAATGTTGAGGCAGGCCGTATCCGGGCCCCTGGGCCGTAGTTTGGGGACCACTGCTGTAGAGTCTGATTTTTTGACCTATGCTGCAACCAGCCACCAGGGGGAGCAGTTTTTTGTGAAGACCTCACTTCGAGCCGAGCAAGATGACGTCTATTTTTTTAAAAGTCTATGACTGTGCATGGCAATTTAAATTGTGATTGTAATGCACATGCCCAAAGCAGAGAGTGATGTCTGTGTTTCCGCTGAAAACTCTGGCTTGCTGTTTCAGAAAAAAGGCTGTCTTCACAAGTTTCCTTCTAATGTTGGCAAAAGTGCTGTTTCCATGAAAACAAGAAGCTGAAATGAAACTACATCTGTGCGTTTCATCCTGAAACCATTGTTGTCTAAATTTCCCCTACACTGATCCCTAAAAAGGTCCTTTCTCAGGGAAGGGGGGTCCAGGAGACCTGAAAACTAGTAATGGGACGTTGGGCTCTTTTCAGAGAGCCTTTTTAACAAATTAATAAAATGTAAAATTAATATATTGCATAGCTGAGTTAGACACAATTAAAAAGAAGAGATAAGTTCATAGTTTGCTGCTTTATTGTTTAAGTTGAAAGACTGAGGAAACATTTACAATCCTAAAAGTCATAGGATAAATCCTTCTCTTCTCCTTTTCTGTTTCTACCAAAGATTTCGAGCAGGCTGCCAACGAAACATCCTAACCTTTCTGTTCTTGTTTAAGAAAGAACATGTTTATATCAGATTATATGCTCTGTATGTCTTCTATAAAGCATGCAACAGTTGATGTGTGTGATACAGGTTTTCCCAACACTTGCATGCTATACTATATATTCACACATAATTACTTGTGACAGTTGAATTCCTAAAGCTTATGAAGCAAATAAAACACTGAGTATTTAAAAGAGGTAAGGAAAGCACTGTGTGTAGCATGCCTGTTTTTTGAATGAATAAGATCTACATATTAAAAACACATCACTATACCAAACACTACATTTACAATTTCACAATATCTACTCCAAAGCTGTGTTTTCTGAGTATTCTGATGTTAATTCCATGAAGTGATGGATTAAATACCACATATAACATACACCACATATCCTGAATTTCCCCTCGGGGATAAATAAAGTATATTCTATTCTATTCTATTCTATTCTATTCTATTCTATAAGTGAAGTATATTATTACAATATAATTCGATTTTACAGTACCCTGTGGAGCCCTCTCCACAGGTTCTTCTTGTGATTATGATGTCAAAGACCTCAGGATACTGTCTCCTTTCAGGCTCAGTAGCTGGTTGTTTGTTTTCTCCTGTCTGTAGTCATTTGTTCACTTGTTGTGGTTGCTCTCTACTGTTGTTTTGCTGTCTCTCTCTCCCCCTCTGTCTAGTCTCTTCTCTACACTCTTTCCCTTTATCACTGTTTCTTTCCTGATATCACCTTGTTCTGGTTAAGCAGTAATCTTCAAACTTGGCAATATACGGGAGGGAAAGTATATGAATACATGTATGCGTATGTATTTATATTTACATATGTATGTTTATATATGTATGTGTATTTATGTATAAAATATATAACAAAAACACTAACTAAGAGTATAATTTTAACACTCAAGGGGAGCCTTATACACTAACAGCTCCCTTTGGAAAAGCAAATGTGTTCTGCACAATATGGCAGCCAGACCATAATTCTGTTGTCATGACGCTGAACAGGACAAGGGAAAAAAAAAGAAAAAAAAAAAGAAAAAATTTACATCACCCACATTATGTGTGGTGAGGATGGCACATTAGGGCCATCGCACAAATTTGTAAGAATAAAGTCAACTTTGAAAATTGTGCTGGCAGAAAAAAGGTCTCACATTTGAAGGCAAAAGAAACCTCAAATTTATGAAGGAAAAGTTTCAATGTTGTCGGAAAACAGAACAATTATTTGAGTGGGGGAAAAAAAAAAGTCTTGAATTTGTCAAAGTAATATTTAAATTTTAGGGGGAGCTTTGTCTTCTATTAAAAAAATGAATTCATAAGAAGAAAAAATAGAAATATAAAAAAAAAAAAAACATTCAAAGTTTGAGAGGAGATAATTCCCAATATGACATAGAACATTTTGGAATCTGTGCCATAAAGGTCAGACATTTGGATTTAAAAAATTCAAACAAAATATCTCAAAATTGTACAAATAATAAAAAAAATTAATAAATAAAACTAAGACTTTACACAAACTGAGTTAAAAAATATTGTGTTTGTCATCCAAAATCATTTCAGCATCCTGCAGTGAGTTATTGATGTAGAAGAGAAGCTACAAAAAAATAAATAATGAATAAATAAAATAACTACCTTAGAGTAATACCCCTAAAATAATATATTTAATATGTCCCACAATGGGAAATTTTGACAAAATTCTAGAAAAATAAAATAAAATAAAATTAATATTAAAATAAAATAAAATTAAATTAAATAAAATAAAATAAATAAATAAATAAATAAATAAATAAATAAATAAATAAATAAATAATAAATAAATCAATACATAACCCCCATTCTGGTTCAAAAAAGTCATTTAGAAGAGAGAGAAAAAAATATTTACATTGAACCTTGTGGAGAAAATGTCTTGAATTTGTAAGAAAATATAAAACTTGTGCAAAAACTAAACTAAAACTAGTTTGCAACTGTCATCCAAATACATGTAATGTAGTCATAAGGCTGAAGGGAGGTCATCAAACACTATCATATACCTTGAATGGCTGTTGAGTTTGCACAGTTACTTTGTCCAACTATGAAACATAATGGTTAAAAACAAAGCGACAGCTAGGATGTAGAATATGGTGAAAACCTTGTGGATTCTCCGGGCCAGTCTGGTCCAGTAGCCGGTCTTCTCTGTGTCTGCCAACATGTTTGGGAGCGGAGACAGCACTTTGATCACATTCTTCTCATTGACAGTGGATCCCTCTGACAGCTGTTTGTGGCTCACCTGGAGAAGTTATGAAATGATCCGTGGTTAGAGAACAGGATAAAAAAAAATCAATGATCATCATGTGGTGTAATCCTGATCTTTTTTTTAACCTGCAGCAGCTCAGATGAAGTTTCACCAGGAGACAAATCAGAGGTGGAGATGCAAGGAATCAGTTCGATGACTGTAAAAAACATTCAGGCAGGCTGAGATTAAATCACTGTAGCACACATAATGTATTAGGGAACTCAGATCTGGGCAGCTCAAGTCGGTGGTAATGATTCTCACCTCTGAACCTGGTCCAAAATTTGGTGCTGCCTTGTTTTTCCACACACTCCTCACTTAGGTTTTGGTTATCTACCTCTTTGTCTTTGGGTGCAGAGTCTTTCCCTGTCAGACACATCACCAGGATCGTCTCCAGGAGGCTCAGCATCATCAATCCAAAAATTCCGATGCAGTATAACACTGTGGACGGAAGGAAGCACACAAGTTGTGAGTGAGAAGCACAAAGTCTGAACCTTTTCTCTGACACCCCTGAAGCTGGGCAGACACTGTGCGATCGAAGGCTCGTTTTGAGCAGATTTGTCACTTGTACAAGTATTTTTGGGATCAAGCCGAATTTCACCTCAATCGTACCCGATCGGCAAGAATATCAAATATTTGAAATCATGGTTGCTCCTCATGAAGGTATCGCACAGTAGAAGCAGTACCACCAGCCGCTTTGCCTCAACCTCTAGCAAGCACAATCTCTGGAGTGGCGTCTAAAGTTGGAAGAAGTTGGTCTGAAGTTCAGTTCAGCTGTCGCTGCCTACCTCCTGTTCTGAAGAATTGAGAGACTGTATTGCCCACGTCTGCCCAACCAAATCCTTGTCTATACCCATCTTGGGCTTCTTTTTTGTTTTGTTTTGTTTTGTTCTGTTGTCTCTCTACACAGAATGGCACAAATTGCCAAGGCAGTGCTTTTTTTTTTTTTTTTTGGCACACCTTTCCAACTGCTCGTTAACGCAAATTCCTAATCAGCCAATCACATCGCAGCAACTCAGTGCAATTAGGCAAGTAGACAAGACAAGACCATCTGCTACAGTTCAAACCGAGCATGAAAATGGAGAAGAAAGGTGATTTAAGGGACTTTGAACGTGGCATGGTTGTTGGTCTGAGTATTTCAGAAACTGCTGATCTACTGGGATTTTAACCCACAACCATCTCTAGGGTTAACAGAGAATGGTCCAAAAAGAGAAAATATCCAGTGAGCAGCAGTTCTGTGGGCCAAAATGCCTTGTTGATGCCAGAGGAGAGGAGGAGAATGGACAGACTGGTTGGAGCTGATAGAAAGGCAACAGTAACTCAAATAACCACTGGTTACAACCGAGGTCTGCAGAAGAGCATCTCTGAACACACAACACGTCCAACCTTGAGGCAGATGGGCTACAGCAGCAGAAGACCACACCAGGAGACCCTCCTGTCAGCTAAGAACAGGAAACTGAGGATACAATTCACACAGACACACCAAAACTGGACAATAGAAGATTGGAAAAACGTTGCCTGGTCTGATGAGTCTGGATTTCTGCTCCACATTCAGATGGTAGGGTCAGAATCTGGCGTCAACAACATGAAAGCATGGATCCATCCTGCCTTGTATCAACGGTTCAGGCTGCTGCTGGTGTAATGGTGTGATGGTGTGGGGGATATTTTCTTGGCTCACTTTGGGCCCCTTAGTACCAACTGAGCATGGTTTAAAGTCCAGAGCCTACCTGAGTATTGTTGCTGACCATGTCCATCCCTTTGTGAGCACAGTGTACCCATCTTCTGATGGCTACTTCCAGCAGGATAACACTCCATGTCATAAAGCTGGAATCATCTCAGACTGCTTTCTTCAACATGACAATGACTTCCCTGTACTCAAATGTCCTCCACAGTCCCCAGATCTCAATCCAATAGAGCACCTTTGGGATGCGGTGGAATGGGAGATTCTCATCATGGATGTTCAGCCGACAAATCTGCAGCAACTGTGTGATGCTATCATGTCAATATGGACCAAACTCTCTGAGGAATGTTTCCAGTACCTTGTTGAATCCATGCCACCAAGGATTAGGGCAGTTCTGAAGGAAAAAAGGGGTCTGACCCAATATTAGCAAGGTGTACCTTATTAAGTGGCAGGTGAGTGTATCCAGTGAGCAGTGAAGTTGCATCAGAGCTTTGAGTCATGTAGTGTGAGAATATTAATCGTAGGCTGAGTACTTTTGAACTAGAGTCATGTAGTTGGAGATTCAGCTGTGTCAAAAGATTTAAAATATCGCACAGTGTACATATGAATGTGCACATGTGAATCACATGGTGTATTGACATATGAAGGAAGGTAAGCTTCTTCACCGATCAGTGGAATGCTGTCTGAAGAGGAGGGCAGGATTTCATTCAGGAGGAGCTGCATCAGTATGACAGCGAGAAGCACAGTGATCTTGAAACCGATCGTCCCACCGTCTTGTGGCATCATGAAGGACGCCAAGTCCAGACACAAGAGCAACAGGACGGGTAGGATGAAGTTGACAATGTAGAGTATAGGTCGCCTCTCCATGGTGATCTGTGAGATCATGAACAACAGTGTTAAAGTTAGGGGTGTTTTTTTTTTTTTTTTAATCACTGTTTGTCCGTATACACAAATACTTACAGTGTAAACAACCATACTTTGATTGATTCCAAAATTATCTTCCTTTTTGTCGATGAAAGTCATGTTGATAAAATGCCACTCAGCCTTGGACTGCATCACTTTACGAGACCACTCTGTAATCCTTGTTCCAGTAGTGCTCTGATACAGCTCGATGTGCTTGTCTGTTGTGTGTAACAAAAATAAAAAAAAGCATCTATTGCCTCATCAGTCAAATAAAAAGTGCATCATTTTTGTGATCATATCATAAATACTCTTTAAATGTGAACAACACAATAAAATGTGAACAACACAAGCCAAGCTTTGAGACAGCAGATGAAGGGCTCACCGGAGTGTATCATGGACTTAAAGGTGAGGTTGCACTTCTGAGTGTCGAAGGGAAATTTGTAAACATACATGCTGCAACTGCTGACCACTACCATGTCGTTCCTCAACCATACCCGACCTTCGTTACGGACCAAAAGATAGGGGCTTTGAGCAGCTTTATCCCTCTCAGTCCTGTTTGTGAACAAACACCATTTATTAGACCATACAGTCAAATTCCAAACACACCAAGACTGTTTGTATGAACAATTCTGTTTATTTGTGCCACCTAAATAACAGCTAACAAGCCCTCTGATACTATTTTTATTTGTTCTTTAAAGGGATAATTCAGTTTTTTTGAAGTGGGGTTGTATGAGCTCTATGTGACCACTAAGGACATTAGATACAGTAGAAAGGTATCTCCTCTCCCTCAGTAAGACACAAACTGTAATCGATGGTGACGAGGAAATAGGTGTTAACAGGTGCTGCTGTTACAAGACACTCCAGAATTCAGAAGAGCAGGGAAATCTGTGTGATGAGTTAAACAGACGGCTTGAGAGCCAGCAGTGTCCTCTAACTCAGACAAATCCTGAAGAGTGTGTGTAACCAAGTTCCACTCATGACAGCAGTAACACTCAGCATCCGTGGGCATTCAGTCACAGCTCAGAAATTTACACCACTGAGTATTTCCGACTCTATCTTGATGTCCAGTGTCCGTGGATGTTTCCTCTGTATTCCTTTCAGTCGCCATCTGTAGCAGCTCCTCTTCTGTGTACTCCGGTTTATACAGGTATCCTTTTGGTTCCAAAGTGAATGGAACTTCATTGTCGCTGTCATAGTCACTCATTTTGAATTTCCTATGCTGCCGCACAATCCTTAGAGTACAATCGAAAGAATTACGATACTTGATCAAACTTTCACAAGGCTACAACCGGTGCCCGAAGCATATCTTGTTTACATTCCCTACAGCTGAAAGGAGGAGGGGGGACGGAGTGCACTAGCGCTGCGCGGAAGGACACATGACTAGTTAGTTAGGTCCGGATAAATGTTTATATTCCCGAAGACTTAATGCACTTAAAAAATATTTTATGTAGCGCACTCTTAAACTGTGGTATTAATTTTTGATTTTAGTTCTTGTAGGCAGAGAAAATAGCCTTTGAATTTGGTACCGTCTGTCCCTGTTAGCGCCTATTTCCTCGTCACCATCGATTACAGTCTGTGTCTTACTGAGGGAGAGGAGACAACTTTCTACTGTATCTAATGTCCTTAGTTGTCACATAGAGCTCATACAACCCCACTTCAAAAAACCTGAACTATCCCTTTAAAGATGCTGTGAGGAGGATCTGTTTTGATTAGACTGCACTGCCACCTTTTGGCCCGGAGTCTCATGCACACTGTTGTGAAGATGTGACAAATAACAAGGTGTCTGTTTGTTTTGAAATTAAATGGACATTGGATTGGAACAAATTTTCTTTGTTCAAGACGACTTTTTACTGGATACAACATGCTGGGGTAAGGTTTTTATCAACAGTTGTGTAGTTCTGTTTTTGAAACGTGACAACAAGCAAACTTGGTCAGTTTGTACCGTAGTCTAGTAGCAGTTTATATTTATCACAGTTGACAGCCCGGTGCTCTGAGACATGTCTGCAATGTGTAACGTTAGTAAATCCTGGTTATGTCCTACCAGTCATCTACCAAGCAGAGCTAGCTTGTGCTTTATCTCTCT
The DNA here is from genome assembly GCF_033239565.1 of Halichoeres trimaculatus. NCBI lineage: Eukaryota > Metazoa > Chordata > Actinopteri > Labriformes > Labridae > Halichoeres > Halichoeres trimaculatus. The sequence continues at coordinate 6,156,328 of NW_027437185.1, forward strand.
CCTGTTTATCTTTCTTCTTCTCTTCTGTCCTTTTTCTGTCTGACAGTTTGGCTCCAGTGTCCACCATCACTACAAAATTAATCATAGAAATTGTTTTCAGCAGAGAATAACATAGATCTCACTTCTCTCTACCAAACTTCATCAGCCAGCGTGGTGTTGTCATAGAGACTTTGATTTGTTATAAATCAAGAAGCTAAGAAGTAGCATTTAGGGATAACATATATTGGTGCTGATATTCTCATTTGAGAGTGTGGTTTACAATCAGGCATAAATCTAGAAGGGACACTTTTTCAAGATCCCTTAGAAACTCCTCACAGCCTCTTTGAAGAAGGCAGGCATGTTAAGGTTCACAAAATTTACAGTTTTAAAGTGAAGGAATGCACATGTCTAAACTTACATTTCTGAAATAGTCAGATCTGGTGTCCATGTAGATTCAGTTGGGATATTTATCCTGTCAATACCACAGAACTCAGAACTGTTCCAGGCAAGGAATTTATCGTCCCATATCTAGGTAGAGAGAAAAGGTCAGTTCATCAAACAGAAAAATGATGAGTTAAACTCTCCCAGTGAAGTGAAAAGTGACTGCTTTGAGACTCACCACATCAACCCAAATGTAGGACACAAATAGCTGATCTTTCTCGATCTGAGAAAAAGGAAGAGGTCTATGAATTTGTGTGTGTGTGTGTGTGTGTGTGTGTGTGTGTGTGTGTGTGTGTGTGAAAATCAGAGATCACCAGAAAGCTTGAACAACAAAAAAAGGCACATATATCAAGTTCTCACAGTGCTCTTCCTTCATTCAATCTAACCCACACAAGTATGTAACTGACACAATCAGCAGTAATTCATAGATTCCTATGAAACAGTCTTCACTGGCTGCTTGTGACACAGCCCTGAGCCAAGGAACACTGCACTGACTGTTTGTATTTTCAGTCCTGATCTTTCATCGTTAAACTACAGTTTCATTTAGCACAGTGGTTTTCAAAATGGGGGCCACCAGGGAGCACAAGAGCACAAGACTCAGAAAATTGGAGGAAAGGGGAAAAAATATAATCTACTTATTTATTTACTTGTGTTTTCTTTTTTGTTTGTAACCATTTGTCTTGAGCATATAAAATGTAAAGTGCGGGGTTAACATGTTTCTAATTGTACCTATCTGCACCTGTTCTGATTGCTGCAACTTCGCCATGATGATGTCATGAACCGTGTCGACCTGGCAGTTTGCGCTTATCATTAAGCTATCCAAAAAGCTGGATTAAACTTTGAAGCCCTTCACCTGTCTAACTACTGGCTGCATGTAAGAAAGGAGTATCCCACCTTGGCTGACTGAGCCCTGATTACCTTTTCCAACAACCTACTTGTGTGAGTCTGGCTTTTGTTTGTTAACAATTTCCTGTTCTAAACAAATGTAATAATTATTGAAAAGTGAAAAAAATAAAAAATACTTTCTTAAAGTTGTATGTCTTTATATATTCTGAAGCATTGTCGGTTGGTTTTCAATAAGGGTGCCTGGCCAGAAGCAAACGCTGTTAGCAAACGCTTTTGTCCAAAGCAACGTACAACATAAGCAAGCATTTTGACAGAAAGGAAAAACGTAGTTAGAGTGACAAAGTGCTACAAGTTATTTGGCTACAGGTGCTGCCATTGAGCGCAAAAACATTTTTTTTTTTGGTGTTGATGTTATTTCCCATGTAGAATAATGTCATAAACAAAAAGGAATTTGTAAGTGTCCGTTGGCTTAACAGCGAACAGCTCAATGGGGATGGAGGTGCATTAATGACATTCATACCCATTGTATGACAGTTTTGCCTTGATTTGAGTTAACATTAACTAGAAAATACCCTTTAATCTTGTCTCATAGTCTGCAGTTTGCTGGTGAACCCTGATGTTAGGCAGGTTTTCTGTAAAACTCCAAAATGCTGTCAACACTGAAAACAAGCTGTAGCTTCTTGGCTAATGACAAAAATGATCATATGTACCCTGTGGTTATGCCATTTTTCTTTAACGGAAAGAAAAGGAAACACGAGTGACACTCACCACGTCTAGAATTGCATAGAGCAGAACATCTAGCTTTATTTTCAGTGGCTCTGTTGTGTCATTAGCTGTTGGCTGTATCCCAGTCCTTACATCTTTCTTACTGGTCAGGTTCAGATGTTGGTAAACATCTCGATAAGTGCATTGAGATACTGCTGAATCTGAAGTGAAAAGATCAGGACACAATAGGACACTTGATAGTTCACTATAAAGATAACATGGTAGTGATGAACATGGACTATGCAATTATTTTAAAAAAAATAGCTCAGCCCATAGTAAGACCAGTTCACAAACTTATCACAAAGCATGTTTCCCATGTATCTCTGGTCCACAGGTATGATCATAGAGTGGTTTTAACTAGTTTTGGGACATTCACACATTGTCCTTAAATCTGATGATCTGCATCAATAATTAAACTCCTCAAACCCTGAAACTCAACACTTTCAACAACAAATGGTTTTAACAGGAAGTCTGCAGGTGGCTACCTGCACGAAAGAGCATCTTAGAGAATCTCAGAGCAGCCCTGCTACTAACACTGACATTTCATCTGACATTATTGGTTAAATTAAAACAAAAATCCATGAGAAACACAAAAATACTTCCATAAATCTGCATGCATCATTCTGAACTGTGTTAGCTTACCTGTGAAGAGGAGAAGAAAGAAGAAACGTGTAAGCATCATGATGGTGGAAGCTCCCTGAAGGCTGTCAGCATCCTGATCCTTTCTGAAAGTGTTTATCAGATAAACAATAACTCGGCTTTATGTCAGAGGAGGGTAGGGCGAGTTCCTGTAACAGTCATCATTTCAACGAAAAACACTAAGTGCATCAAAGCTGCCAGTAACCATCAACACCATCTCAAATTATTGACCTGTGGTCAAATCAGTTTTCTTCTCTGAGAGCCCATAAAATCCCAAAACTCTCACTCTGCCTGCTAAGTGTCATGGTGAAACAGAAACAAAGCAGAATGAGGTGAAGTGGTATCCAGGTTTACCGTCGTCTTGACCTGATTCCCTGATCCACCTCTTGGTGTCTTTTGTCCTCTGAGTGGTTGACCTGTGCCAAGGGCAGTACTAGAACAAAAGCTGTCCCAGGCATTTTTGGACCAGACTGTAGTGAAAAACTTTTTAACTGAAATATATCATGACGGACAAAGTCAACCTTTGGTACTAAGCTTGAGTGACTGAAATCATCTGCTTTGAACAGTATTCAGTGTTGTAACAGTATTGTGCATTTATACAGATTTTACTGTGTGTTTTTGGGAGTGAACAGCCGTAAAACATTTTTCTGACATCTTACACTGATGCAGTGAAACTGGTAGAAAAGGAAGATGCAGGATGTGGTGATTTTAGGAATTATAAAAAGTTCATAATGGACATCAGTGGATATCGATTCAATAGATTAACAACAGCAGAGAATGGAGTGCAGCTGCTGTAATCACTAAAAACTACAAAATAGTTCTCTTAGTCTTATCTGCTCTTAAGTCAAATTAAATTTGAGTCTTTAATCTTTGTGGGGGGGGGGGGTTGTTTTGTTTTAAGGAGCCATTCTCCCTCATCTTTCGGCTTTTTCCTTTATAAAGGTTTAGTGTCTCTATTCTGCATTGTTGAAATGTTCTCACAAGTAGACAAGAAAATTGTCTCTTGTGAAGTTTGCTCCACAGCCCCCCCTAGCGTTGAGGAGCCTGTTATCACATTCTAACTCGATCTTCAGGGCCTAGCATGAAAACTGGGCAAAGGCCCTCTTGAAACCCTTGTGCTTATTATTAATCAGGCCTGAGCCAGGCAACCGCAGGTACGGCGAAAGGCCCTCACACTGAAAAAAACGTTTTGTTGAATTAACCCAATTTTATTACTTTTAGCAGTTGCACGCAATATCTTTATCTAGATCTAGATAATTTTTTTAATCCTAATGTACATGTTATATTGAAGTTATTTCAAATTAAAAACGTTTGTTGTTGTAACTCAAATACACATAGTAGATTTTACTCAAATTTTCTAAGAGTTCACAACTAAACCCATGTTCATCAAACTAAATTGTATTGTGTTGCCTTGACTGCAATAAACCTTTTGCAATAAACCGGGAGTAAGGAGGGAGTGCAGTGGATATAAGACCCCGCTGTACATTAAGATGTTAACCTGCCAAGGGCACAGGCTTTCTGTGTTCCCCATGGCATGGACCGTGTACTTTTTTAGCATGTTTAATATTTTATATGTTAATAAATGAGATGTGTTGATGGGCTAAAATCATGATCAGAAATGACAAACTGGGTTTTGTCTTCAGTTATATTCAAATTACCATTACTGAGAGTATTTTAATTGGAGCCCTCATTGTCATGGAGCACAGACGGCCAGGCAGCCAGGACAAGCAGCCTATGCCGTGGAGCAGAGCCAAGTAGCCAATGCCATGGGGCACAGCCAAGCAGCCTATGCTGTGTAGCACAGACAGCCAGCCAGCTAGCACACTGTCCCACAGACAGGCAGCTGGTCCATGCCATGGAGCACAGACACACTGTCCCTCTGGCTCTGCTCTCTGATGAATAGGGCCTATTGCACATTACTGCCTCCTCCTGCTCTGGAGAGGTGTTGCAGATGGGATTCCTACCTAAACCAATTAGGTTGAGTTAACATAAAGTGATCTTGTTGTTTTAACAATTTTGCACATCATGCTGAAACAACATGTTTTAATCATGTTTAACCACTGAACATGAAATAATCTAGTAGAAGCTACATGTTTTATTTATGCTGATTGAACAAACACCAAAGTTCCTTTTTTGAGTGCATGAAACCTTAGCTTGAGATAAACCCAAACGCACCTAGCCACACAATTCAGTCAGGGTGAAAAATTTATGAATACATTATTTGTGTGCTGACATATGCTCCACAGCGCCCACAAGGTGAAAAAAATACAGCCCCTCAGATTATTTCAATCTACATACCTGAAATTTTTGGTGCCGTTGTTTAAACCAGGCTTTAAATATGCGTTTAATGGCGTAAAAGGTCTGTTTTTATGGCTGGGTGTTTACGTGACTTCTGGTCTTTCTGTAGTTAGCCTCAAGCGGATTCCCGATGAACAGCAACTTTTAGCACTGTCAGCACTATCAATAAATGAGGACCAATGGGTATGGCCACAAAGGACCGCCAAATTGACATTTTTTTCCATCACATTTAAAATCTCAATACCTTGTGTAATGTTTGATCAGTATCAAAATGCACACACATGTTAAGTATTTCAGCTATATGTAACTTTTAGCTTAAAGGTCCTATATGATGCAAAATTCACTTTAGACTGTTTTTTTTTTTAACAGTAATATGTGTCCCCAGCCCGTCTACAAGCACTCTCGATATGAGAAAATTCCTTTGTCTCCTTCTCTTGCTTGCTCCAGACAAAGTTCGCTTTCAGAACATGTGTGCTCAAACACGCGGAGTTGAGATCTGCCTTGCATGATGTCATGCACGGCAGTGGTACAAAAAAACTTAACTCCTCCAGGCCCGCCCCTTGTACTGCCCCTTCTGTGCAGCACGTTTTTCACTTTGGCTGCTCGGCTGCTTCAGTAAAATAAACATGGCGAAGGAACGAGCAAAGTACGGCGGTTGCTCTGTTGTTGGCTAGACAAAAGAGCACAGAAGTCTTTTTTTAACTCAATCTCATGAGGTTTTGAAGACGCAGTGGATTAATTTTATTTTTGATGGAGATGCACCCACAACAACTCCTAAAATGTTGTATGTGTGCTCACCATTTCACTTCTGACTGCTTTCTCAACGAGGGCCAGTACAAAGCAGGATTCACCGATAACCTGAAGCTGAAGCATGGATCTGTGCCAACTGTCAGTGACCCAGCTACATTGGAGCTGTAAGTTTTACTAATTTATGTTGCTTTACTGTATAATCTACCTAGTGCGATAGCCTGATGAATGTGGTTTTAGCATGGCAGCTAACGTAAGTTACGGTTTGTAACTTAGTTTCTTTACACTACGTTAACACACATGAGTAACTAATATCAGGGGACATTAAAGAGAAGATATATGGACATATATTTCACATGAAGCTAGCTTTATAAACACTATTTTATTTTTTATTTGGACGAATGTGACCACTTGTCGCGGAAGCCCTTGGCGGAGCTAATGTGCTACAGGGTAGCAAACGCACTCTCAGCTGTTATTATGGACGCTAAGACCACAGTCACCACTAATGTGTGTGTTACTGCTGCAGTTTAGTTTGCTTGATAGATGTCCCTCATGATACTGCCTCTATAAACTAACAGTCCAGGCTGCACACAGTTCTTTCTGCTCTGTATGGTCATATAACTCTGGTTAGCACCAAGCTGCTAACGTTAGCTTTATTTACCTGATGGTAACTGCAGAAGTTTATCAAGACACATAATATTTATTACTAACCACTCAGAAATGTTCTGCTGCAGCCATAGAGTTTGGATTTCTTCAGGCACCTCTCCTTCTGGGTCAGACTCTGGATCAAACTGGTATGACTGAACCACGGCGCTTCTATGAGCCATATCTACGCACTCTCTGTAAACACCGCAGCATGGTACTGGAGCGAAAGCCACACCCTCGTCCAAAGAAGTTGTGAAGGAGGCGTGGACAGGGCAGCTCATTATCACTTAGAGCTACACCCACAGAAACAGCTTGTTCTTGAGCACTCGGAAGAGGGGATTTACAGAGTGGCTGAAGTCCAGAAAATAACTGGATTTTGAGGCAAAAAACTTTAAATTGACTGCCATGGGACCCCTGAGACCTATTTGAACTTGTTGAAAAGTTGCATAATATGGGACCTTTAAAGTGGTCTGGTCCACATACTGTCAACAGGAAGTTCTATGTTTTACTCTGTGATTAAAGCCTCCTCTCTTTTTTTCATTTTCTTTTCAAATGCACTGAGAAATATTTTCCCCTCTTCGTAAAGCATCACTGATCAGGTCATGTCCTGTACTTCAAAGGTGTGTCTATGGCGCTGCCTCAAACTCTGATATCTCCAACGAACCAGGAAGTCACTGTGGCTCCTTCTTAAAGTATCCAATGTGCTTCAAATTTGACACACACCATCAAGGTCAACCTTCCAACACATGTATGGGCTCAAATCTCTGCTACTGCAATGGCGCCACCCTTTTCAAATGCTTGGTATTATATTTGTTTATTATGTAACCTGGCTCAAATTTCATATGCAATGATACACAGTCATATATGCATGTATTACAATGATAGGAATAGCGCCACCTATTGGTCACAAGTGATATGTACTCCAATGAACACCTTTGAACATGCATCAAATTATCCGCACTCTTTGATGATCTCTTACCCACAATACTGAAGAAGATGAATTTGTCAAAGCCAAAGCCATATACTGCCCAAAAGCAGTAATGCAACCTACTCCATGTTTTAAATTTCCCATGGATGCTTGCTGTAGGGGCCCAACCTCATCTAAATTTGAGAGTTCTTGATGAGGCACAAGTTGCTGCACATACTACGCCTGGGAGATACCATGACAGGCACAGGTTGGGCGAGGGCCTGCTTTTCGCCACTTGCGGTTTTATTTCTTCTTTTGGTTTTGTCAGAGTGTTCTTATCTGTTCAAGTATTTATTGATGGATCTAAAACCGTTTGAGAAAAATGCATTCCTTGCTCATCAACTGACTCTTTCTTCCGAAACATGGTTCAATCTCTGTCGTCATGCTTTAGACAGTTCACTGGACTAAAAGCTGAAATGGTTTTGACAGTAATGGCTTCGCCACTAGCACTTGACTGCTGTCTAGAGTCAACAAATCCATGTACAGTGCAATAAGGTACCATTGAAGCCAGCACAGGCTGAATATCCTCCATGCTAACAGGCTAACTGTTGTGTGATACTTAGAGATATTAGCTTGTCTTCCCATCTGTGGTGGTGCAATTTTCGCTGAATGGCCTTCGTTGATATCTTACCACTTTCTACTGGTCTGCTATTTGAGTTACATAGTCTACCCAGGTGTTTTGCCCACCATCTTTTACCACAAAGTAAACTATCTCAACCTTCTGGACCAAAACTACCCAATGTGAACTCTACAGGAGCATGACAGATCTTTTCTATATGTGCTAATAATGGAGCTGTGTTCATTTCCTTTACCAAATTAAACAGAAATGATGTATTAGAGCTCAGTTATTGAGCTAGGCTGTTCGTGATGAATCATAATGCTCCACTGATGAACCACAACTCACGCTCTCACACCATATCAACCCCACAGACCGACCACAGGCCCTCGTGTTACTGGTTCCTGTTCTCTGCACAGTCTAACTGATTACTGGCATTATCCACACGACAATGATGTAATTTCCCATTCACGCTCAATTTGCTGCACTGGATATTCAACTTGATTAGGTTTTGATTGTTTGTGTGAAGATACAGTGCTCCCACTCTTCAATAAGGGAAATTAATGCTGTCATTTTCACAATATTGTTTCAGTACAAACGGGCCTGATGGAGCATTCATGCCCAGCTTTTTATGACTGGATTTCACATGCTAAGAATGAATGGCCTGTGTGTTTTTCAGCTGTAATTTGATCCATCAATTGCAGGGGGATGCTTTTCCCTGAAACATTAATGGCACACATGATAACAGGTTGCACAAATTGAAGCTTTGAGTATGTCCATGTACAAGTGGGTTGCAGAGTAGTCATTACAATAACAATACTAGATGTCAAGCACATGACCTTGGACATGATACGCTGTGACACTTAATTACAGATGCAAAACTAAAACATGTAAAATAAGATAAGATATTCCTTTGTTCGTCCCACAATGTGTAAAATTATGTAATTACAGCAGCAGACAAGAAAGTATGAAGTGAAAAAACATTAAAGTAAAATTATACAAAACGTGAATATAGTATGCAATATAGAAAAAGTAAATATCAAGAATGTCATTGAGGTAAAAAAATCTCCCGACAGAGGTTTTTTTTTTACACCAATTACACGTTTTATGGCACAAAAAGAGGAAAGACTCGCGCGGGTACCAGAGGTCTAGATTCAAAAACATTGTCTGTATTTACAAAAGGTTCGTTACCAGAAGGTGAGACAGAAAGTCAACACACAGAATCAGCAGGCAAGAGACGTAAACCAAAAATCAGAAGGCCAAACACGGGGCACTAGAACGCTGAGTGCTGGATAAGTATGACAAGCAAGAGTTGATTTTGCAAGAGGTGAGTGGACACCATGGACTGTGTATAGAGTGGACAGCGTGGATCCGCCATTTATCATTGTACGGTTTTGAAGCCAAAATACCCCTGTCACAGGCGCCACCATTGTAGCAGTTTGCAGCCAGAGTCTGCGCAGTAGAGACGATAAGGGATTCTGGGAGAATCTGAGTAGAGCCGGGTGACAAAAATAATATATTTTTTTTTCTTTCGAGAGTCTAATCCCCTCTTGACTCTACCTCCTGACATATTTTACAATCCCCGAACAAAAATACATGAGAACGACATCTGTTGATCATCGTTAAAGCTTTGCCTTGGACACAAGACAGACAAATAATTTCTTCAAATCACCACAACAAGAAACATTCCTATGAGGAGTATTATTTTTCTAAAGTTTGACCACAGCCCATCTGGAATGGCTGGAAAGTTATATTTTTTAACCTTTACTGCAGCCAGCCACCAGGGGGAGCAGTTTTTGTGGAGATCTCACTTCGAGCCGAGCAAGCGAACATCCATTATTTTTGCAGTCTATGGTGGACACACTGGGAAAACAAAGGAGCAGGGAGTGTCAAAAACATACGGAGCCCTTAAGCTGCCACAGAGGAAAAAAAAAAATAAAACGTGCACTCGAAATACTTATTCGCGCACATGATTTAGCTAAAACATGTGCACAAGATACTAAAACGTTTGAACGAGATGTTAGAACGTGCTCACGTTTTATGTTAAAACGTGCTCTCGAAATAAAGTTATTTCCCACATTTTGACTTTGACGAGGACAAGGACGAGTCAAAACGTGGGAAATAACTTTTTTCGAGAGCGCATGCGCATGTTTTAGCTAAATCGTGTGCATGAATAAGTATCTCGAGTGCATGTTTTATATAATTTTTCCTCCGTGGCACTTTAGGGGCTCCGTAAAAACAAGACGCTGGTGAAACACATTAGGGAGGGGTCAGGTGATAGCCAATCATAGAAAAGGGGGTTAGAGGAATGGCAAGCCTTAAAGAGACAGCAGCTAAAGCAAGTTTTTTTTTTTTTAATTAATAATTTCTTTATTCATTTGAGTGGTAAATTATTTAAAACCACCATGGGGGCACTTGAGTATAAAGGTGGAAAAAACAGCATGTTACCCCTCTTTAAGCATGTCCACAGAAGGTGACATGAACACAATGCTATCAAACAAAAAGTAAGACTGCACATCTGTATGACCCCCATCCTTTAGTTTAAAGATACATTTTAAGTCAGGGTTATCACAAAGTTATAAACTATATAACAGAAAATAGTGTAATACAAAGTTTCTAACACAATCAAATGACATGTAAGTGATATCAGAGACACAGTCTGTTACATCTGAAAAATAACAGAACCAGTTTTTGTTTCCTGTCAATGACCACAGTTGTATAACAGGAAGAGGGCTCAATAAAACCAAACAAGCACTCATGTATTCACTCCATGGGATTATCAAGTAGATGTTTGTCCATGAATCAGTCAGTGTTTAACTTTCCATGAAGGCTCTGGCTCCATGAAGTGGATAAAAGCATTATGTTAGGAGAGTCCTAAATCTAGTATTTGTTTTGGCTCCTCCATGCTTTGGTAACTTCTCTGTTAGACTCTGATCACGACTATAAACCATGAAAGGCAGAGCTGGAGGAGTGATACTCTCACTGTCCCCATCGTCTCCCCATTGTATAAAGAGACAGAGGCAGGTTTGTCTTTCTTTCTTTCTTTCTTTCTTTCTGTGTTTGTTTGTTTGTTTGTTTGTTTGTTTGTTTGTTTGTTTGTTTGTTTCTTTCTTTCTTTCTTTCTTTCTTTCTTTCTTTTTAACTACCTTATTAGAAGTTGAAGTGACAGCATTTTCTTAAACAAAAGAGTTTCAAGGTGTAGCATTAAACTTATAGTTATCAGTACTGATTCCGTTTTATAAGCTACATTATATCACCCCTAATGATACAAAATATTTTATATAAAAAGTTGGTATTAGTCTGTGTTTAAAAAAAAAGAGCTTAGATTCAATAATAACATTTAACGTCAACAAACTTAATGAAAGCTTCAGAATTATTGACTGACTGTTTTTAAGTTAACAAAATTCAACTGTGTTCAATATTTATTTTTATCATTCTGGTGTTAACTGTTAGACAAGTAAGTTAGTTTGAACCTCATTTTCTGTTCAAACTTCATAGTGCTTTATTTTTAATTGACCTTACACTCTGATCGTGTCTGATTGTGTTGTACAATCTGCTCTGCAGAGACTGATGTGTTTCTGCAGCGCACTCTGGCACCGTACCGTACCGTACACCGTACCGTACACAGTACCGTAGTGCGCGGTACTGTGCTACACAGTGCTTACACTTTATGTGTGAATTTGGGCTGAAGGCGGAGGGGGGTAACCTTGCATAGCAGATGGACCTGCCTGATTCAGTTTCTGAACTCCTGCAGGTCCGTCTTGAAAGGCTCCAATGACCAACGATTTCACTTGGCTAAATTCTGACCGGCCCAATCAGGGAAGAGAGGCAGGAGCTGTGGGAGCAGACATGACATCAGCAGACTTTCTTACTTGTCAGCGTTCCTTTGATTCTTAAGTTAAATAAAAAAAACAAAAAAAACAAAAACAAAACGGAAGCTGTCGTCTAACGCCTTTTTCACAGCTGTTTCTCGTGATTCAGTAGTTGTTCATCAATTGTTTCTCAGAAGCATCAGCTCACATAAGCTACGTCATACCGTGGCTTGATGTGGATTGGTCCGTGGTGAGTGTGTTAATCAGAACGGTCGTCCAATCACCAGCTGCGGATTTTTTTTTAAGTCCTGCCTCTGAAAACAAATCTGAAGAGCTGCTACCCAGATGGACTTGTGAAATAATTCCGTGGCGGATATATGAAACTGTTCGTCTGGCGTGTCAGGTTAGGAGGGGGGCACATCTGGGATTCCAGATTTTGCAAATGAGCCCTCTTTAGGTGCTGGGGAGTCGTCAATGAAACGCATAGAAGCTCTTGGCCCCCACCCAACACGCAGCACCACAGTCCCCACTTGGAAACCGTGCAGATACTCCTGACTTCACCTAACCTAGGTGTTGCATCACCTGGTCCTGAACAGAACAGAGCTATTTTTTCAACCAAAATATGTCTTTATGTCCCAGCTCTGTACAAATCTGTAAACTAAGTGAAGGAAAATAAATAAATAAAAAGTTTTTTTTTTTTTTTTTTTTGAGAAAAAAATCTGAGAAAAGTTTTGATTTTTGAGACTGAGGTAGGAAAAGCTCTCTGTACCTCAAAAACATGTATGAAATATGAATGAAGCACAGTGTTTGTGGATGAGAAGGTTAACAGTCATAGACTGTTGCAGTAGAGCTGATTGTTTTATAACCTAACCCGCACACGTCTTTCTATTGCACATGTTAAAATGTCAGCTGTGTAGAGCTCATTACACGTCATTCTTCTCCTGGTGCTGTGTTTCGTTCATCACACATGAATAATAACATTAGCTCCCTGCACAGTGTGATAGCACTCTATTTATGGTATAATGAATCCAGAGCAAACACCCAACATGAGCTGTAAGAAATTATCATCACACACACACACACACACACACACACACACACACACACACACACACACACACACACGGTGGGCAGAATGTTGCACAAGCGGTACTTAACACTTGTTTCACACACTCTGTAGCCCATGAACACACACACACACACGCAGTGGGAAGTACCCCATCTGTGGGCCACCAGATAGTGCTTGTAACACTTCAGATCTCTCTTGTAAACATACACACACACAGTCAGGGTGAACTCCATCCTCTGCATAGTTGATCACACTGCTTTCTCGCAGCTCTTCTCCAGATAATGCACGCACTAATTACAAAATCATAAGGTCATCAGCGGACTTCCCACTCAGACAGAAAGCACGCAAAGTATTAAACGATTACAGTTCATGGTGCACCATTAGGGGCTCATGGGAAATGGCCGGCCACATTATCACTGCTCTAATAATTACAGAGGTCAGATGTAATTGTTATATTTCATTGTCATGTGCTTCATTAAACAATAATACTGGAGCTGCAGTGTCATGGAAGGTGTGTTTGGAGTGTGCCTCTGTCCACTCCTCGTGAACTTTCCCTTCTGTGTTGTATAATAGTCCACAGATTTATCATTCTCCCTCCACAGCTCTGAGCTAAATTATAGTGTGAAAGTTTCCCTGAGATATCTCAGCACTAAGCATCCAAAAAACAAGGACTCTGAGCCGCGGCAAACTGCAACAACATGATTTACAAGCGCTCCTTCCCCCAAAACTATTTACTTTCAATTTGTTCAGAGACCGGGGGTTTGTTTACAGATCGGGGAACACGCTCTGCACTTTGAAGGGAGCTTTAATGTTGGTATAAAAAATATGTTTCGGCATCTTTAACATTCTTGATTACATTTCCTCAGCTCGGCTCTGTAATGCATGCAAAATGGTGTTTATGGGAAACCGCGTGAGGAACAACTTCCTGGAGCGTGTTTGAGAGAGGGCTATTAGCGGTGAAGCTGCTGTGTTCAAACAGCTGCTGAAGAAACACGGACAAACTCAGCTTCTGAACAGATGTTTCAGTCTGTGCAGCTAAAAAACAGCTCCAGGCATTTAAAAGAAGACACAAAGGTAAGAAGCATGGAGCATTAGAGGCATAAATCATAAATGTCAGTCAGTTTGAAGGCTTAGTCAAGTGTGGAGGTCGTCAGGTTGCTCTAAGAGTCTCACTAACACCTGCTCAGTCTTCACCCACCATAACTACTTCACCTACTTCACCTGCAGTAGCATCAAGGAGACAGGAGAGGTTTGGTGCTGTGATTTTGTGTTGGTGGAGGTTTTCTGTCTGGAGATAAATTGGACATAAGGGGACAGCTCTCTGTACTGTTAGGTGATATGGGTGCAGCTCTGTGACCATTATGATGTTTTTTTTTACTCTACAATGAAGCCATTCTTTTTCTGTTTGGTGCCACTGCTTGATGCAGTTTTAAAGAGATGATTTTGTCTGACTCCTTAGTCTTGACACTGAACACTGGAGCAGCAGGGTTTTATTTCTGATTTTTGGACATATTTATGATATCAGAATGAATAAAGAGGTGAGTGAAAGTTGTGGCCAGTTGGTGTAACCAACAAAATGTAATAACTGGTCAATAATGTAAGAAGTTGTTCCAGTTTGGGCATAAAACTTCAGCATCTTGTTTAAGTATTGATCAGTTTTTATATTTCTAACACATACATGCAACAACCAATCAGAGTTAGCTTAAAGCTAGTTTACCTCTGCAGTCCCTTGGCAGGTCACAATTAAAACATCACATTGTAGTAAAAACTCACACACTTACACACACAGACACACGCGCGCACACACAATAATGTACAACAGTTAAGACTATGCTTTAGATCAGTCAATGATTACAGGTTTGAGAGTCTTTTAGGAGGTTTTTCAGTTTCGTTTTGAAGCTGCTGAGGGAGTTACAGTTCTTAATATCATTTGGTAGGGCATTCCACTGAGTTGTGGCTTTCACAGAGAAGACTGACTGCCCAAAGGCAGTACGACAGAACGGCACATGACAGTCTCTCAAAGAAGATATCCTTGTGGATTTAATGGAGTCCAATGAGCGGAAATTAACAAACTGAAGCAGTGGGGGCGGAGCAAAGCCATTTATAATCTTATACATCATGCACAGATTTGAAAGCAATCTGAAGTTATCAAGGCAAACAACCGTGTAAACGATGTTACCATCTGCTGCTCACATACTTCCAAGCGTCCTTTATGTTGGCACTGCTGTTAATTAATACATCCACCAGGGGGCACAGCCCAAAGTCAAAAGTTTATAACAATAAAACTCAAAAACAAAGATAGAGAAGTTATTGCTAATGTACCTCTTGCTTAAAGGTCCCATATTACGCAAAAATCACTGTATTAAGTCTTTTAGTGAAATTTGTGGGTCTCTGGCTTTTCTCCAAGCCCACAAAATGAGATATTTAAAGACAAAACCTGTACTTAGCAGTGCTTCTGAATGTAAAATCCTGACCATAAACAAGCTGTTTGGAATATCTGGGGTTTGCCGACATCAGCGATTCCCTTTTATGACCAATCAGGAGCAAGTCTGACCTGATTGGTCCACCAGAGCAAATACCCCCGAACCCCCTCCACGCCCACTCCTCTCCCCGCATCTGGGGAGAAACCTCTCCAGCAGCGAGTGTGGCTGTTTTTGGCTGTAAACAGCCACATAGTTCCATGCTCAAGCTTTCCATCTTGGAAGCAGACAAGATTAAGTGTCTGGAGTTCATTTATCAAGGAAATGTGCCAGCTCCACTCAGTAAAACTGTGCATGTGTGTGCTAGCCACTTCACGGTAGACTGCTTTTCCAACTTTGGACAGCACAACAGAGGACTAGTGAATAAACTGGTCCTGAATCCAGGCGCATTACCAACCATCCACCAACAAACCTGGGAAATGTGAGTATTTTAAATGCTGTGTGCTGTGGAGCAGATGTAAGAGCTTCTCCTCAGTGTCCCCCCTATCTCTGTGTTAGCTTCAGGATGCTAACTTTAGCTGCAGTTAGCCTGTTGTTTTAGCCTATAATGTTACAGTAAACGAGCCTCGCTGTTTTCTAAACATTGTGTACCCAGAGCTCATGGCGCCGTTCTCAGTGACGCGGAAGAGTAGGGCGGTATCAGTGGTGGCTCATTTACATATGAAGGCCACACCCACTAAATTAGAGCGTTCTGAACAGAGGGGCTATGAGAGCCTGGAAACAATGCTGCTGTGCTTCATTTATTGTTTATTGTCTTGAGCAG
Source organism: Halichoeres trimaculatus (assembly GCF_033239565.1). Classification (NCBI taxonomy): domain Eukaryota; kingdom Metazoa; phylum Chordata; class Actinopteri; order Labriformes; family Labridae; genus Halichoeres; species Halichoeres trimaculatus. The sequence continues at coordinate 6,172,335 of NW_027437185.1, forward strand.
ATTTATTTATTACCATTTCACGAAGACATCAATGATCCATATTAAACTGCAGAAAAGGAGCAGAATATGGGACCTTTAAAGACAACAACAGCGGCAGCGTTGTGGTTGGTGAGGCTGCTAAATACTTTGCAGTCGTCTTCAGAAAGTTCCACCATTGTTATTCCATTGTTATTTCTTCTTTGTCCGTCTCACCAAAGGTATGTATTGGGTAGTAACAGCAACACTGGACTCACAGTTTCCAGTGGTACTGCTTGGTTTGGCCTGTACCTGTAAGCTTTATGGAAACATGCATAAATACAGATGAAATGGGCCTTATCAAGTGTAGTTAGCTAACTGATAACAGTCCAAGCTATAGCTTCCCTTTCACACTTTTAAAGGTTAACAGTTGTTTTGTTATATAATGATGTTCATTGTGGAAAAGCCTTACTGAGGAGCTGAATATTTACTAGGGGTGCACTAATAACAATTTTCTGACTGATCACCAATGACATATCCTTAAAAAGCCTGACCTGCTGATACCGATTTCTATATTTCTTCTTCTATCTTCAATGTTCCGATCTTATTTTATTCAAATCATTGAACAATACCTGTGAAACAATTAAATCTTTATTTTTTAACTTAAACAACCAATGAAGTGTCCTGAGTTTTAGGACTCAGAGCAAAAAGGAAATAAGGCCTTCCCGGCAGTCTATAAGATCAATTTCATATGTAAGGATGGGCCAATCACCGATCCCCCAAAATTAAGGAAATTGGCACCAATCGATCGGCTGGGTGATCGATCTTTACATGTCTAATATCAACAATTTGATATAAAAACACAAAAAATCATCTTACCTCAAGTTCAGTTGTCTTAATCCAGAAAAGACAATGTAGCTGGGCTCTGATCCCAATTCTGTAATTTTGGCAGCCAACCTGTATGACAACTAACCCCATTCTCCCCTACTCAGCTTTTCAAATGTACTTAAAGTGTATGATAGTTATCTGAAAATGTTCTGTAGCAGTATGCACTGTTTCATTTATATATTAACTCTTTAGTCACTGTGTCATAGTCTTGTCCTAGTATTGTATATCTTAGGGGCCGTTTACACAACAACGGTTTTAGGGTGAAACGCAAAAGTTTTGTTGCGTTTCAGCCTTGCGTTTACACTAAAAAGGGTTTCAGCCGACCTAAAATGCAAACTTTTGAAAACACCCTCTAGAGTGGGATTTTATCTGAAATGCTGCCGACAGCGTTGCTGTGAAAACACTAAGCTGACGTTTTTAGTGGAAACTCCGACGTCACACTCCGCTCCTCACAAGCACATACAACAGGACAACAGTTCTGTTGTTACGATCGTCGTGAACTACCGTGTTGTGCTTGTGCTGCTTGAGCTACTGAATCTGCTGACTGTCTTTATACAAAATGAGCATCTGTTGCTCCACTTTTGCACATAGTATTCCCCAATACACCAGATGATCAGCCCAACTCTACTTCAATGGAGATCTCCCAAAAGTGGCCTCTGGACAAGACAGTTGTAGCGCCAACTACAGACTGGGCATGCTTACTACAGCATTTTCAGTCCCTCAGTGTTTCAGTGAAAACGCAGATTTTTTTCATTGCGTTTTAGCGTTTTCAGATGAAACTTTGTCGTGTAAACGGGGCCTTAGATTGGGTTAATGTTGATAAATCTCCTGGTTAATAATAAAACAATCTGGCAATAAGAAATGTATTTATGAACCGTCACTCTCATGTGAATGTGAAATGCCTGCTTAATGTGAACTGATTAAAGTAAATTAAAGACTTTCATTAAAATGGGAATTGATATTTGACATCTTTTTGATTGGCCCATGCTGAGTTATACTCTGCATTGGGAATATGTCTCACAAAACCCAGAGGTTAGGGGATATTATATTATCTCTAATTAATCTTCCTCAAGGGTCCCCATGCAGGGCTGTAAAAGGAGACTTTAAAAATAAAGCTCTGACAGAGATTTGTGGACTCTGTCAGATGTAAAAACATGGCTCCACAGTTTTTAATCTCTTCTACAGGCAGACAGACTGTGCTGCAGTGGTCTAACGCACAGAGATCCTGTGTGACAGCGCTCTGACAGGGTGACATTTTGTTTTGGCCGAGCACAGCCTTCACAGCCGCCCTGTGACTGTTCAGCTGTGAGGACTCGTCACTGTGTTGATGGGGAACGATGGCCCAGCCAATTATGATAATTAAGAGGAAAAAGAAGTAAGGCAGCGTGAAGAAATGAGGAGGGAAGGAATTAGTTCCCTGTCATTGTTAGACTGAAGTAATTATCAGCAGTCTGTAATGTGTGTAAGTGTGTGTGTGAGGGGGCATGTGCAGCACAGGTAGAAACCAGGTTCTTGGCTGGTGGTTTGTGTCATACAAAGACTCTACAAGTTAGGAGAGTGAAGGCGTGAAGAGCCCTAATCAGTCATTTTCACTGACAAGTCATCAAAACTTGCAGCCCAGTCAGTGACTTGTCAAACACAGGAAGCTGTAGGTGTTAGAACAGCTGAGTCCTTAATGTGGTCTTTAGTTCTTTTAGCCTCTTAAGACCCTGCATACACATATATGGACATTACATTTCTGCTTCTTCGACCCATCATCCTTCATTTTTTAAGACATTGACAGATTAGCCACATTTAAGGAAACTGCCAACATCATCTTTTGGTGAAATCACAAAATTAAACTCATTTTAGTGGAAAAATGAAATAACAAGTTCAGTAACACTAATAACAAACAACTAATAGAGAACTCAAAACACAAATAATCAAACTTCCTGTACAATGACTAAGTTTGGTTATTACACTTATTAAGTCTTATTTATCCCATATAGCAAGGTAATTTAAAAATTGCACACCAGACAAAAGCTCAGGTCTTAAAAAATAAAGGTAGTAGTTTTTTATGATTTACAACTCAAAGAAACCTTAATTACTATGTTATAAAAAAAAAAAAAAAAAAAAAAAAACTGTCTGAAACCCTTTGTTATAGCTGCTGTCTCTTTAAACATGCTGTAAGGAGGTTCTGGATTAAATTGGACTACAGCGCCACCTTTTGGCCCAGAGTCTCACACAAACTGCCATGAAGATGTGACTTTTAACAAGGCATGTTTGTTTTGGATACAATGTCACGAGGTAAGGTATTTCTCAGTGCAGTTATGTAGTGATACGGTTTGAAACGTGACAACAAGAAAACATTTTGGTAGCTAGCTAAATGTAGCGCCGTTTTCAGCCTGGTGCTCAGGTGTATCTGTAGGCTAACGTGACAACAAGCAAACACTGTCAGTTTGTAAGTAGTTGAGTAACAGTTTATATTTAGCTCAGCTAGCAGGTCAGTGCTCTAAGACATGTCAGTAATGTGTAACATTTGTGAATCCTGGTTATGTCCTGCCAGTCATCTACCAATCAGAGCTAACGTTACCTCACTCTTCATTTTATTGATAGACTCTCAAGTTTGAACAGACCACTGCAGAATAACTGCTGACTGTGGGTTAGAATCAACATTAGCAGAAACAGCTTAGCTCCTGTGTTAGCCTTTAGCTTGTGCTCTATCTATGTCTCCTGTCATCATCTTACTTCTGCTCTTCTGTCTGACAGTTAAGGCTGGTTCACATTACAGGATTCTCCAAAACTTCACACATTTAGAGAGCACACACTTGATGATAACAAAAAGACAGATCGCACAAGATTCCTCTCTCCTGATCTTACAGTGTGTGGTGTTCACTCTCAGAACACCACACACTAACAGATTCTTCAGCAGAGCTTTAGCTTCTTCACGCTCAATATTACAAATCTCGTGTAGTAAAACGCAAGATTGACTTTGGTGTAAACAAAAATGAAACAAAAAAAAAGTACATAAAAGAACAATTATGGTAAAGGTTGTGGAGACAGCTGCTGTACGAATAACAATGCGAGTTGTTGGTGAGTAAAGTCATTTTAAGTATTACAGATAGATTTTTTACTTCCTCTTCGGTCAGTCAGCTTTGCTTCGATTGGCTTTGCTCCGGTACACGTGACATTACACTATGTACCTACTCGGCTCCTCTCGTAGCAGCCCCCACACACTACAGGATTTTTAGTCGCCAATATTAAACATGTTCAATATCTACGATATCTCAATCGGAGGCCTTCTGAGCGACTCTGACCAGAATAAATCACTCTTAACACACCTCGCACCACAGGAAAATCACACATGATGTCATCAGACAATCGGGCCTTTGCTGACTTTGATCGTAAGGGGGAGATCGGGACAAAAATCAGCCCCATTATCCTGTAGCGTGTACCTGCCTTTAGGCTCCTGTGTCCACCATCACTACAAAATTAATCACAGAAATCGTTTTCAGCAGAGAAAAACATAAACATCAGCAGCTAGCTCGGTGTTGTCATGGTGTGCTGTAAATCAATCCTGTCCTGCTTAACCTCGATCAGGGAGCTAAGAAGTGACATTTAGGGATAACCTATATTGGTGCTGATAATCTAATTTTAAAGTGTGGATTACAATCAGGCATACATCTGAAAGAGAGACTTTTTAACGATTACTTGGTAACTCCTAACATCCTCTTTAAGGCTCTCCACCGCCATTTTTAGAACAGAGCATTTTGAGCATGGGAAAGAATACCCTCTCTTAAAATTTTTGAATGGGTGCCGATGTGGCTTCTTTTGCTTCTGCAGCCAGCCTCAAGGAACTGCAGTTTTTAGCATTTTTGCATCCCTGTTCCTTGATAAAACAAACAAAAATAAACTGCACCATCGTACAAACATCACTGTGTGTCAATGATTTCTGCCTTTTTAAAAGTCATAAAGTGTGAAACATTTGGTGCCAAGCTTTACTTTGAAAATATTACTGGATGATTCACATTCACTGTAGCAAACTTGACCCCAGAGCCCCAAACACAGCAAACTGACAGTGGAGTGGTGTTCAGAGCTTGGTATTTTGAAGCTTTGGGCCACAGACCAAGCTGCCATACTTGATGAGTTTGTTGTGAGGAACATGTTGCATAAGCACACGAGTGTGTGTCTATTTGTGTGTGTGTGAATGTGTGCTCCCTTCAAACCTCAGAGGTTATTTCTTTACAGGCCTCATTATTGCGATGTGAATGTGAGTTAGTGCGTGCTTCCTTTAACCACCTCTGAACAGCTGAACACTGGGCTGCATCTTCTCTGACATGTAGTGGCATCTCTTTGCAGCTTCACACATGACATAGCATATGTGCTGTCTCTGTTTATAATGAATGAGATGCATGCACAGTGTGTGAGAGAGGCTGTTATGGATATCATGAATGATGCAACATGTAGAGAGAGGATGCACGCATGTGCAGTGAAGAGAAGTCACTGATTACTCTGCCACAGTGTCCAACAGAGCATTAAAGTACCTTGGTGTGTATCTGTCACACCTTCAGCATTGCATTTTTTTTAAACTGCATTTTAAATAACGTAAAAACATCTATAACCTGTGTGGGTCAATTCGCAGACACAGAAGCTTCTCTGTAAATCGATTCAGCACACAACAGACGTTGAATAGTGAAAACACAGAACAGTCAGTGCAAAACAAAGAGAGGAACATTTGTCACTGAGAGGAGGTGTGCAGAGTGACTGATATCACTGACCAACAGTGTGAACTCCATCAGGGCTGAGAGTGAAGCAGACACCACAGAGGAATACATCAGAGTACATTCACAGCAGCAGAGATAAGACTGGTCTGGACAGGGGAGAGACATGTTTTCCATTCATCTATTTAAAATGTGTACCGCTTTTTATTAAGATTACAAAGAGAAGAACAGGTTATTAAAAGTGACTCAGATGGATACCTCTGCAAGGTCAGACCCCCTTTTTGAGCTTCTGCTGGAAGTACATGGAGTAAGAACACTGACAGTAAGATTTGGAATTAAGAAAGAAATTTGGGGTTGTTGAAAAAGTTGAATAAAATCTGAAAAAAATGTATGCATTGTAAAATGTTGAATTAAAAAAAACGAAGTACAGACATTAAAAAAACCCTATTTTTTGAGGATGTTTTTATGTTATGATGTGTTTTTCAATGCCAATATTCAAGTATCTTTCAACCAAGCTGCAACCTCAGGTCTATGAATATGAGACAATGCTGAAGTGCTAAAATCTGCTGTCTTGAGTGTCAGCTTGAGGCTGGCTTCGGAAGTACCGGAAGTCACAAACACAACCAAAAGAAAAAAGGTTTTCACAGCAGAAATTAACCTATTTACAACCTGGTTCAAAAATTGTCTCCTATCTGAGTCACTAATTTTACTATTGGTACACACTATTTTACTATTGGGAGTGATCTTTTTTCTAACTCAGCAGTTAAGAGGATATTAAGATCGTGAGCTCGCCCAATCAGAGGCACAGCTCAGGTCATGTGACGGACAGGCGCCCTATATTCGCTGTATGCGAAGCCCTTGCCACTACCAATATGGCCGCTATAGCCGATGTGCTTCATTTTCAGTTTCAGAAACAGACGAGTGACATCAGGGAGATGACATCCATGTTTTATACAGTCTATGGTTTCAGCTTACTGGCAGCGTTTTGACATGGAGGGGAGGGTTGGGGGCAGGGCTTGGTGTGGCAGAACATGCTTCCAGGCTTTCAGGAGAGGAGAGCAGAAACTTGTTGCCCCTGCGGCTGTGATCGTTCACTGGACAGTAATGGATGCAAGTTCACCTCAAACTCCCAAACCACCATTAAGTCTGTTTCTCTCGAATGGTATTTTTTAGATCAGGCGAGGACACTATTTTCTACCCTGCTGTCTTGCTGTTGTTCCTCTCTGCTATCTGCTGCTCTGTGTCTGTCCTGTAGTTGCCACACCGGTCTTCAATGAGCCAATAAGAGGTACTTAAGGGCCAGTCAGAAAAGTCATTATATACTTCATAAAACACTGCATGCTATAAAAAAGTAAAAGACCGACCTGATCACACATACATGGATCCTTAAGACTGTCGTTTAGGTTCCTGTATGGCCGCTCCGACTACTGTCACTCGCGCCAATGGCTGTTGAGGAGCTGATTGTACCCAGGGTACTACCGGTGAACATCAGGGCAGGGTTTTTTTTACTCTTTCCTCGTCATTTTGACTTTATTCTAATTTTTTTTTCAACTTTATCCTATACATTTCTACTTTTTCCCTCCTCATTTTGACTTTAATCCAATTTTTTTCAACTTTATTATATACATTTCTACTTTTTTTTCTTACAATTATGACTTTAATCTTGATGTTTCCCCATCAGAAATGGCCCTAACCCCCTTCTGTAGAAATCATGTCCTCGCCTGTCTCTGAAAGCACGTTCTCCAACTCCAAGCTCCGCCCCCAACCCCTACCCCTCCCCTCCATGTCAAAACACTGCCAGTAAGTTGAAACTGAAAAAAGAGAATTGGACTGGATACCAGCGACCATAAAAGAGTGTAACAACATATCTGAATACTGGTGTTGAAAAAAACATCATTACATTGAAAAAAAAAAAATCCTCAAAAAATAGTTTCTTTTTTATTTATTCTGTATTTTGATTTTCAGTTAAACATTTTGTAATGCCAATCCTTGTTTTCCTGATTCAAATTAACTTTTTCTTCAATGTCAAGTTTCTTTTTTGATACCAAATCTTACTGACAGTGTTGCTCCATAAAATTCTCCATCAGAAGATTGGTTCACTGCACTGATGAAGGGATGGACAGCAACAGCAACAATACTTAGGTAGGCTGTGGACTTTAAACCAGGCTCCTGGATCTATATTTTCACGTTACTTCTTCCAAATTCTGAGCCTTCCATGGAACGTGGAGCAGAAATACAGACTCATCAGACCAGGAGACAGTTTTCAGTCTTCTACGGTCCAGTTTTGGCAAACTGTCAGTTTCCTGTTCTTAGCTGACAGGAGGGTCACCCGGTGTGGTCTTCTGCTGCTGTAGCCCATCTGCCTCAAGGTTGGACGTGTTGTGTGTTCAGAGATGCTCTTCTGCAGACCTCGGTTGTAACCAGTGGTTATTTGAGTTACTGTTGCCTTTCTATCAGCTCCAACCAGTCTGTCCATTCTCCTCTGACCTCTGGCATCAACAAGGCATTTTGGTCCACAGAACTGCCGCTCACTGGATATCTCAGATCAGATCAGAAATAGTTTATTGATCCTCGAGGGGATATTACATTCCAGTTTCATCCCTTCCAAGAAACATTAGAAGACAGTGACATATAACATAATAAAAAACAAAACAAAACATAACATAAAATAACATAAAATAAATTTGCTCTCTTTGGGATCATTCTTTGTAAACCCTACAGATAGGGTTTACAGATACTCAGACCAACAACCATGTCATGTTTAAATAATCCCTTAAATCACCTTTCTTCTCCATTCTGATGCCCAGTTTGAACTGCAGCAGATCGTCTCCATCACATCAACAAAATTCAATAAATAAAGTTGCTGCCATGTGATTGGCTGATTAGATATTTGTCACATTGAAAAGTTAAAAATGTGACTCCAATAAAGTGGCTGGTGGGGGTACACTATGCCACATTCAGAAACAACAGACAGCAGAAACTTTTGCTGGGATAAAATTTTAAAGTGAGGACATTGCTATAAATAAATCATTAAGTGAAGAGTGGGGAAAGTTTAACTTTGTTGATAGAGGAACAAACACCTGAACCCACAGGGTTGGCAGATGTCACAAGAATCAGCATATGAATAATTTCAAGGAATCTCATGAGAGCTCCACAGAGCAAGAACAAACATCTATAGTACTTTTATATTTACTCAAAAGATCTCTGATTTCCCTTCATGGATCAGTAAGATGAAAACTTTTCAGAGTAGTGATGGGTATTTATTTATTTAAATACCTGATCATTCAGAGAGGAATTAATGATGACAGTAAATGTGGAAAGTTGCATTTTTTTTGTTTGTTTTTTAAATGAGATCTTGAAAAATAGTTGTACCCCTACTGCACAGAGTGAATAACTTATGATGTAACAGTGTAGACACTGTGATTAAACTCCAGTGACTTTACAGCGGCCTATAAACTGCTGAGAACAAGGACCTGCAAACAGGCTTTGTGTGTTAATTAGGGAGTCTATTGAGTAGATTGTTAATTAAAATTTGATTAAAGATTCAATAAGAGACACAGATTTAGACCACATTAACAATGCATGGGAGTTTCCATGGTAATGGTTTCATTCCCACCAGAGGGAAATAACCTGATGCAAATGAGCTTCATACGTGCATTTTTTTTTCTGTTTATACCGCCCTAAAGGGTTTGTGATGTGAAGAGTTCAAAAAGTCCCTGTGCAAAGAAAAAATGCATCTCAGCGCTCTTAATAATTCATCCAAAAGTATCAAAAAACATCAGAAAACCTCTGCAGGAAAGCACAGACGTACACCGTCAAGCAAAGGAAGTCTGCACACATAAGCAAAGGTAAGTTAAGAAGCATCCAGCAACGAACAAAACACACATATGCCAAACATACTGGAAGAAACTCTTTTAGAAAATAGTTTGATGTAACCTACTTTTGAACATTAACAGTGTTCATGTCCTTAAAGTGGCCATATAATGCTTGTTTCTCCTTTTCACTATGCCAGACTAGGATGCCTGTAAAGCATTTCTGCCCTCAGTACAAGTCATTTAGTTCCTTCACAATAGCATTCTCAATATTTCATTTTAGGCCATTTTGAAGATCTTGTTGAAACGCTCTGTTTGGAGAATGACCTCCAGTAACCTCGCAACGTCACAGCCCTTTGTGCTCTGATTGGTCAGTTCTATCAGAGGGGCGGAGGGGGTAGAGCCAGGGGGCGGTTTTTGCAGCATGGCAGTATTTACAAAATTGCCATACTGGATGGGGCAGACTGAGCGAGTTTGCTGTTTACTAAAACTTCACCGTAAGGCATTGGTAGCACTAATACAATGGCAGAGTGTAGGATATGTCCTTTTGTATTGGACCCCGAGTCAGACCCGGACGGTTCTGCAGCTCAGGAGGAAGAAAATCCACCTCGACACAGATCATCTCAGGACGCTTCAGTGTGGTGGGTCAAACTGGTACTGTAACATGTATAGTTTATACGTTTATACTCAGCTCTTGGTGGGTGTATCCCTCGGTGGCGGTTGTGTGACTAACTGACATCACAGAGGAGGAGCTGCTTTATCAGATTACTCCAATAAAAAGAAAAGATCCTTGTGTTGTCACGACGGTCAAAATCTCGCGACCAACTGGCAATGACCTATTTTCAGAGGCATCAAATCTCGTTCTAGGATATGAGAAAAAAAACAATATCTCATTTTTTGAAAATTCAGAGGGTGTAAGGTCTTGTTTTCAAATGTATTATATTATATGTAAGTATTAAATCAGGGATCAGCATGATATGTCCCCTTTACAGAGAGGGTATCAGGGATTTTTGTACTGTTACCCTGTAAACTACAGGCGTACCCCCTTCAAAGTGTCAGAGTGCTCCAAACTGACCACGTGTGCCACGGATCCTTATTTATAGAGGGGTTATTGTGGCCCTTTGCAGGATTTATATTGTCCCCCTTGATCTTATTCCAGCCTAGGCATGTATGTGACCTCTTGTACATCCAGAGCCAGCACCAAGCGGACACTCACATATTTTAGCACTTCAGCGTTATCTCACATTTTTTACTCTGGAGGTTGCTGCTTGGTGACATGGAAACTAATCCATGTTTTTATGCAGTCTATGGGTCAGCATATGTCCCCTTTACAGAGAGGGTACAAGTCTTCTACAAGTCTTCAGGATCCATGTATGTGTGATCAGGTCGGTCTTTTACTTTTTTATAGCATGCAGTGTTTTATGAAGTCCTTTTAAAAGATAAAGCAAATGTGTAAACATTGCAGAAACACATCATTCGTTTGTGCAATTTTAAAAGCTCAGCACCAGAGACTGTATAATCACAGGACGTAGTCTCCTCAACATCACCTGTGTTTCTGAAACTAACTTTTGAAGCAAATCAGCTATCATAGCCAATGGAAGTGATGCTCGTCAGTCACGTGAGTTGAGCTGTGCCTCTGATTGGGCAAGCTTGGGATCTTAATATTCTCTAAATAGAATAGAATAGAAAATACTTTATTTATTCTTGGGCGGAAATTCAGGAGGAGTCAGCAATCAAGAAAACAAAAGTAAGAAAGTGTATAGAAAGTGCAAAAGATCAATGTAGCGTTGGTGTCCAGTGTTAGCTTCATTAGCCATGTCTATGAATAGCACGATGCTACTATGCTCTCTGGTGTTCTCCCTGTTGCTGGGTTAGCACGGCTAGCTCATCCATCTTATTGGAGATAGATCTTATGTTCCCAATAACGATGGATGGAAGGACAGGTCCATGTCGTCACTCCTTAGCTCACACCTGAAAACCAGCACAGGGTCCTCACCTCCTTCTCCTCACCTTGTGGGAAACATCAGGCCTTGCACCAGTTAGCATTGGCATGCTACAGGCTGCTAACAGCTGATATCACATGTAAACAATGCAGCCATGGTTACATGAAGGATCTCTACACAAACACAGGTGAATAAGTAGTAAAAATATCACTGAAGACAAAACCAGTTTGGTGTCCATGACCAACAAATGAGCCATACAAAGTAATGGTCTACTTCAAATGAATATGAATATGAAAAAATCACAAGAAACGGACAAGGAAGAGAGAGCTACTGTAACAGGCAGCCACAACAGGGAGGCGCCTAGCAACAATGCGGACACAAAATGCGCAGTTAGTGCGCACTGCATGTGCTGATAATGAAATTAGCGAATCAGACGGGAGACGTTTTTGTGAACCAGGCTGTAAATAGGTTAATTTCTGCTGTGTAAACGTCTTTTTTTGGCTTGGTGTGTATGTGACTTCCTGTACTTAAGGAGCCAGCCTTAAGCACACACTTGATAAACAGCAGATTTTAGCACTTTCACATTGTCTCATATTCTTAGACTAGACAGAGGTTGCTGCTTTGCAGCTCTAAACATTATTGTGTTGCTAAATAAAAAAAAAGGCAATGGCCATAAATAATGTAGCATGAATTTGTACTTTGCATCAGTCAGGGGGTAGAAGAAGACTTTTTGTTTTGTTGTTGTTGTTGATGATGTGTTTTGTTTTGTTTTTTTCCCCACATTTGTTGGCCTCCATCTCTGATATCAAAGCAGCGTTAAAGCTTTTCTAACACCCAGGGGCTGCTGCCTGCAAACAAGTTTCCATGGACACAAGTCTCATAGTAGCTGTGTACTCTACACCACCCAACACTTGAGAAAGTACACACTGTGCGACTCTGAGGGTGTGATTCCCAATCTGATCCTCATTTCACCAGGTCATCTAGGTGGGGCTGTTTCATTAAAAAAAAAAAAAAAAAAAGTCATTGGAATACTTTAACTCTAAACAACCAACAAGTGCATAAATAGTATCAGCCAGTTTCTGAGAAGGTTCATTTTTATGCCAAACCTGCAGCTTCTTTATTTTGTATTCAGACCAGGTCTCAAGATTGTGTGGGCGTATTAGCTCACAAATTGAATTACTCTCCTTCAACACTTGTGAAAACTGGTGTGTAGCAGCATGTTTCAGTCAGATTCAAAAGAAAACAGTTCATATTAATGGTTCCTGAATGACGACCTTAAAATACTACGTAAACATACCATGTGAATAAAAGTGGGAAAGCAAAATTTCCCCTCTTTAATCTTGAGAAACTCATGTTGTGAATTTGTCCTGTTTTGTTCCTTTCAGAGATGGTTTGTTAAAGATCAGATTGATTTATTAGAGCTACAGTTTTAATACAAATATTTCACATTTATTCCTGCTAAAGGCTGAAACATGCATTTCCCTGCCTGTAAGAACCAACTAATACTGACTGAGAATGCATTTACACATCCGGTGACACAAAGGTGCACTCACAGATCTCTGCAGACTCCATATGGCGTGTATGCTCAGCTATGTCTGCATCGGCACACCCGGTCTGTCTGTAATCCCATACGGAGTACCTGTGTTTCCAGTCATGTGCAATTACAGCCAAGAAGCAACTTATCTGCATGTGTGAATAATTTAGCATAATAATGTTCCTGTGGAATCTTTCATCATACCTCAGGTGGCATCTGTGTGTGTCAGCCTCGCGTGTGCTCTTATTGTAACACCAAGCAGCTCTTGAAATGAGGGAGCAGAGGGAGACAGCTGGGGTCTAAGACTTGAAACGTAAAGAACCAAACTCAACAGTAATGTCACGCCCAACCGCACCAATGAACCATATGTGGGTTTAACTGAGTCACAGTTTGACATAATTTCTCTTTTTAAAATCCTCCTTTGACTTATGTTAAAACCGCAGGGATGAACAACAGGTGCATTTACAAATTGGCCCCCCAGAGCATCCACGTGTTCTGTGACCAATTTACGCCTGCTTTTGAATTAGAGTGCTGCCTGAAACACCACTGAAGGCTGTCCTTTGGAGAACAAAACACACAACCAGCACTATCCCAGACAGGCGGGGGCACTTACTGACCACGTGGATCATACATGGACAGGGTTATGCATGGAAATACTCTCTGTCACAACGGCCATATGTTTCTGAAACAAATCCTGAATCCCACCAATGAAAATGCTGAACTACACTACAGACTATACACATGAACGTAGTCTTTGCGACGTCACCATTCTGCTCCTGATACCGATCCATGGATGCAGCCACATTTGATATGACACCAGCTCTGAGCTTCCTTTCTAACCATTCACACAGAAAGCATAAGCACTGCAAAACGCGAGTACACAGAATCCACTCTAGTCGATTATTGCATTCACATGGCACGTGCTGTGGTCCACTGATGTCAATCTATGCAGAGCAGATGGTACCAAACGAGAAATCAGACACGAAAATGATCAGAGTATCCATGAACCATGTTCTGTCTCCTCCTAGTAAATTTCATCCTTGCTTATGAAAACTATGTCACTAGCACATGGTCAGACGTCATCAGCGAGTCAGATTCAGAGGAAATCTGACGTTTTGGATGAGGAAAAGTTAATCTTGCTGGTGAAAAACTTCATAATTCTATACCACATAACACATTCTTTCTATAAGGGTTAGGGTAAGGACACCAACTGAAAGGAGAAGGCATGAACTGAAGCTACTGAAGTTTTGGGAGGACCAGGTGAGTAGGGCTGCAACTAACAATTATTTTAGTAATAGATTACTTTGACGATTATATTTACGATTAATTGATGAATAGGAAAAAAAAGAGGATGAGAACGCATAGTGGTAAAATTCACAAAATAATGTTTGCTTAATGATATATACAAAGAAACAACATATTTGAACAAAGTTAAACTGACCACATGCTACATTTATAAAGTATAGCAAAGGATATGAATGTATTGTCACTTCATGAATCAACAGTACAGGCAAAATAATAGAACATAATGCTAATGCTAATGTTGTTTAATGAACTCCTCGTGGTTTTCAAACAGGGTGACGGTTAAATAAACAGTTTAATAAAAAAGACAAACGAGTCCTAAAGGACAAACCATGCATTTCTCAACATATAAAAGGAGTGTATGTGGGATTTTGTAGCTCCTCACCTCGTGTTGAGCTCCTCGGCTCGTCATCAATGAGCCCAACATGTTTGTGTTTTAAGAGCTGGATCATTGCAGTCGTACTGCTGTGCCATGTGAGGTCATTTCTATAAATGTTGCAATTAACACGCTGGGCTGTAATTTCGTAGACCAGGCGCAAGCGGAGGCCTGCCCTGCGCCGGCCTTTGCCGCACGAACAGGGTGTGACCGGCGCACTTTGCAAGTTTCCTGCAGTGCCAAGAGAGGCACAGTCAAGGCCCAGAGGTGCGCGTCCACGCCTCTCTCTGTGTCAGCCCTGTGATTGGCTGGCGACCAGTCCAGGGTGTACCCTGCCTCTCGCCCAATAACAGCTGGGGTAGGCTCCAGACACCCATGACCCTGAACAGAATAAGTGATTCTGAAAATGAATGAATGAATGAGTCTAATCTCTTCTTGACTCTACCGCCTGATATATTTTACAATCCCTGAAAAAACACAAGAACGATAGCTGTCACATAGAAGCTTGTTTTTAACTCTTTCCCTGCCATAGTCCAGATTTTCTGTCAACCCATGTTTTCACCGTGTTATTGGGAGGGGCGCTGTTGTGTATCTTGTGACTGACCATGCACTCCTGGGTGCTCAAAGCAAACAAAAAAGAAGCTCCTGACCCAGGAAACAGAGTAACATTAAAGTGATACTCCGGGATGGAACAAGTTGGGTCCTATCACAAGGTTTAGGGCAGAAATGACCCCTACAGCAGTGTTTTTGTGCAGCAGAAGCCCAGAGCGCACGCACCAAACACCGCCTCCCTGCTCCTCTGCAGGTTTCCTCTGCACTCAGACGGGGCCATATTTTACTTGACCAAAAACACAAATAAACGGACTCCCACCGATAAAATCTGATATCGGTCTGCATTCACGCTTTATTTAGAGAATTTTCAGCGCGTTACTTTCACACAAAAACACCATTAAATAAGGCTCTAGTTCTCATCGTGCTGTAAAAGGGCGCTACCTCCGCTGCAGAGCCACGGCTGGCTACGAGGCGCTCACCGCTTAGTGTATCAATACGCGCGTGCGGCGTGCCAGATATGAACAAACGCAGGTAGTCTGCCAGGACGAATCATGCAATAACAACGTAAAGATGAGTGATTATGAGAGCTAGGACGACCCGCCGTTCACTTTAAACTTTTCACTTTAGTGAAATATAGCCCCGTCTGAGTGCAGAGGAAACCTGCAGAGGAGCAGGGAGGGGGTGTTTGGTGTGTGCGCTCTGGGCTTCTGCTGCTCAAAATCACTGCTGTAGGGGTAATTTCTGCCCTAAACCTTGTGATAGGACCCAACTTGTTCCATCCCGGAGTATCACTTTAAAGTTATAAATACTATATCCTGAATGTTTTTCCTGCATCCACAAAAAGAGGATCAGCGTGCCTCGAAGAATGCAGTTTCTCTGCCTAAAAGGTGTTTCAGAAGCTCTAGAAGTACTATTGGATTCAGACTCTGACAATTCAATATTTGATGTACGGTCTGAATAAAATTCAAGTGTCAGGGATGGAGAAAGTGTAGGTGAGGGAGATGCTGTGGGTGGCTGACACAGAAGTGAGGGAGGCAGCGGAAAAAAGACGCACAGTGACGGACAGACGGCAGAGACTGCAGAAACTCTGTGGAAAGTGTGAGACATGGACACGGGGGAGAGTCCGAGAAAAAAGAGTGACACAGAGATGGGAGAGACAGTGGGGACTCTGAGGAAAGAGGGACAGAGAGGGAGAGACAGTGGAGATTCAGAGGCTCTCTGCTGTAGACCGCTCTCTGGATGAGGAAGAGAAGTGTGAAGCTTTGCCATGTTGTTACTGTCAGCTGACACCCGAACTAGAGATCCATACATATGCTACATGCAGATAAGTAAACCCATACTGATGAATCTGAGAGCCACATTTTAGCACAAATGAAAATCATGTGTTCTCATTAGGGGACTGGTTCTTCCAGAGAGCAGCCAGCCTTAAACAGCACCCCTGGCATTATAATTGGCGTGCAGCAGCTGAGCTGCGACTGACTTTGTTTGGCTGACAGCTGACAGGAAATCACTTACTAAACTGGGGAGACTGATAAGTAATTTCTTTCTAAATATAGACCCAAGTGTTATGTCTCCAAAATAGTGAAAAGGGTGTAACAAAAGCTGATGCCTGGATCCTTCTTCTTTTTTTTTTTAATTTCTTTTTTTTTTTTCCTAAGGAGTGATGAAACACTTCCCTTCACAAGCCTGACGTGGAAACGTGTGTCCCTTACAGCAGCGTTGTTTACTGTACAAGTGTTATGGAAGGTAAAGTGTCTGCACTGTGTACGGCCCTGTCACTGTGTTGTAGCTGTAACATGTCTGTCATTACGAGGAGCAGAGTCCCTGACGTAGAAACACCATCTGTTACATGAAGGGGAATTATGCTAATCACTGACTGCTACGCGACAGGAGTCTGGAGGAGGAGAGAGGCTGAGACAAGATGGAGGGAGAAAGAACAGAGTGTTCAATGAAAGTGCTAACAAGGAGTGAAGAAGAGAGGGTGAAGTCAGAGAGGACAGGAGGAGAATTAAGGCATAATGCTAAACAACTGGAGCACCCTATCCCTCCCAGTTCACTTAACTGGCTGATAGTCAGAATTCTCTAAATATATTCTCAAACACCCACACAATTCAAACTCCACTCTTCATTAGACCTGTAAGAAATCCACCGTTGTCCCATTTCAATAAATAATTGAAGTGAGAAAGTCTATATTTACACGCTTTAAATATGCACTTAGCCAGCATTACGAGGAGCGGACAAAGAGGTGTCAGAGAGCTAAATATAGCAGATAATGAGGTGATTAAAAAATCTTTGTTGGTCTGGCTTCAGCAGACTTGGACCGTACTGTACCAAACTTTCAGCCCACTCACAGCAAACACAGCGGCCAAGCTCTCACATGGGAGGAAGAGCTGATGTGGAAAAAGCTGCTAATGATGGCGCTGGTGTAGGTGTAGCGCTGATGATGTAATTTAGAGATATAATGTCCTTTTTATCCACTACACTTTTTTTAAATGATGTGTTTTCCATTAACTGACAATCTAAAATTTAGCACTTTTAAACTTTAAAATGTTTTCCATGTTGTCTGCTGATAATTTAAGAAAGTATTCTACTATGTGCTTTTTCACTGCAGGAACTTGGCTCTAAATTTAGTTCTTGCTCCTGATAAAGGCCTTACTTTGAGGGTAGTACTTTACAGATGTCTAGATACATTGGGGGACAGGGCCTGCAAGTCCCCCCCCCCCCTGTCCAGAGTAAGAGGACCTCCAGCTGTGACTGACCTGGTTTAATTTCTCATGAAGAGGGATGCAGGATATATCAGTATCACTTTCCGTATCAGCTGATGTTGGTCATTTTTTTTACACATCAGCATCTGCTGATGTGTTAAAAGTGGGCCGAGATTTACTCATTAGCTGCTGGCCATTTTCAGCTAATCTTGAACAACCTTTCAAGACAAAATAGTTATTGGTTTCTATGACTATGTAAACGCTACAATTACCCAAGAAGAGTGGACTCCCTTCTTTTATGTCTGTCTTCCTGTTTTTGATCCAATAAAACAGTCAAAATGTACTTTTTTGATCGTGTTATTCTCTGCCACTCCACCCTTGGATCCTCTCCATGATCTCCGTCATCTTTTCTCACAATTGCACCACTCTTTCTCTCTGAACTACTGCGACACATCATCTCAGATTGTTTTTTTTTTTTTTCTTTTAGCAATATTGATATCAGTAAAGATTGGTTATCGGCCATGACAGCAATATTGATATTGGATATCGGTATCAGCCAAAATGTTCATATCAGTGCATCCCTACTCATAAACAACTGTCTTCTTTGAACTTGATAGTGTGAATGTATATAAATATTTCTGTGCCGTCAGAGTTTGATTATGAATTTTTAACACTGACTTCCTAACACTTTTTTTTTTTTTCAGCATCAAAATGAGACTGAATTTTAAAAATCATCAGATTTCCAGTGCCTACTTTTTTCTGCCTCGGCTATTATTTCAATGTTGACATTAAGTGTTTGTATCTATTTTTTAAATTAATTAATTTATTTTTTTATATATATATCTTTTTTAATTATTATTATTTGGACTGCTTTGCCCCCATCAGGCCTGGAGTCTAACGCACACTGTTGTAAATTTCTTTCAGAGAGGCATGTGTTTGTTTTGGCATTAAATGGAGATCAGATCAAAAACACATTTTCTTTGTTCAAGACAACTTTTCACTGGATACAAGGCACTGAGGTAAGGTATATACACAGTTAGCCTGTTAGCATGGAGGACACTTAGCTTGTGCTGGTTTCTCTCTTGCTTGTGTCATTAAAAGAAAAAAAAAGCACTGATGACAAAGCTGTTTCTGGAATGCCCAATTTACAACACAGAGACGGTTGCAAACCAGTGTTTTTTTTATGTTTTATTTATTTATTTATTTATTTATTTATTTATTTATTTATTATTATTTATTTATTTATTTTTTTTTTTTGGGGGGGGGGGGGGGGGGGGGGGGTTACACCAGAACTAAATTAAGATCCTCATTCCTGCAGTTGAAATGCACTTGGTTTGCCATTAAATCAGTAGTTCCTGGGGAAAGTTCCTGTTGAAAAAGTGCCTGACACTGTTAAACAATCATCTGCATGTCTCATTTTTATTATTATTATTATTATTATTATTATTATTATTATTATTATTATTATTATTTTATTTATTTATTTATTGGACGGCAGACACTTAAATAATCATGGAGAATGATTGACCAAACACTCCTGCTAATCAGAGAAGGAGTGGATCATTTGATAGAAGTACACAGATCTTTGAATTTCTTGTCCAGTTCTGAGAAAACTGATGCTTCATCTGCCATTATTTACACCCTTGCAGTCTGCTGTCTCTGTCTCTACCAGGGATACTGGTTGGTCCAGTTACTCTCTGATACAGAAACAGCATTTTGGCTTGAATCTATGCAAGATGGTTTAGCATGATGACAGACAGGGAATCTGCCAAATCCATCTGTTTAAGGGGCTGAAACATTTAACAGTGTTTTTAACTTATGGGTATCACCACAGTCGTATCATGATCATCATGTGTGAACCATATCTGATTTAAAATGGCACTAAAATACATCCCCATCCCTACTTTGGGTCAGTAGACAAAAACATTTGAAAAGCCTTTCAGATTCCCGCAACTTTGGACCACTGGAAGCTAAACTGTACAAAGAATACACCTTAATGGTTTCCACATTGTTCATCGAAGCTGCTGTCAGTCTCAGTTTGGACAACAGATTGAAAATAACAGCTGCAGAAACACAAACCTGTCTCACATTCTAGCTTAAACCATCTGTCAGAAGAAGAGGATGTGTTGAAATTCACACTGAATGATCAGATCTTGTCTATATTTACAGGCCTATAGCCAACATATCTGACAGTAACGGCGGTTAAAAGCAGATACTGGCACATCATCTTTTAACGTTCAGGTAGGTCAGAGAAGGAACACTCCTGTTGTAGATATCTGAGTCATCCTGGCCCTCCATTAAACTACAGGCCTTTATTCCCGTTCTGAAGTTAAAATGTGGACTCTCGATGCTCTCACGCCACCCTACATCACTGGTGCTGAAAGCAAAGAGGGGACGGGAGAGCTGAACAAACAGTCAGGTCCCCTGTGGACCGCCAGCCTTTGAATGAGACTGGAGGAGAAAGATGAGAGGAGCTGAGGATGCAGGAGACAAACAGGAGGTGGAGAAGGAGAGAATGAAATCTGTGGGGAGGTAAAAAACAAAAGGTGGAGGTTAAACTGTGGGGTGATGGATGGAGCTCCTGGGGGATAAACCAGCACTCAGACAGCTGATGGAAAGCAGAGTTCAGAAAAAGAAGAGGGGAAAAGAAAGGATTGTACTATTTGGAAAAATAAAACCTTAAGAAATCCAGAAGAGATGGTAAAGACGACCATATATGATTAATCCTGTTTTCTCTAAGAAACGCTGGATACTGATAGAATTTTGCAATCAGCCTGCCCGAGGTTTTCTCACAATTATAAAATAAAGCTTTTCTTTATTTCCACATCATGGTCATCACTCTGAGTAAAATTATTTTGCTGTCACTCTGCAGCGGTGTAGACGTGGGAAACAAGCCCACTAACCACACAGTGGCTTCTTAAGGAAATTAATTTTTTTATTATCATTTTTTATTTTTTTCATAGTTAAGACCATTTTATTCAGCATACTGATGCATGTCACAGTCTTCTTGCCCAGATCTACAGATAACCCTAACAGAAAGCAGAAAAAGGTGAAGAAAGTCTAAAAGTTAGGCGTGAAATTGGAACATTCTTGGCAGGAAAGTGTTTCACAAGCTCAGCATTGCTGCGTCATGTCATCACTTGGCTGTATGTTATTGAAGGCTGTAAGCCTCAGCCTACAAAATTCACTTTTGTCTGAAAAACATCCTGGCAGCAAGGAACATGTGAAGCATGTGCCTTAAATAATACAGATGTGTCTGAACACAGAGACCAATCACATTCACCAAAAATATCTTGATGTCAACGTATGTGCCAGCACAATGCCTCTGAGAGGAACAGCATCCAGAGAGTTATGACCACTTCCAAATGTTTTCTAAGCCCTCAAAACAGCTTTGACCTGAAAGAGACATGAAGACTTCAGAAGGTGTGCTATCGACCTTGGAGGCATCAGCAGCAGATCCTCTTATCTCTGGTAGCTGAGAATTGAGCCTCCACTGAGGCACTTTCAGGCCTAGACCAAGGGTCTACAACCTGCAGCTCTTTGACTCCTTTGCAGTGGTTCCTTTTAGCTTTAAAAAATATTGTTGGAATAAAGAATTATAGTTTTTCTTACTGAGTGTATTGACAATTCAGGACATCTTGCAAAAAGCCTATCATCACTCTACTTCACCTTCTACGGCATCAACAGCCCACCACCTTTCTATGCACAAGATAACTCAATCTACAAAATGACAAATCTAGAAGAAAATACAGATTTTAATTTTTTCAGGATGGATTTATTTAACTGCCAACATCCCAGCTTAACTCTTTCACTGCCATTGACATATACAGACGTCATTTCAGTGCGGAACGTTGCCCGCTACAGAACAGAAAAAGGTAGAGCTTTTTTGATGAAAGAAGAGTCTACTCTTTATTTCGGTAGTTTCTGTGTTTACAGAGTCATAGAACTCAATATTCTGTGGGTCTTGAAAGATAGGTCAAAATGCGCTAAAACGGCTGGCAGTGAATGAGTTAATATACATGTTTGAAAGGTGGCAAACAGCAAAAAACTAACAAAAAAAATGATAAGTTGAGCAATATTATCAATAAATGTTATCAATTGTCATTCAACTGTTATTTCTTAATTTTTAACATTTCTACAAATTTATGTTACAGCAATGACATCTGCTTTACAGTACCTTATGGTAACTCTACTGCAGGGGCCACCAACCTTTTTAAGACTGAGTATGGAGCCAAAATTGGGACAATAATATGATGCACAAAATAACATTTCACGAGCGGTGTACATGATTTCACACACCTGGTATTTGATTTCACACGTGCAGTTTTTGACTTCCGCGCGCAGATTTGAATCCTGCAAGCTCAAGGGGTTCTGCTCTTGCTCCCGGAGAAGAAGGTTAGCTTGCTCGAGGGTTAATAATAATATAATGATAGTAATAACTCTATTTATATAGCACCTTTTAGAAACACAAGTTCACAAAGTGCTTTAACAGAAACACAAACAACAACAACAAGCACAGAAACACAAAAACAAAACACACAGTTCAAGAGGCACTTGTGGAGAAAGACACCATGTATGAGGGCAACAGGAAGCATAGTCAGGGACCCAGACAATACAAGAACCATACAACATAAAATGAGACCATGAGGACTGGGATAAAAGCTAAAAACATAAACTCAGTGAGATAAAGGAGGAAAAGGCAATGGAAAGTGCAATAAAAGACAGTTACAAACATCAAATATAAAAATATAAAATTGAAAAATTGTTTCTGCGCTCGTGGTGCACATACTACGTGCGCGCTCGCAAAGCAGCTTTCACTTGTGGAGTGATGAAAACTTTCTGAACAAAATTGCACCGATCACAAGAGGTGCTCAGTTCAACCAAAACATCCCAAAACAACATGAAAAGTAGTTCACTTACAGATGAAAGGCTGCTCCACTGTTTCTGGGCTTTAAAACAATGTATAAAATATCCATGAAGAGAGGACGACGGTGCCCAAAAAGCTCTGAGACGAAGGTAGGATGCAGGTTTATGCCATCTTAGTTATCCATGGTATGTCCTTCCGTTCAGACACTTGATTTACAGCTTTCACTGCAGCTGAACAGCAGTCCGTAGCAACCATGCAAGGATGTGTTAATGGTGGGGTTAGCTGACAACAGAAGTTTGTCATGTGTTTCTGCGGAGCCTCGCAGCACACGAGATTGATCCCTTGCCATGGATAGTTCAAGTCAATTAAATTTAAAATCCAGATTGTAGTAAAATACATATTTCCATGAAAGGGGGAAAACATGAGATAGTCCAGTTGGTGTCCAATATGTACGTTTGAAGTCTCTCACCGTCTTCAGGGAGTTGCATTGAGGGCAGCGAGCTGTATGATATGCATACAAGTTTTCCACCACTCAGAGTTTGCTAAAAGCAGTAAGAAGCGTAGATTTTTTTTTTTTCAACTAAATTTAGCCAGCAAACCGGTCATTTTCTGCAAATGTTCTGAGAAGACATGAAATTCAAAGCAATGTTGATAAAATTCTCCCGTCTTTTTCGGCATGTTGAGACATGTTTCCAGCTTCTTATGTGGTACATTCAGGTACCCTCGGAAACTTGAGAATCTGACGATTACTCCAGTGATTTTGGATTGGACAAATGAAAATACGTGGTGTTTTGATCCTGCCGATGGGTTTGGGATCCAGAAGGTTTTAACTTCAAAACTAGATGGGCTAAGTTAAATAGACTTAATGAGCTTTAACTATTATTTCTTTTACTTTTCAGTATTGTTAACACACAAAACAAAAAACAAACCAAAAAAAAAACAGCGCTGCCTCACCTTCTCACGTCTTCAGCAAAGTTTATTTCCAAATCCAAATATTGGATCAGGACTTGGTATCAGCCAATACTCAATATTAATTTATGGGGGGCAAAAAATGCTGATCAGGACATCTCTAGTTCTGACCCAGTCATCCTAGTAGTTATCCAGTAGTTCTCAAAGAGGGTGTCACACTGCAAAAATCTGATAACTTATTTTTTAGTAAAAAAATAGATAAAAGTCTTTGAGACTTGAAATGAGCCATATTCACCTGGTCATTCCAGAAAGAGGAGTAAAAGTGGAGTAAGATAAATGTGCCTCAGTGAACACTTTATTCTAATCTTGACAAGCACATTTATCACACCACTTTGTGGCATCACCAGCAGATTCTCTGATCCTTGGTAGGTGAGAACTGAGCCTCCAATAAGTAATGTGGTTCCAAAACATACACCACCCAATGGCATGTGCCAAAATAAAAAGATGTTACCAGAGGTCACTTAAAGCTATGGTGTATGATTTGGAAGCTTTGTACATCTTAACAATAGCGTTTATAGGGCTGTTATGGTCCTATGGTCCAATCTACACAATATAAAGACCAAAAAGGACAAAAAAAAAAAAACTATTCAGTATATCCACTGCAAAGCTGCATACTAGTTGACCAATCGGAACCGCGCATGGCATGTGTGGTTTGGATTGGTACGTGAGTCCATCCAATCCGTCTCCCTCGCTTCGCACCGTCATGCCCATGGTCCCACCTCGTCCGTCCCCACTACCCCTCTCACGTCAGTTAGCTGCTCAGCTACCGAAGCATCATGGAGCCAGAGAAGACAGAAACCAGGAAGCTGTTACTGTTACCCTCCACAGGGAAGGGAAGAAAACAAAAACATTTCAAGGAAAAGGCTGGAGCAGGGAAGAATTATGAGCAATACAGGTGCCAACAGAGACTCAATATTGGAGAGATGTATGACCGGTGGAAAAAGCTGCAGAGGGATCTGGGACTGAAGACTGACACCGAGACAGCTGAGTTTCTGTTAAACAGGTAATGACTTTGTTTACCACAGTGGGAGATGTCAGCTGAATAACTCTGGTTAGCCTGAGCCTGTACTGGCTAATGACTGAACGCTGCTGGTCTGAACAGGTCGGCTCTGTGAATAGATTTTAGTATAAGTTAGCCACACATCTTTAGCATAGTAAACTGAGCTGGTGAGGACACGCCGAGAAAGGTAAAGCCTCGCCCACAGTTGGCTCTGCTCTGATCAGCTGGCAGTGGCAACGCCAGACCTGCTCCGCCGGCTAATTCATGGTTTTGATCACGCCGGTCCAATTGAAAAAGCTACCACTGTGTGTTACAAGGAGGATGACTGTCTTGTTTGTTACATTTTCTGCCGGCTGGCTTCTTGCTCTGTCGGAGGGGGTGTGTTGTTATGAGGCAAAGAAGGGCGATACGAGCTGGGGGGCGGGATCTGGGAACACAGAGGGGAGGGGTGAGTGAGGCTGTCTTTTTTCACATGTGTCTCATCAGCCAAACTGTGTTTCAGATCGTATACCTTAGCTTTTAGTCTGCTATGTTATTGTTGAAGTGAAACTGGGATCTATCAAAAAAACTTTAAGTTAAAAACATGTTTATGTTCCTTCTTTATGTAGAGCAAACTTGAATATGTTCTCAGATGATGTTTGTGTTAACAGTACTTTTAATAGCCTGTTATTAGGTAGACCACCTAGTAGGCACAGTTGAGACAGGATGGGTCTGAGTGCTGGGGGGAAAGAAAGTGGAGAGGGCAGAGATGTGGTTGTATATACTGTGTGCTGTAGAAGCTTTCTAGAAATTATGAGAGAGACCCAGAAAGTTAACTGATTTATTCCTCCACCTACATCCATGTCATGTACATTATTATTGAGGCAGGCAAGGAGATTTCCTCAATCTACCAACTACAGTTTGAGTTCCAGTTCCCACCTTTAAGTTGCTTCTATTTTACATCAGAAACTGATATTCCCTCAGTCTTTGGATAATTTAAACCAAACTTCTACCAGATCTTGGTCCGATCCATTACGTTGAGGTTTCATCCTTTTCTTCATGGTATTCTTAAAATCAATCTGATGGTTTAAAGCTTTTTTGGTGCCTGACTTCCTGTTCTGCTTAGTCTACTCTGTAAAAACTGTAGCTTTGTTGCTGTGGCATCCTGCAAAAGCAGAAGTCTTGTGTTGAGTCCTGACTGTCTAGATCTGAAATGCAAATGGAGCCAAACAGAGCAGAGACAGTGGAAATTAACACATTGAAATTGATCCAGAGCAGTGACAGTGAGTGACGATGGAGATCAGCAGAGAAACAGATCTGGAGGAATTGGGCCGTCACTGTTTTACATGTTTCAGAAATGCACGTCTTTGTTTAAGACTCAATGACTGTGCACAAAGTCCGGACTTAAACTTCCAGCTGGTTCTGTCAAATTTACTGTTTGTAACCACAAAAAACTCTGAGGATATATTTTTCAAACCATAGCACTGTAAAAGAAATCAAACCCTCCTGTTTGCTGTCAGTGCCTTGATTCAGAATGATGTATGAAAACCTCCAACATAAAACAGACATCTACTCCAGCCCTCCAACTATTTCATGCATGGTGAGCTGGGGACTGCAGCCAGATATCGTCTTCATGCTCCACTCCCTCCTTCACCGGCCACACACTCTCACATTGTTTTCTCAGGACACAGGTAAATATTGGACTTGGCTTGCTTTAATCTATTGCTTTGTTCACCGACTGCAGAAAATTAACCTGGAGTCCTGCACAGTCTCCAGAGTCAGCATCAACAATTTCCCAAGAGACAGACTTATCTTCAGCATCAATTAAAGAGTTCAGGAAACTCATCAGTCAGAGCTCTGTCCTCTAATGTACTGTGACATAAAAAAGACAGAAACCAAAACTGTGTCCCTCTAAAGACAGTCCCTGTTTAAGTAATATGATTCAGAGGCCAGGACCATCACAGGACCCAGCTGAAAGGGCACGCTCCTGATGTGTGTGTGTGATTGGACGTCCACAGGCTCCCAGCTGCTCCACTACCACAGGCCACAATCACAGACATGACGCTTCTGGGAAGAGATGCAAAGATTCAGCAGTCCTGTAATCATTTAGATGTTTATCCAAACTGGGCTGATAATTGTCTGTCACACTAAACATGCAGATTTTCAAACATTATTATTGAAGGTGAGATGTTTCAACAGCAGTTTTCAAATGTGATTAAAAATGCTATCGAACAGAATATGAAAATTCAACTTTGAATCATGATAAAAGCCTGAGGGTCCTGGGGCCTGTACTATGAAGCATGATTAACACGAGTGAACTCAGGGTTTTCAAGTCTCTATCAGTGTGCATTCACATAAAATAGGTGTAGTTTGTAGCATCTGACCAATCACAAACAAGGAGAAATGGTAGAAGCCTCCAGAGCAGCCTACTTTAACCTAAAGGAGCAGACAATTACCCTTTAGAAATACAGAGAACTCAAACACATCATCCAGGACAAAAAGCAACACTGCTGCTGCAGAAAGATCCAGGAGAGAACACTGGCGGGAAATTGCTAACTCTGTTAATGTCTAAATTGGACAGTGATTTCACTTCATTGCGGCACTAACGTTTGGGATGGAGTGTTCCCTCAGTCCCATGTTTTGTTGGAAAATTAATCCCTCACCTCAGCGCACCAGTAGTTGCCGGTTCCTTTGATTCATGTTTCTGCAATTCTGTCATGTATTACCATTATTAACCTCATTGTTTCAGTTGCACCCACCTGCTATGTGCAACATATGAAACATATAAGTTGACCTGGGGGTGGGGGTGGCTTGGGGCCGGGCGGATGGGTGGTCGGGGAGGACGGGTGCGATTTGCAGGGGGGGCCGCTGCTCTGGGCCCTGGATGCTGTCTTTGGTATCGGCGGAGAGGCAGGTCTGTGCCCCCTTGAGTCCTGGGGTTGTCCCTGGGCCTGGCGGTTTGGGGACTGTGGGGGGGCCCGGATGCCCTGGTGGCCAGGGGGGCGCCCGTGGCTGTGTTTTACTTACCCAGATATTCGGTGACCACCTCACACGCATGCAGATACTCAAGCTTCTGTCGAGACTAACTAAGAGATATAGTAGATCCCGTCAGAACGTGCTGAGTCAGGTACTATTACACATCTTCTCACATCATGTGATGCATGCCACTTCTTCTCCTATCCACGTAGGCCCACACTCCCCACACTATCACGATCAAGACCCCACATTTCTGGTGTCCCTGGTTTCGTACAACCTTTACTTCCTGTATTGCATTAGTCCAGCACTTGAACTGCCATCTTAAATCAACAATAGTAGACGTTTGTCCTCCCTTCTGTATGTCTTGTCTCGTCCTGCCTGTTATTATTTCCCCTTCTTTCACACTGTGGTGTGGCACGGCCCTCCCCTTCAGTTCACATCAGGGGTTAAATAAAGTTTAGAATGATGGAGTAGCCTACAGGGAGGGTTGGTGATGGTCACCATAGCAGTTAATCTGACTGCTAGAAAAAAAATGCATTGGTCTTTTCAATGCTGTCATATGACACAGTGCTCAGCAGAAAAGATAATGCAGACAAGGGGAAAAGAAAAAAAAAAAGAAACAATGAAGTTGACAAATGTAGTTCAGTCCATCTGATGAAAATCTGTATGTTTGTTACAGGATGTCACCAAGGACATCTAAAGGATTACATCCATCCCTAAAAACTCTTTCTTTCCTAAGCACTGTTGATCTCTAATCCAGAACTTAACCCTGCCTCGTGGCCATTCCACATAGGTTACCATGGTGATGTATTCCCAAAAGAAGTGAACCAGTGTCACAGGATGGAAAATCCAGGTTCAGATGACTTTTTTTTGATGCAGAACTGCACAAACCAGTTTTAGGGACTGTTTACACTAACGCTTTTAGGGTGAATCGCAAACATTTTGTTGCGTTTCAGCCTTGCGTTTACACAGAAACAGCGTTTTAGCCGACCTAACTTTTGAAAACAGCCTCCATTGTGGATTTTTTTCTGAAACGTTGCAGCCACCATTGCCATGTAAACAGTAAGCTGGCATTTTCAGAGGAA
Source organism: Halichoeres trimaculatus (assembly GCF_033239565.1). NCBI lineage: Eukaryota > Metazoa > Chordata > Actinopteri > Labriformes > Labridae > Halichoeres > Halichoeres trimaculatus. The sequence goes on from NW_027437185.1 coordinate 6,200,978, forward strand.
ACGCTGACATCACTTTTCACTTTAAGCCAACACATACAACAGTCTATTGCTGTGGCCACACCGGACACGAATTGGTGAATTTAATGCCCAGGGCTGGACGCTGGACTATTTTGACAAGCTGAGGGGCGACACGCTGACACTTTATGTGTGTGCATATTCATCACTCAACAAACTTCTAGACTCAATCCTTGAGGGGCCTGCTGCCTCACCCTGATAATCCACCTCCACTGGCCCTGCCTGGCTGTTCCCTGTGACCTCATCCTTGACCCCCTGACCCATGTTCCTGGAGGTCTCCCTGGGGATAATGAAGGGGTCTACTTCTGTTCTTATCATTTATTAACACACCAGATGATTGGCCCAACTCTACTTCGGAGAGGTCTACCAAAAGCTGCTTCTGGACAAGATAGTTATAGCGCCAACTACAGGCCTGGAATGCTTACTACAGCATTGTCAGTTGCTAAGTATTTCCTTGTAAACGCAGATTTTTCTCGTTGTGTTTTACCATTTTCCTGCCCCACTCTATGCTCTTACTCTGCACAAGGAGCAAATGGATAACTGAGCAAAGACTGTGTCCATATTTTTAACTTTTAATGGGAAAATCATGCCCTAAAGTGCTCTTTTGGGAGTCAAAATGAGCATCAAAGTTCTGTCCTGGTTGGTAAAACACCAAACTGCCCCCTTGACTGGTTAGAACATGAGGGACTGCCCTATTGTGAGCCAAACACGTGCTACAGTGCCTTCGTGGAGTCAAAACAGAGGAAGTTGGGCTAAAGTGCCCTCTTGGGAGCTAAAATGGGAGCCAAAATGAGTGCTACAGTGCCCCCCTGGTTGTCATAACACACTGAACTGCCTCCTTGGTTGGTTAAAACACAATCAACTGCACTCTGTGGAGGCAAAGCCTTTCTTCTCTTTCTGCCCTTGCCCTTTAAAAAGTCTGTGCACGCCACTGGCTGGGAGGTACCGCAGCATTGGTAAAAAATTTAACACCTTTAATTGTTTGGGGAGCTGACCTCAGTGGTTTTGTTTGTTAGTGGATGAAACCATTTCCTGTACTGTTTCATCTTCTCCTCTTTCTCTGACTCAGTGTTGAACCTGACATTTTAAAACCAAAATGTCACAACCTTGAGGATGCTCTACACAGCATGTGGTCGCCTTGGCTTCAGAGGACTCTTTTTTTCCACTCCTTTGTAGAGCTATTTTCTTAAAAGCCTCCAGATGTTTTACAAAGCTGACTTTTCAAAGATATGACACTTACCTGCAAGTTTAAAGGACTGTACAGGTGTGAAAATCTCTGCTATCAAAGAGAAACGCTCCAGGAGTGAAGCCTTCAGAGAGGGGAACGTGCTGCGATGCATAAAATCTGTTCCAGACAAACACACGGAGAAACAAAATGTTAAAACTAAGAAAATCAAAGATGAATGGTGACGTGTAACTAAACTACAGTCACAGACAATATGCTGCAGAATGTAACTCAGACATTAACAGAACCTTAATGTTCACACGCACACACATTAAGAGTAGCAGGTATAAACACTCGCTGTTATGTTGGGAGTTTGGTTTCCAGAGTTATGACTCCACCTGGACTCACTACCAAACAGTTAGTGCCTGCTCTGTGGCGTTCAACACACACAGACACTTTCACACCTTCACACACAGGCAGTCAAGCACACATGCAAACAAACAAACATGAGGGATGGAGCATTTAAGGCACACACACACAGAAAGTGGTCAGAGTGCTGTATCCGTCCATCTGGTGGGAACACAGCCGGCAAATCAAACCAACCTTGAAACACAGGGAGTCGCCAACCTTCTGCTCTGTCTCTGTGTCTGTCTTTGAATCTCACACCTGTTCCAGGGTTTCTGGTCTACTTCGCTCACTTCTCTTTCCTTCTTTTAGCATGTATTGCTTTTTTCTTTCCTTTCCCTTTTTGCACGAAGCTGTGAAATTAAGTATATTGCGGCTAACATAGACTGGACAAAATAAAAAATAATAAAGTGTTGTCTTATTTCAAGAAAAAAAAATGTCTTGAAATGCTTTTTTTTTTCTTCTTCTTTTTTTTTATTTTATTTTTATTTTTTTTGTAAGCCAATTCATTTCTTTGGTGCAGAAATATAAAAGAACCACAGATATTACAAGTCAAAAATAAGGTCTGAATTCTTTCTAATTGGTTAAATACTATAACAACTACTACTAATAACTAGAAAAGCAATTTCTGAAGAAATTGCGCTGTGAATGCAGAATGCTGAAGCAGCTTGCGCTGAACTGCTAATGCAACGAAAGCTGAACCTGAATGACTGAAGATATGTCTGAAAATGGTTGAAAAAGTCTTGAATAGCTTGCGCTCAACTGCTAATGCAGAATGCTGAACATTAATGACTGAAGGTTTGTCTGAAAATGGCTGAATGAAGTCTTAAAATGCTTGCGCTGAACAGCTAAAGCAAAATTCTGAACAAGAATGGCTAAAGTTATGTCTGAACTCATTTGAATTAAGTCTTGAAAAGCTTGTGCTTAACTGCAAAAGCAGAATGCTGAACATGAATGACTGAATTTATGTCTGAAAATGGTTGAAATAATTCATGAAAAGCTGGCACTCAACTGCTAATGCAGAATGCTAAATTAACCTGCCATGAACTCTTGGATGAAAGGAAACTAATGGATGAATCAGTTAAATGGATAAATGAATTTAAAGTTGAAATGGCTGCATCTTTTAAAAATTTGAAGCAATGAATTAAATTTTAAAGAACAGTTATGGAAATAATGACCTGACTGAGGGAAAATGCAAGTCTCATCTCTGAAACCCTGTTAAAATGAAATCCTGCTTGTCCTGTGTGTGAGTTTTTAATCATGTAAGCCTTTTAGCTGAGGCTCATCTGAAGCCAGATGTTGCCATGGTGATCATTGTTTACCAACTGCCATCAGAGAGCTGGTGGAGTCTGTTGATTCCCAACACATTTCACTGAAATCAGGGTGTCAAACTGCCTAAAACTGTGACAAAACCAAAGGGCCGATAAGAAAAATGATCACACCGTAGGAATCCTGAGACCCTGAGGAAGCTGTCTGTGTTAATTTCATGTCTCAAGATGCAGAAATAGGCCCATGACAGCGATAGATAGATGAGGGAAATTTGACTGATCTCTGAGAAAACCCCTCAGGAATTAACATTGGAGTACATGGGTGCCGGAGCTGACTTTGCCCGACAGTTGGTCATTTTGTGAAAAAGGGCTCCATCCTTTTGCTTTAAAAACCACTTTGTCAGAAGCAGGACAAGACTACTTACATGCTGAGGGCTTATTTGTGTTGATAGCTCAAAAAATGTGGCCAAGAGAGCAGTTTACCCAGAAGTTTCCCAGGTCTTGTTTCCCCCTCTCCCTGCTCTGTCGTTTGAATCTCCCACTCTGAGCTGAAACATTCCGTCCAATACACACCAATGTTAAATGGCTCAGAGAGTTGAAAATCATCATGACCTTTGAAGGGTCATTGTGAAGAAACTATGAATGCTAGGAAACATTTGAAACCCACTGAATGAAGCCAAAAGATAGCTGAATATTTTGAAGTTTGAATGGAGTTTGTAGCTGAATTTATGACTGAATGAGGAGGGTTTGAAGCAGGCTGAAAAAATGTCCTGAAGGGAGGAAATTTTGAAAATTCCGCATTCATCTCTATGGGACCGAAATTTCGTAAATTGTTGAATATCTTGGAAAGTATTTGTGAAAAGTTTCTGAAGAGTCATAGCCCCCTTGTCCCCACTGAAACACACGTTTTGAAGTTTGAACGGTGAAAATCGGTTGAAGTTTGCAGAAGTTTTAGCGGTCCAAAAAAGCGGGCGGAAGAAGAAGAAGAAGAAGAAGAACTAGAAAAGCAATTTCTGAAGAAATTGCGCTGTGAATGCAGAATGCTGAAGCAGCTTGCGCTGAACTGCTAATGCAACAAAAGCTGAACCTGAATGACTGAAGATATGTCTGAAAATGGTTGAAAAAGTCTTGAAAAGCTTGCGCTCAACTGCTAATGCAGAATGCTGAACATTAATGACTGAAGGTTTGTCTGAAAGTGGCTGAATGAAGTCTTAAAATGCTTGCGCTGAACTGCTAAAGCAAAATTCTGAACAAGAATGGCTAAAGTTATGTCTGAAATCATTTGAATTAAGTCTTGAAAAGCTTGTGCTTAACTGCAAAAGCAGAATGCTGAACATGAATGACTGAATTTATGTCTGAAAATGGTTGAAATAATTCATGAAAAGCTGGCACTCAACTGCTAATGCAGAATGCTAAATTAACCTGCCATGAACTCTTGGATGAAAGGAAACTAATGGATGAATCAGTTAAATGGATAAATGAATTTAAAGTTGAAATGGCTGCATCTTTTAAAAATTTGAAGCAATGAATTAAATTTTAAAGAACAGTTATGGAAATAATGACCTGACTGAGGGAAAATGCAAGTCTCATCTCTGAAACCCTGTTAAAATGAAATCCTGCTTGTCCTGTATGTGAGTTTTTAATCATGTAAGCCTTTTAGCTGAGGCTCATCTGAAGCCAGATGTTGCCATGGTGATCATTGTTTACCAACTGCCATCAGAGAGCTGGTGGAGTCTGTTGATTCCCAACACATTTCCACTGAAATCAGGGTGTCGAACTGTCTGCAACTGTGACTAAACCAAAGGGCCGATCAGAAAAGTGATCACACCGTAGGAATCCTGAGACCCTGAGGAAGCTGTCTGTGTTAATTTCATGTCTAAAGATGCAGAAATAGGCCCATGACAGCGATAGATAGATGAGGGAAATTTGACTGATCTCTGAGAAAACCCCTCAGGAATTAACATTGGAGTACATGGGTGCCGGAGCTGACTTTGCCCGACAGTTGGCCATTTTGTGAAAAAGGGCTCCATCCTTTTGCTTTAAAAACCTCTTTGTCAGAAGCAGGACAAGACTACTTACATGCTGAAGGCTTATTTGTGTTGATAGCTCAAAAAATGTGGCCAAAAGAGCAGTTTACCCAGAAGTTTCCCAGGTCTTGTTTCCCCCTCTCCCTGCTCTGTCGTTTGAATCTCCCACTCTGAGCTGAAACATTCCGTCCAATACACACCAATGTTAAATGGCTTGAAAAGCTGAAATGCATCATGACCTTTGAAGGGTCATTGTGAAGTAACTATGAATGCTAGGAAACATTTGAAACCCACTGAATGGAGCCAAAAGATAGCTGAATATTTTGAAGTTTGAATGGAGTTTGTAGCTGAATGTATGACTGAATGAGAAGGGTTTGAAGCAGGTTGAAAAAATGTCCTGAAGGGAGAAAATTTTGAAAATTCCGCATTCATCTCTATGGGACCGAAATTTCGTAAATTGTTGAATATCTCGGAAAGTATTTGTGAAAAGTTTCTGAAGAGTCATAGCCCCCTTGTCCCCACTGAAACACACGTTTTGAAGTTTGAACGGTGAAAATCGGTTGAAGTTTGCAGAAGTTTTAGCGGTCCAAAAAAGCGGGCGGAAGAAGAAGAAGAAGAAGAAGAATAAATTTTTTTGACACAGAAGAACATATGCTGTGAATGCATTACTGCATTCACAGCAACTAGAAAAGCAATTTCTGAAGAAATTGCGCTGTGAATGCAGAATGCTGAAGCAGCTTGCGCTGAACTGCTAATGCAACGAAAGCTGAACCTGAATGACTGAAGATATGTCTGAAAATGGTTGAAAAAGTCTTGAATAGCTTGCGCTCAACTGCTAATGCAGAATGCTGAACATTAATGACTGAAGGTTTGTCTGAAAATGGCTGAATGAAGTCTTAAAATGCTTGCGCTGAACAGCTAAAGCAAAATTCTGAACAAGAATGGCTAAAGTTATGTCTGAAATCATTTGAATTAAGTCTTGAAAAGCTTGTGCTTAACTGCAAAGGCAGAATGCTGAACATGAATGACTGAATTTATGTCTGAAAATGGTTGAAATAATTCATGAAAAGCTGGCACTCAACTGCTAATGCAGAATGCTAAATTAACCTGCCATGAACTCTTGGATGAAAGGAAATTAATGGATGAATCAGTTAAATGGATAAATAAATTTATAGTTGAAATGGCTGCATCTTTTCAAAATTTGAAGCAATGAATTAAATTTTAAAGAACAGTTATGGAAATAATGACCTGACTGAGGGAAAATGCAAGTCTCATCTCTGAAACCCTGTTAAAATGAAATCCTGCTTGTCCTGTGTGTGAGTTTTTAATCATGTAAGCCTTTTAGCTGAGGCTCATCTGAAGCCAGATGTTGCCATGGTGATCATTGTTTACCAACTGCCATCAGAGAGCTGGTGGAGTCTGTTGATTCCCAACACATTTCCACTGAAATCAGGGTGTCGAACTGTCTGCAACTGTGACTAAACCAAAGGGCCGACCAGAAAAGTGATCACACCGTAGGAATCCTGAGACCCTGAGGAAGCTGTCTGTGTTAATTTCATGTCTAAAGATGCAGAAATAGGCCCATGACAGCGATAGATAGATGAGGGAAATTTGACTGATCTCTGAGAAAACCCCTCAGGAATTAACATTGGAGTACATGGGTGCCGGAGCTGACTTGGCCCGACAGTTGGTCATTTTGTGAAAAAGTGCTCCATCCTTTTGCTTTAAAAACCACTTTGTCAGAAGCAGGACAAGACAACTTACACGTTGAGGGCTTATTTGTGTTGATAGCTCAAAAAATGTGGCCAAGAGAGCAGTTTACCCAGAAGTTTCCCAGGTCTTGTTTCCCCCTCTCCCTGCTCTGTCGTTTGAATCTCCCACTCTGAGCTGAAACATTCCGTCCAATACACACCAATGTTAAATGGCTCAGAGAGTTGAAAATCATCATGACCTTTGAAGGGTCATTGTGAAGAAACTATGAATGCTAGGAAACATTTGAAACCCACTGAATGAAGCCAAAAGATAGCTGAATATTTTGAAGTTTGAATGGAGTTTGTAGCTGAATGTATGACTGAATGAGGAGGGTTTGAAGCAGGCTGAAAAAATGTCCTGAAGGGAGGAAATTTTGAAAATTCCGCATTCATCTCTATGGGACCGAAATTTCGTAAATTGTTGAATATCTTGGAAAGTATTTGTGAAAAGTTTCTGAAGAGTCATAGCCCCCTTGTCCCCACTGAAACACACGTTTTGAAGTTTGAACGGTGAAAATCGGTTGAAGTTTGCAGAAGTTTTAGCGGTCCAAAAAAGCGGGCGGAAGAAGAAGAAGAAGAAGAAGAACTAGAAAAGCAATTTCTGAAGAAATTGCGCTGTGAATGCAGAATGCTGAAGCAGCTTGCGCTGAACTGCTAATGCAACGAAAGCTGAACCTGAATGACTGAAGATATGTCTGAAAATGGTTGAAAAAGTCTTGAAAAGCTTGCGCTCAACTGCTAATGCAGAATGCTGAACATTAATGACTGAAGGTTTGTCTGAAAATGGCTGAATGAAGTCTTAAAATGCTTGCGCTGAACTGCAAAAGCAAAATTCTGAACAAGAATGGCTAAAGTTATGTCTGAAATCATTTGAATTAAGTCTTGAAAAGCTTGTGCTCAACTGCAAAAGCAGAATGCTAAACGTGAATGACTGAATTTATGTCTGAAAATGGTTGAAATAATTCATGAAAAGCTGGCACTCAACTGCTAATGCAGAATGCTAAATTAACATGCCATGAACTCTTGGATGAAAGGAAATTAATGGATGAATCAGTTAAATGGATAAATGAATTTAAAGTTGAAATGGCTGCATCTTTTCAAAATTTGAAGCAATGAATTAAATTTTAAAGAACATTTATGGAAGAAATGACCTGACTGAGGGAAAATGCAATTCTCATCTCTGAAATGCTGTTAAAATGAAATTCTGTGTGTCCTGTGTGTGAGTTTTTAATCATGTAAGCCTTTTAGCTGAGGCTCATCTGAAGCCAGATGTTGCCATGGTGATCATTGTTTACCAACTGCCATCAGAGAGCTGGTGGAGTCTGTTGATTCCCAACACCTTTCCACTGAAATCAGGGTGTCAAACTGCCTGCAACTGTGACAAAACCAAAGGGCCGATAAGAAAAATGATCACACCGTAGGAATCCTGAGACCCTGAGGAAGCTGTCTGTGTTAATTTCATGTCTAAAGATGCAGAAATAGGCCCATGACAGCGATAGATAGATGAGGGAAATTTGAATGATCTCTGAGAAAACCCCTCAGGAATTAACATTGGGGTACATGGGTGCCGGAGCTGACTTTGCCTGACAGTTGGCCATTTTGTGAAAAAGTGCTCCATCCTTTTGCTTTAAAAACCACTTTGTCAGAGGCAGGACAAGACTACTTACATGTTGAGGGCTTATTTGTGTTGATACCTCAAAAAATGTGGCCAAGAGAGCAGTTTACCCAGAAGTTTCCCAGGTCTTGTTTCCCCCTCTCCCCAGTCTGTCGTTTGAATCTTCCACTCTAAGCTGAAACATTCCGTCCAATACACACCAATGTTAAATGGCTTGAAGAGCTGAAATGCATCATGACCTTTGAAGGGTCATTGTGAAGAAACTATGAATGCTAGGAAACTATGGAAACCCACTGAATGAAGCCAAAAGATAGCTGAATATTTTGAAGTTTGAATGGAGTTAGTAGCTGAATTTATGACTGAATGAGGAGGGTTTGAAGCAGGCTGAAAAAATGTCCTGAAGGGAGAAAATTTTGAAAATTCCGCATTCATCTCTATGGGACCGAAATCTCGTAAAACGTTGAATATCTCGGAGAGTGTTTGTGAAAAGTTTCTGAAGAGTCATAGCCCCCTTGTCCCCACTGAAACACACGTTTTGAAGTTTGAACGGTGAAAATCGGTTGAAGTTTGCAGAAGTTTTAGCGGTCCAAAAAAGCGGGCGGAAGAAGAAGAAGAAGAAGAAGAAGAAGAAATTTTTTTGACACAGAAGAACATATGCTGTGAATGCATTACTGCATTCACAGCAATAAATTTTTTTGACACAGAAGAACATATGCTGTGAATGCATTACTGCATTCACAGCAATAATATGAATATGAATATGAATAATAAGATAAGTTTACTTTTGAAGGTTTTTGAATTTGGAAAACATTCTCACTTCTCATTTTTACCAATATGTCTAACTTTGTCATTCCAATGGCAACCCTGGTCTTATTTTTGTCTTTTAATTCCCTTTAATATGTAATTTCCCCAGACTCGTTGGGGATTGTAACTTGTTATCACAATGTTTTTTTCCAAGAAATTACACCAAACACATGCTAAGCTTTGAATTCCTTTTATGGTTATATAACATGTTTCAACCCTTGACTGTTAAAAAAAAAAAATAAATAAATAAAAAGGATGTCATCTTGCTCAGCTTGAAGTGAGGTCGCCACGAAAACTGCTCTCCCTGGTGGCTGGCTGCAGTATAGGTCAAAAAATTCCACATCCCCAGTCATTCCAGATGGGCTGTGGTCAAACTTTAAAAAATTAACACACCTCATAGAAATGTTTTTCACGTCCGATCGTTGGGCTGATTTGAAGATATTATTTGGCTGCCTTGTATTCAAGTCCTTTTTTTTCTGAAAAGTTTCCTTTTCATTCATCAGAAGAGGTTACTAACAAGGTTTCATGTCATGTTTAACAATGATTGACAGCTGCCGTTCTTGTGTTTTTTTTTTCGGGGACTGTAAAATATACTATTTTCGTCACCTGGCTCCACCCAGATTCTCTCTGAGTCCCTCACAGTCTCTAATGTGCAGACCTTTGCAGCACAACTGCTTCAGTGGCGGTGTCTGTAACAAGGGTATTTTAAAAAAACGTATGATGGTAAATGGCAAAGCCAAGATGTCCACTCTGTATACAGTCTATAATTTTAACTCACATCAGCGCCCAGATGCAGTATTTCTTGGCAGCCATTAAGAGAACCAGAGGATAAATTAACTCGAGATTTGACTTGTTAAAACATGACAAAATCCTCGGCAGCTGATTGGCTGCAGATCTCTATCATTTATGGATAATTCATTCCTAATAATTTGACCTGGTGAATAACTTTGTTCAATATTTGACTAAATGGAGGCGGCCAGAATCTGAATCATACTGACACTGAATCAGAGAGAAGAAATGAAGGGTTTAATGCAACATTTAACAAGCCTGTGAGGCTTTTCAGGATGTTTTTTAAAAAAAGACAAAATAAGGCATGATGTAATAGCTGATCAAGAGTGAGACAGTGATTGTGCAAACATTTCCTTCACAGTAAAGTCCAACATTTTTTTTTCCAGTGGTGTTTTTGACATTTGCAGAAAAAAGTAGCAGAATAATTTCCTTTTTTTCAGTTGGCCTTTTCTTTTCTCAACCATCCCTGTACCCTCCCACATCTCATGTTGTGTTGCCTATTGATCAGTTTATCTTTCACTCAGCTCCTTTGTTGATTCAAACATTCATCTCATCTTCTCATCTCCTCTACTCTGCTGGTGACTACTCCGCCTTCAGCCAATTTTCTAAAGTCCCGTGCTTTCCAAATAAGTAAAAAGAGTTTTTAATTATTTTTTTTGTGATGTTTTTAAAGCTTTATACTGACCCTCTGGTGCCCTGCATTGGCAGCACATGATTCAAAGCTCATTTTCTTTCTCACTCTGGTGTTGGGAAAGACCTCATTCCAGCCTCTGTCTGCAAGGTGTGGTATTTAGCTGCTGTCTCTTTAAAGCCCCCCAGCACCGCAAACCCCCCCCCCTCTGACTGGCCAGCCCTCTGGAGGCCTGTCAGGAGTGGTGCAACAGACAGACTTTGGTGTTTGATGCCCGTTCCTTAATGTTTCATAAACCAGTCAGGAGATCCTTATGTGATGACCTCATCATTTTCAACAGTCTTGTGCAGATCTCGTGCTAGTTTTTCAGTTTACAGATTCAGGGGATTTCTACAACCTATAAATTGGTAGAGGTTGAAAAATCTGTACACGTTTAGTTTGAACATTCAGCAGTAAAATACCCCCCCCCCTTAAGAGCTTCCATATCCTTCCTTTGAGAAAGATAGTCTGCAGGATTTTCCTAAAAATAAAATGTCAACTTTTACGAGAATAATCCTACTCAGTCGACTCCTATGGGCCTCTATACATGTGTGTCAGTGTCTGTGTCTGCCTCAACCCCCTTCCTCCCTCCTCTGACTGTATGTTGATGTTGTGGTTGTGTAAGGACGTTTCTGGAAAGTAGACATGGTTACCTCAGCCGATCACAGTGCGCCCAGTGTGCAGGTGACCTTGCATGTTGATGACAGCGAGTGAAAGAAGCAAAACTAAAACTAACTGAACCAGGATAAAGCTTGGCTTGACTTTCACTTGCTTTCAGGCACTTGGAGAGCAGCTCAGAACAAAGAGTCACATGAGTTAGCTTTCTGCTAACCAGGTTTAAGACAGATACTTGTGATTAGCTTGTACTAACATGCCAAGTCAGGTGCCCGACTCTCGAGTCCCTCCCACATACTGTAGATATGGGATGCTCCACTCGGTTGATGGCCTGGTGAGTGTGGCTACACAGCTACGGTTGGAGGCAGTGGGTGTGTGCTGCCGCTGGCACTGAGCCAAGGAGGAGGAGCCTAAATTTCTGCAGGCCCTACCTTGAATCCATCCAGCCAGCCATTATCTTTACTTTTTTTTCACCCTTCCAGGGTTGCCAGTTTTTAACTCCCATTTCTTTTAGATCCTTGTAAAACTGTTACATCTCAGGTCCATACTCACATGTCCCACAAAAACCTGTACAGTTTGAGTCTGGTGCCATCCTCCCCATAAGCACACAAACATCCTTAGTGTTATGGTTTTCTTTCACATTTTTAGTCAAAGTCAGATTATTTTTTATAAGGCTGATGGACACTAGTTGGAGGGACCCCCTGTGAATATTTGCCAAGGGCCCCAGGGACTCTAGAATCACCTCTGAATGTCCTAACAAATCTGATTCACTTTTTTTCTGTCCATAAAGTGGTGTTTTAACATTTTAGAAACTCCCATCACTGTGTGAATGAAACACACTCCTCAGTTCTGAAGGTCAAAGAAACCCATTTTCATTCAGCTTTGACTGTCTTAAAAAAGAAACTTTAACGTAGCACTTTGAGTTGTTGTCTGACTTTGTCTACCCTTAATAACTTTGAATTGGAATGACTTACCTCAGCTCCCTCTGCCTCACAGGCATATCTACACCATCTCCAAAGATGTCAGGACTCAGACCGATAATAATGAGGATCCGCGGCCCTCTGAGGCTCCAAGTGTCAATTGTACTTCAGCCTCTGGCAAATTCACTCTCCGTATTCACAATCTGTCTCTTCAAGGAGAACAGAAAAACCACAAGCTCAGAGGTGACTGGACGCCTTGTTGGCTCTTTTACGAAATAGTAGATCTGGTCAGTTTGGACTAAACATTGGAGAAAAAGTATTCAGCTTTCTCATTTTTTAATATGGATATAAAGTAACAATGTTGGATGTTCAGACTAAACGTACAGGTTTTCAAACCTATACATGTTGATTTAGGCCCTTAATCTGACCTTCTCCTCTTTGTCCTCAGGGATAGAATGAGTCTGAAGGTCTCAGACCCAGCTCTTAGTCAATATTTGGCACTGATTATTGAATGTTGTTGAAGGTTGAACCATCATGTTGCAGCAATTAATTGTGGTTAGTTATGGCTACATTATTCTACATGGGGAAAAAAATACTTAATGGCAGCACCTGCAGCCAAATATCTTGTAGCACTTTGTTGCACTAACTAAGGTTTTTTCTTCTGTCTAAATTTTTGCTTGTGTTGTACATTGCTTTGGACAAATGCGTCTGCTAAGTGAAAAATGTAGAACTGCAGAACTGATCTGTTGTAGAAATCCCTGGATCTGTCTGTAAACTTATCAAAGCACTCTATTCTAAAAATCATCAATACCATCACATCATCACGAGACTTGCTGAACTCACACTGCCTTGGCTTTGTTGGATTCTGACTTTGTCTCAGCTCCAGCAAACCTTCAGTTTGTAAGAGAACCTGCTTTTGTAACACAACAAATGCACAAAATGAGTCAATTATAGGATTTCTAATACACAAAATACACAAAAATTACTCATACTAACCAGGTAAGGTTAAAATATTAGGCTAAAATAATACTTAATTAAGAGCTGTTTCAGAGCTGAAAAAGCTGAACATCCCATCACTAGCACAGTTATATATATATATATATATATATATATATATATATATATATATATATATATATATATATATATATATATAAAATTTATTTTTATTTTTTTTACTATCACAGATATTACTGGATTGCATTGGTCAAGTCCTCTTTGGAAGGTTTCTTTCTCATCAGTTATTAGTGGCTGAAAACAGGGTTTTGCCCGAGGTTAACCGATGATTGATAGCTGCGGTTACTGTATAGTTTTTTTTATTGTTTTTGTTTTTTTGAATAGTGCACTAAGTCAAGAGGGAGAGCCAAGAAGAGATTAAAAATATTTTCCTTACCCTGTGACGGGAATATTTTGGCTTCAAAACTGTACAATTTTACCAGAGCCACACTGTCCTTTCTATATATAGTCAGTGGACTGAATCAGAACTTTCTGTCAAAATAAAACTCTGCCTCAGAACAGCCAAAGTGTTGTGCTAGCTTGAACTAATGAAACTCTTGAACCTCTGGGAGCAGGCAGGTCCTAGGAGAGGAGTCCAGTTAAGCCCTCATTTCACTAAGCAGTCCGGTTTAGATCAGTACGGTTTGGTACAGGTTGGCTTGGTGAAGCCTGGTCCTGTTTGTGTTTCCACAGCCAACCGTGCCCCTTCGTGGCAGGTGACGTGTACGCCAAATGCCGATAGCTGCCTCAGTTACATAATAGCATGACACCATAGCAGCCCGACACAGTGTAACCAGCTGATAAATCCAACAAAGACGAAAAACGCAACACAGTAAACAAAGAGCAAATACGGACGACATCCATGAATTCTTCTTCTTTGTGAGTGGCATGTGGTTCTTTGTTACAAAGCGCAATGATTGCACGGTAAGTTTGTATCCCACAAATGCCTATTGATTTACATTCTAATCATACCAATTATCATATCAAATGCACTATGTCTCAATATATGACTTATTTATAACTATTGGATGTGTTTTATTCAAATTTTAAATCTCCACACAATTTAGTATCTGTACGAATTTAAAAACTGACAACAACATTTTTTAATACAATTGTAAATTAATTCAGGCAGTAAGGGTTTCAGTTGAGCAACTACACAAGAATCATCACATACAGAGACACGTGCAGTTATTGAGTCCCTGTTTTATGGTTTAAGCTCCTCCATACACAAAGTAATCTGTTTAGCAGGAGCTCCTCATGTGTTTTTGATATGTGTGGATATGATCCAGACTAAGACGGGTGGAAACTTAACTTTTTTTTTTTGCCACTTGCATGCAAAAAAATGTTCTCATGTAGAACTGACTTGGAGGCTGATGTAAAAAGCCTTTTCACAGATGACACTTTGTGTTTTATCCAGTATGCACCAAACACAGCCTGCAGAGCCATGGGATGATGAAACTCCAGCTAGTTAGAATCCAGTTTCTAAGACACACTTTCAGTCAGATCAGAAATTGGATGGGAGCTGTACTGAGCTCACACAGAGTTAATATGTTGAAAAGACAAGTTTGAAACTTTCTGGGAGTCGTCTGAATGTTTGTGTGTATTGAAGAGAAACACAACCAAATCTATAAAGCTCCTCAGTGGAAAAAGGGAGAAGAGAAAGTCTGAACTAAATTTATTACAGCAGTGGCAAGAAGCAGGGAAAATCAGACCCACAGATGGAAATAAGCAGAACTATTCTTAAAGCAGAGGTCCCAGACGATGAAAAGTGAGGCGAGAATTGGAGGAGATTGAAAAAGTAGAAGCGAGTGTAAAGGAACAAAACTGTCTGAGGCACTCATAGAAAGAGTTATAATGTAAAAGGAGAGAAAACACAATAAAAACGAGAGTTGGGAGAGAATTTAAATTGATTTAAGAAAGAAAAAAAAACACCAGAAAGAAAAACTAGTGGAAAAAGTCGAAATCAAAAGTGGAGCTGAAGTTATTCTCTAAAGGCCTGGAGGAGAGAAAATGTCAAAGACAACAAATCACCACCATCAGTTAGCCTCCTCTGTGTGTGTGTGTGAGAGTGTGTGTGGAGGTACAAGTGCAGTTTAGAGTGTGTTTCCATGAGTTTATACAGGGTTGTATGAGCACACACGCTGATCCTCTTAAAAGATAACGTGCTCTGACAAGGTCAGGATCTCTGCTGTTAGAGGGCTTCTCATTTTTAGATTTAATGAGCAGTAGCCCATCAACATTTATTTAGTGAGGCAAATTATGAAATGAAAAATATAAGCACTGCCAAAGTGAGTTAGAGTGAGGCAGATTTGTTTCAGACTGCCTTTGTAGAAGCATGAAAAGTGGCTGTTACTTTAAGAAATCATAAACACTTTAAAGGAGGATTTAAAGACGAGGCCTGTGAGTAACAAGCGCAGTGCTTAGCATCAACAGATCAGAGAGCATGTCTCAGCATATAGGGGGTCAAAACATTCTCTTATATATTTAAGAGCAAGTCCATCTCAAGCTTTAAGAGTAGGCTGTAAAATCTTAAAATCAATATGATAAAAAAGCTGGAAGTGTGTGTGTGTACACTGGCAGGAACAGCAGGGATGTGTTGGTGTTTGTCGGAGCCTGCAGAAGGTGGAGCAGCAGAACTCTGAGCGAAGCTTTATAGAGGACATGAAGATAATCTGGACACACACAAAAAAAGTTTGGATAACTTTATTTGAATCAGTAGGAAACAGGGCGTATCTTATTTTAGAAATTTGTCTGAGATTGCTGCCTTCATGCTCCCCCCCTCAGCATGTCTTTCTCTCTTTCTGAGATTTTGGTTATGGTCCATGTCAGCACCAAGGTTATAAAAGTTAACTAAAACGAAACTAAAAAGGAAAACTAAAATTTAAAATCCATCGCAGTTAACTCAAACTAATTGAAACTAGAAAAGAAAACAAAAACGATAAGTAAACTAAAACTGTATCTTGTGTTCACAAAACTAACTGAAACTAACCAAAATTACAGACAAAATGTCCTTAGTTATAGTTTTTGACAATATTAATAGCCTTTAGGATTTACATTAATCCGACACATCTTCACAACCAATTTTATGACAGTTTTCGGCAGTTGTCAGTGCCATACGGCACCATCACAACGACGTACTGGGACATGCTTGTTTACCGCACTGACTGGCTGTGCTCTGTGCTGTGACGAAACGTAGAGGAGCAATGAATCAGAGCATCTGTAATAGTTTCATTTCATGTGAGTCTGACTTTATTCTTACAGAGTCCAAGTCTCTAATTATTAAAGCTCATATTATATTGTTTAATATAATTTATTTTTTATTATTTTTATTTAATTCATGTTCGCGTTATTTTATATAATTTATGTTTATATTTTTATATTAAGTCTATATTATTTTCTTGTGTTTAAGGCAACAGCCAACAGTTCAGTATCAGCATTGACTGAGCAGTGAGCACCATGTTGGACTTGAAAATAAACAGTATGACAAAATATTTACTCTGACCTTTTTGAATCCTGCACCTGGTTTATAAGGTATGAAAAAACTAAAACTAAACTTAACTAAAACTAAGCCTTGTTGCAAAAATTAAAACTAAATAAAAACTAGAATGTCCGCTCCAAAACTAATTAAAACTAAACTGTAATGGAAAAAAAAAATGTCAAAACTAAAACTGTACATATAGTGGATGGCGTTGGAAAATCAAACTTAGAGAGAAGACGGCTGTGGAGGCCTGCAGATCTGCATGTGATTTCAGTTGTGGTCCATATCAGCGCACTCTGAAGCTAACCCAAGCCCATCCTTGAGTTTTCAGTGGAAGTGCAATGGAGCATTTCAGCCCTGTTCACACCCCACTTGGTCAAAGTTAAGTTCCTACAGAGCCCACTCTGAGCTGACATCAAGATAATAGAGACCCATGTAGAAACTTACATACATACAACTTACATACTTACATGACAAAAAAAAAAGAAAAAAAAAAAACACAAGAAAAACATTATTGCAACAGAAAAAAAGCAGTTTTAGATAAACAAGTTGAAAAACACCTGTAAAAAAAATAATTATGACAGAGGTGTCACATCTTTCCATTTGGACAGAAAAGCTCATCTCACTAATACTCAGGAAAAGGCTGTGACATTTTGCATATAAGAGGGCAGAACTTTCTGAATTTAGTTTCTGTGATGTTCATGCAATTAAGGTGTAATTTCTTGCCTTTTATAACGTGAAACCAAACATTTTACTGGACTTCTCAGGCAAATGTGGTTCATATTAAATCTAATACTATTTTTTTTTATTATTATTACTAAGAAATAAACCATTTTCTGACTTAAAGTTTTTGCAGAGTAAGGCAGCTTCACACAGCAGAGTGGAGAGGCTAACAGGTTATCTCATTCAGGTGCAAAACAGGAGCAAACTGCACAGAGCTGCAGAGCTTTTTCGCTCATTAATTACATTAAAAGAGGGGAAACATAACAGACATATTCTTTAGGCATCATCTATAAATTCTTAGGGTCATGTAAAAAACTTCAGCATGCTCAGAAACTGTCTTCACACTCCAACATGAGTGTGTGTGTGTGTGCGTGTCCTTTGTTAACCTATGTTCCTATGTGCAGATACGTGTAACTTCCTCCTTTTATCTTTGTAAATATTCATCCTTCTGTGTGAGTGTGCGTATATGTGTACGTTCTTCAATTATTCAGAGTGTGTGTGCGTCAGTGTCTGTGTGAGTGTTTACTCTGTCTCCCCAGTTGAGCCAGCAGCTAACAATCTGGGTTAAAGATCCCTGGCTCAGTGGATCGATCCGTCCCTCAGCCTCCGTCGGCCTGCCTTTAATACTTAATGAGAAAAGGTGTTTGATGAATGTGAGCTGCGCAGCTCCCTGTGCGATCTATTAACACTGCTTTACATTCATCTATAGGGCCTGGAACACACAGGCCTGGGCCGGCCCCATGCAGGATATCTGGGGGATTATGTAAGTTTGACTGGCAGTGAAGGCCTCTTTTGGAGGTCGACTGTCTCATTCTCTGAGACTCGGAGCAGTGGAAGCTGTTTCTCCAGACTTTGGACCAGTTTGGGGTTATTAAACATTTTAAAACCACGCGTACCAGAAATGCAAAGAAATGTCATTTCACAAAATTTAGTCTGCCCATTAGGCTGTTATGTCTCTGTCAAAATCTGATCTGAAACCGAAAAAAAAAGGATCTGAGACATCTCCTGCTTTACATTAACTTTATATCTAAACATTTGTTTAATAATTGGGTTGAGCTCGACCCTGTCAGTGTGTAAAAAATGAAGACAACAGAACAAAGTCTGAAAGCAGGACAGTGAAATCCCAAGCGGCTGATATAAATATTCTTCTCCCCAGGGAATAGTAAATAAAGCATGAAAACCTCAAAATGACAAACAGTTATAAGATGAAGAAGTGAGCTGGAAACGGAGGCGACGTCTCACAAATCTTATCTCAGCTGGTTGTGGTACAAAAAAGGGAAGTTAATATAGATGTGAGCTGAATTATTTAAAGACAGGACACTCAAAGGAGACTGAGAAAGAGAATAATAGTTGCTCCAACTCTCATTTTTTTCAAGGTGTAGCAACGCATCTGTAGGTCTGAAGCTTAAAAGTTTCCTTTGTTTCAGGTGAGTATTTAAACCAGTGATGGTTACAACTGAAGTTTGTGACAGAGACCAAGATGTGCTGTTAAACAATCTGGTCCTGCCCGACTCTACCGGGACGCTAAGAAGTAGCATTTAGGAAAAACCTATATCAGTGATGATAATCTCATTTTAAAGGGTGGATTAAGATCCGGCATACATCTAGAAAAGAGAATTTTGCAACATCACTTAGGAACCCCTCTCAATCCCTTTAATAATAAACTTTATGACAGTTGTTATACTCTGTCTGGGGTGGGCCAAGACACAACCTAATAAAGCCCATTTCCTCCAAGTCTCAAGCAGCCACAAGGACAAACAAAAGGTCTCAGTGAAACCAAAGTGATAATTTATTCAAAGAAAAGCAACTTAAATTCACAATAGCAGAAACCAACTGAAGAATACCTCAGGGTGAAACTCATACAGCTAAATTACCAGCTTTAAAAAGGAACAAAGGTAATCTAACAAAAACAAGAAAACAAGTAATTATTTAAAGTCTCTGTGAGGAGTTATTAAGTGATTTTTGGTCAAGCAGGACGAGATTGATTTACAGCACATCAAAGTCTCCATGACAACACCACAC
Organism: Halichoeres trimaculatus; assembly: GCF_033239565.1. Lineage (NCBI taxonomy): Eukaryota > Metazoa > Chordata > Actinopteri > Labriformes > Labridae > Halichoeres > Halichoeres trimaculatus. The sequence continues at coordinate 6,220,241 of NW_027437185.1, forward strand.
CAGCTGATGTAATTTAGTAGTGAGAAGAGATATTTGTGTTTCTCTCTCCTAATAATGATTTCTGTGATTAATTTTGTAGTGATGGTGGACACTGGAGCGTAACTGTCAAACAGAAAAAGGACAGAAGAGCAAAAGAAAGATAAACAGGAGAGAGATAGAGCACGAGCTAAAGGCTAACACAGGAGCTAAGCTGTTTGTGCTAATGTTCATTCCAACCCACAGTCAGCAGTTATTCTGCAGTGGTCTGTTCAAACTTGAGAGTCTATCAATAAAATGAAGAGTGAGGTTACGTTAGCTCTGATTGGTAGATGACTGGCTGGACAGAACCAGGATTCACCAACATTACACATTACAGACGTCTCAAAGCACCAGGTTAGAGGGGATAAATATAGACAGCTACTAAACTACGAACAAGCTTTCATTTCAAAACTTTAAGCACTAAGTAACTGTACTGATAAATACCTAACTTCTGTGCGTTGTTTCTGGTCAAAAGTTGTCTTGATCAAAGAAACAAGCAAGTCATGACAAATCATGCCTTCTCGACAGTGTGTGTGAGACACCAAGCCAGAAAGTGGCGAGGCAGTCCAATTAAAACAGATCCTCCTCATAGCATCTTTCAATAAATAGCTAATGGACGACAGGATCAAACAAACAGTTTTTTGTTTTGTTTTGTTTCGTTCTATGCCTGGGTCTTCAAAGAGGCTCTTGTCACCACATTTCCACCAAGCAGTCAGGTCTGGTTTACTACGGTTTGGCAAGGTTTGGTACAGTTAAGCCTGATCCTGGTTGCATTTCCACAGCAAACTGTGCCCTGTCGTGGTAGGCGGTGTGTAAGCCGGATGCTGAAAGACGCAGCTGTTAAATAATAGCGTGACGCCATGGCAGTGTGACACAGTTTACCCCACTAATAAATCCAACAAAGAAAAAAACGTGACACAGTAAACAAAGAGCATAGATGGAAGACATGCAGCATTTCACCCTCTCTGTGATTGGCATGTAGCTCTTTGATAGAAAGAACAATCAAGCTTTGTTTCAGAGAAGTCTGTGTGCTGCCAGGAGAAATGTAGCCGCTGTTGTGGGGTAAGTGACAATTCTTTTGACCAATCAACGACCTGCAGTGTTGTTGCTCCACCTTCCGAGAGCGAATCGGTTCAGTCTGGCACCCAAACAAAAGGGTCCTAAAAAGTTTGTCTCAGTTATTTGGAGATCTGTCTAATGGGATAAGTAAATAATAACGCCGTAAAATGCGCACCATTACCGAGACGAACTGAATTGGTCTGCTTGGTGGAAATGCAGCTTTAGTGGACCAAGATAAGGATAAGAGAATCAGTTTAGCTATTGTTAGATAATTTGCTCACACAGTCTTTCACAGAGTTTCTTCTGACCTTCTGAAAGTCTCTACTTTTTTAAATTGCTCCTTGTCACATTTGTAACTTGTTACAGATTATTTTGGAGATATCCCTCCAAAGTGTTTTTCACTGGTGTTTTGCTGTTTCTCTTCCAAACTGTCTTCAAAATGCTGCTGTTACTTTTTTTTTCTCTTTTGAATAAGATACACACATTTGGTATCTCTTAGTAAAACACTGATCCAATATGTGTTTAATAGGTTTTAAAAAACCATCAAAATCTGTATTTATGAACATTTCACATGACATCCCGGCCTTGATTTTACATTTTATGAAACATTAACATCTTATTTGTGCTTAGGATAATTTTTCTTTTGATGCTGGCAATGTTTTGATTTGATTTCCAGAAGCTCTTTGAATAAGCTCTTTATATGAAAGGTGCCTGCCTGACCTTGGCAGTAAATGAAACACAGCTCTTTATGAAAATCAAAACATGAGCATAAATCAGCACAGTGAAAACTGATCAAAAAATTTTAATATATAATAATATATTGGCTTCATAGTTGACCTATTCCCCATCTGTTAATGGAGGTGGTAGGATTTGTGAACTTTACCACAGCCACTCATCACAGAGCAATCAGGATGTTCAGCTTCTCTTTACAGGAGCTATCATGTCGTCCATCTTTCCCCTGACAGTTTAAACGTCCAGTATCATCCTGGGTCCAATGTTTTGTCCTGGTGAGGTTTTCCATCCTCTGATCAGATGTTGAGGTGAATCCCTTTATAGTCGAGCCTTTTAATAAAGTTTGCAGGTCCCAGCTCCCCTGTTCAGCTCCACTCTCACTGCTCTCATGAGCTTTTCATTTTTGACTACTTTTGGGTTTTGACTGTGACCCAGCCGTCAGCTGTCTCATTTTATCATCCTGCTCCTCTCTCTGTATTTCTGCAACAACAGAATGAATCCCCTCAATAGAGTCCACTCTTCAGCAGATGTCCAGGCTGTCACGGTTCATTTTATCATAATTGGTACTTCCACCTCAGGGGAAGAGAGAGATATAAAGGGGGTGAGGGCAGGGAAGAGCCGGGCAGAGGAGGGAGGGGTTAGAGAGGAGGAGAGGAGATGGAGGAAATGAGAGGGAGCAGGGGGTGAGTGAAAGAGTGATGAAAAAGAAGGACAGAGAGAGAAAAGAGCCTTCAGCCAACATTTTAACAGGGTTGGCCAGGCGTTTAGATGGTCAGGTCTCAGAGCAGATGGTTTAAAGACTCACTGTGGGTCTCACATTAGCCAGCAGAATGTGGCACACTGAAGCTGGACACACTGTGGACTTTCTCTGCCAGTGCACTCTGCCATCAGATACCAGACACTGGATGGATGAGTGAGGGATACAGTGGAAACAAACAGAGACACTAATCCAATGATTTTTTTTTTCAGTTTCATCATTTTAGAGTGTAAAACTGCAGAATTGAAGCCAAGAAATGTTGATTTTTACCTCCTTTGATTTTTCTTTCCCACCCTGCCTACCTGGTTAGGTGTAAGATAAAGTGTGAAGGCAGGTGGAGAGTGTGAGAAATACTTGAATAGCAACACATATCCTGTGACCAGGAAGAGGTGAAATAAAAGAAGCAGCTCTCCTCAGCTGCACCTGTCCTCACTTAAAAAAAAAAAAGAATGTGAAAGGACAACTGGAAGAAAAAGGAGGAGGGGTTGGTCTGCCTCAAAAAAAAAAAAAAAAAAAATTCAGAACCAAATTTTCCAAAACTATTTCACCAACATTTTCAACTTCATGAAACAAGTTGTTTTAAACATACTAAGGTTGGAATCATGCTGCATAATAAGTTGACATGGTCTCCAGAATGTGACCAGAATGTGTGGGCCTTGTTGGAAATGCTGACCCCAGAGACAGCTCTGAGCCTTCGTTGGTGCAAATTTTCTGTCCTATCCAAATGAGAGGTTAGAATATGAACTAAATCCAAACTAATGTTCTGACTGACAGGATGTCTGACATTGAGGCGGGCAGGTGCCTGTCAGTTTGGTCACTCTGATTGGGCATGCTTACAGTCTTATTTTCTTCTGAACCGTTACCCCATTAAATAGATCATGCCTGCATTTTTGTTTGTTTGTTTGTTTTTTAAATTTATTGCAGGCAAATGTTCATTTTGCTGCAATGAATTCATTTTTTTATTTCAGCTCAGTGTGCTTGTGGTGGGACATGTGTGTCAGTATCAAGTGGACACATGATGAGCTTCAGTTTTCAGCTCTTTCACAACCACCACACGATTCTTGGCCCGTGGTTGCCACGTGGTGGAAGTGTTAGCATTTAGGGCTCTAATTTCGTAGACCAGGCGCAGGCGCAGGCGCAGGCGCAGGCGCACCTGCCCTGCGCCGGCCTTCGCCGTGCGCACAGGGCGTGACCGGCGCACTTTGCAAGTTTCCTGCAGTGCCAAGAGAGGCGCAGTACAGGCGCACATGAGCGCAGAGCTGCGCGTCCACGCCTCCCTCCGCGCAAATGGCAGAGAGGGAGGAGAAAAGCCGTGAGTGGGTTTAACACAGCCGAGCGCTGTTTTCACCAATCAAATGAGCGCCTCTCCTCGCCTTTAAATGCCCTGCAGCCGGGGCGCAGCGTCTGATTGGTCTGAGTGATCTCCAGCACCACGGAGAGCGTGTTGGTAGCGGAGACAGTCAGAGCCACTGTGCCTGCAGCAGGTCAATGGACAGCGGGGCGCATCGGAGGACACGACGCGCGTCACCTTGTGGGCCAGCTCCCAGGACAGATTTAATCTGTTCCTTTGTCATTAATAGGAGTAAAAAATTAAGAGGCAGTTACACAGCTGGCTTATCCATTCAGAATACTTTTGATCCACCTGCACTCCTGGTTTGTCATCGCCAAGCAGAGCCTTTGGTGATACACTGTATACTCTCCCAGTGTCTCCACCTCATCCTCCTTACAATAATGTACTCCATCTTTTTAGATCAGGTTAAAAATAAAGACTAAAACAGAGAAATATGGGAAATCACGGGTAAATCCTGAGTGACATACATTTATTTTGTCCGTTTTTTCTTCGTCTTTTCTCTTCCTCTTTTCTTTGAATTAAATGAAATGAGAGAACCAGATATATACTCAGTATCAGATGTTAAGGCTGTTTATTGTTTAATTGTAAGATGTGCATCAAACTTCCAGCTGCTGTCAGGTTAACTTTCCATTATGACAAACGGCTTTAATCTGACATCAGATGTGACGGGACAGTTAATATAGATATAAATGTATATGCTGGTTCAGATGGTTACATTAAATAGTGATTGCTGTGATTGTATATTGCATTAAAATGTGCCTGACACTCTGGAAACCTGCCTCTGAGGCTTTGATGACATGTGCGCACATGTGTGCCTGTCACCAAATTACAGCTGCGTGGGGTGCGCTGCGCCTTGCGCCGAGAATAGACCAGGTTGGAGCTGGCGAGCTTTCAGCGCACTTTTTTGGCAGGAAATTGTCACAGCACCAACATGAATCTGCCGTCAACTCCCCCTGGCGCGCCGTCACACCCATCTCGGCGCAGACGGTCTACCAAATTGTCAAATTGGCAGTGCACGGCAGTGCGCCGCGCGAAATTAGCACTGGGCAGGCTGCGCCAGGCTTGCGCCCCCTGCGCTGCACCACGAAATTAGAGCCCATAATGATAAAACACATAAATAAATTAATTAATTAATTAATTAATTAAAAAAGAAACTAAGTAACTGTGGGAAGCCTCTGGTAAATAAATATTTAAACTGCAGTAAACTTAAGTGTCCACTAGGGGAAAGTTTCGTGGACTGTTGCTGGTCCCCAAGGGCCACAGTAAGATGGGTCGTCAAATAGTCAAATACCTGCTTAAACCTGTTAAGCTTCGTTTGGTCCCTACAACACTTTTTTTTTTTTTTTTTAATTATTATAATTTGTAATAAAAACACTTTTACTTTTTTTTGTTGTTGTTTTTACATTTTTGTTTTTTAAATATTTTTTTAGTCTTATTTAATTTTTATTTTTTATTTATTTTTTGATGCAGCTGTTGGATCTTAGTTAAACTAATATAACACCAAAAATAAACATATATTGGTGCCAACACAAATATATATATATATATATATATATATATATATATATATATATATATATATATATATATATATATATATATATATATATATATATATATATATATATATTTTTTTATTTTTTTTATTTTTTTTTTATTTATTTTTTTCTAGCTTAACTAGAGCAGGTAACTTACTTCATTTACCAGAACCTCATTTTGAGGTGGAGCCTGTTACACTGGTTTGCTGGAGCTGCCAAAAGCTGGAGTCAAGGTTTTCACAATTTAGCAGATAATCCAACCTCCTCACACCCTGTCATTGAGCTGCACACAGATACAATCACTCAGTCTCATATTGAAAAAATAAACTGCTTAGCTAACATGTGGAGAATGATTTTTCAAGTCCAAATTTTTCACCTGTCATAAATCAGCAAATAAGGTAGTAGAGCAACATTTGCACAAGAACTTGTGTTTTCTTGAGTCTTAAAAATGACTATACATATAATTCACTTACTGTAATGGTTTTATCACATTTACTTTGAATGTGACATTAAAGTTATGCCGAATAACTAACCTCAGGGGCGTGGCTCATTGAGGAGGATGTGTCTCTCTTCGCGGGTCAGAATTTCCTCAGAAGCTGCTCTCTTTGGGCTCCATACGCTCCTTTAGAAAACAAAGGATGAAGTCAGAAGACCTTCTACAGTCTATAGAGCTATTCTCGACTCCTGGTCCTCTTTGAATCCAGTCTGGCAGGGAGCTAATGGTTTTATTACATCTAAAAGAGCATGGTATTCTGAGACATATCAAAATGTCTCAGACGTTTTCACTTTACACAGAAAGAGGATCTACTTTCCTTCTTCCCTTTGAAACATGCTAAGCTTGATTTCACATGAGTGGAGTCCACACTTTAAAGGCCTTAAGTTACACAGACTGAGTCAGTGGGAGAAGAAGACACACAGAGAGAACACAGTGGGCAGCACTGGCGGGGGGGGGGGGGAAAGCACTCAGGTCCCACAGCAGATGGTCATATAGCCTCTCTTGAGGTCACATTATCGAGAGCTGCAGAGGATTTCAAATCAAGATTCAACCACTTACTCATGGCTCTGCTTCATGCTGGTCCATCACAGCAGCAGATAATCATCAGAGTTAAAAGACCCTGTTTTTACCCGGAGAAACATGAATTCTTTATACCAACAAGGATGTAAAATCCGGGTCAAAGTGCTGCATGTTCTGGGAAGTACAAAGTGGAGATGCCAGACCTTTAGGGATGCTCTGCCCTGCAGGGGTTGTGATATCAAAAGATCTTCACAAGTGTTCAAGTTCAATGCCAGCCCTCTTATTGCACTGATCAGCTACACTTTATAAATTAGGGCTGGCATGCTGTCAGAACTTCAGCACACAACCTTAAATCACATCTAGTTCTTATTCTTAAATTCTTTTAATCAGTCTTATTGTCTCTGTTTTTTGGCAAAATACCCTGCATATCAGCACAGGGAGGTAAAGAGCCTGTTAGGCCAGGATCCCTAATGATAAACAGTAAAAAGACATCAACTTAAACGGACAACAAGATGCAAACTAAACCAACATCTCAAGCTAGTGTAGCTGGAGATGTTGCCAGTCCACTGATCAACACCAGCACTTCTCTGATCATTTTCTCCCTTTGAAAGTCACCAAATGTTGTGCATTGTCCTCCAGATTGGATTGCTCCTTAGCACTTGTCTGGTGTATCTGGAATTGAACAATAACATATCTGATCTGTTGCCATGACGGAGCAGAGATGGACTGCAGACGCGTCTGGTGTAATTCAGCCGTAACATATTTTACTTTTGATTAAACTAACTTGTCAAGTTCAAGAATTCATCTGCAGATCTGTATCGTTATTCTAAGTACTGAAACAGCACAAGATCACAAGACACGTTTCACTCTACAGCAAGCTATACCAAGGGTCACATAGTATGTTTACATGCAGCTTAAAGGGGACATATCAATTTGAAAACAAGACCTTTCACCCCCTGAATTTTCAAAAAATGAGATATTGTATTTTTTTTCTGATATCCTAGAACAAGATTTGATGCCTCTGAAAATAGATAATTGACATTTGGCCGCGAGATTTCGACCGTCGTGACGACACAAGGATCTTTTCTTTTTATTGGAGTAATCTGATAAAGCAGCTCCTCCTCTGTGAAGTCAGTCACATAACCGCCACCAAGGGATACACCCACCAAGAGCCGACTGACTGAGTGCTGGATGCAGGGACTCTGCTCTGCTGAGCAGCTCGGCTTTACATGGTGAATTAGCAGTTAAAACACTGTAGTTTTAGCAGACGTCGTAATACTTGTCAGACTGTAATATTTGCATGCTTGTTCTGACATGCACTGTGAACCTGGACCACAATAATGCTGCGGTAATAACATAGTGATGAACTGACGGTAGAGGCCATCTTTAGACAACACTTTCAGCATGATGGATAAAACAGACAGAAAAGTGAAGGAGCAGGATGGAGCCCTGTTATAGAAATAGTTTATTGGTGAAGTCTGCCTATATTTCCACGTATAAACTATACATGTTACAGTACTGGTTTGAGGTCGAGGTGGATTTTCTTCCTCCTGAGCTGCAGAACCCTCCAGGTCTGACTTGGGGTCCAATACAAAAGGACGTATCCTACACTCTGCCATTTTATTAGTGCTATCAATGCCTTACGATGAAGTTTTGGCAAACAGCAAACTCGCTCGGTCTGCCTCTTCCAATATGGCGATTTTGTAAATACTGCCATGCTGCAAAAACCGCCCCCCTGGCTCTACCCCCTCCGCCCCTCTGATAGAACTGACCAATCAGAGCACAAAGGGCTGTGACGTTGCGAGGTTACTGGAGGTCATTCTTGAAACGGAGAGTTTCAACAAGATCTTCAGAATGGCCTAAAATGAGGATATTGAGAATGCTATTGTGGTACAATGAAGGAACTAAATGACTAGAAGGCACTATACCTGTCTTGTCCAGAAGCAGCTTTTGGGAGATCTCCACTGAAGTAGAGTTAAGTCAATCAAATGGTGTTTTGGTGAATGCTATGCGCAAAAGTGGAGCAAAAGATGCACATTTTGTTGAAAGACAGTCAGCAGATTCAGCAGGTTGAGCAGCACAAGTTGAACACGGTAGTTTGAGATGATCGTAACAACGGTACTGTTGTCCTGTCGTATGCGCTTTGAGCGAAGCTGAGTGTGACGTCAGCGTTTCCACTGAAAATGCCGGCTTACTGTTTACACGGCAACGGTGTCGGCGGCATGTCAGAAAAATCCCACTCTGGAGGCCGTATTCAAAATTGTGCGTTTTAGGTTAGATGAAATGCTCTTTCCGAGTAAACACAACAAAACGTTTGCGTTTCACCCGTCGTTAAAACCCTGAGTCAGACTGAGACCAGACTGAGCATAGCTTTATCAACACTTCCAGATAATGGTGTTGCTATCTGTCTACAGTTGGATTCTGCAGGACTCGGCATGTCACTGTTTACCTCAGCATTCAGAGTGTGCACATTTCACCCAGAAAATGAAGTTGATGACCTTGACAAATGGGGTAACTGCTCTTCAACACAAATAAACACCATATGATGTAATTAACATGTTTAGTATGTAAGAAACATAGAGAGCTACAGCTGCATCCATCTCAGCAATCGTTAGAATGTTACGTCCTCTTTGGGTGAACCAGTTCCAGTTAAGATCCAGTGGAGATGTAAACATTTATGGGTCTAATCATCATGCTGGTTTTAATGCTGTGGTTGGAGCCTTACAGTCATGAAAAACCAGCAAGCTAGCTGACAACGTCAGCTGACAATCAAGCCGTGTTCTTCTCTTGCTCCTGCTACTTCCTCTTTTTCATCTATCTTCACGTTTATAGCAGAAACCAGAACAGAGGTCCAGATTTTTCAAAGACCACCTCTGAGTACTTCAGCCTCCTGCAGCTTCTTGTTAACATTTTCTGTGTGTTGCTGTTGGTCCTTTGAAGACTTTTGGATAAAACCAACTCAAGAGCCAGTGGGGGTGACTTTTACAAGAAAGGTCTCATACAAGTAGAGAAACAGGTTTGATCCATTCAAGTCAATGTGTCAACTTACACTGGATCTGTTTTGTTGCAGTCCATCTGTGTGGTTGGTCGGCATGTCACAGCTAATACTCAGCCATCCCATTTTTGCCGGAGCTGTGACGCATAAATTCAGTGGAGGGAAGATCAAGCGGGACAGGAAGCTGTGACCAGAAACTACCTAAAAACAGACTTTCAAAATATAATAAACTGTGTCAAAATCAGTTTGTATTCATCTTGACTACGATGAAAAAACTGACATAATGAGTGGCGCCAGACCAGGAGTCAACAGGTTTGAGGTTTTACAGCCCAACATGAATGAAGAGAGACTTATCAATGGAGTGGGAAAAGCAGGAACTCCTCAGTCTGTGACTCCAGCTGTCTGTCAGTCATACAGCTTGTTGGACTGAATGCACAGCCGGAGTGAGTTGACAAATGTAGATCCTGGCTGGCGGAGTTCACAAAACAAAAACTGAATTTCATAAATTGAACAGAACTGGGACTGACATAATTGGCTTCCAGGAAACACAAATCAGCTCTGATCGAAACACATGAAGTGGGTTATGCTCGAAGGCTGAAATTTCTGTTTGTACGAAAAAAAAAAAAAAAAAAAAAAAAAAATTGTATTCCCAAAACCTGGTTTATTTCACACTTCAAAGACACAAATGCTTTATAATTCTCAGCGTATTAAATTTATAATTATTTCCTCCAAAGGGGCTAAATTGTTAATAGTAAAAGAAGTGCTTGGATAATAACTCTGGCATGAATATAATAGAAATCACTCTTTAAATAGCATGTTGCTCTGGGTTACATGCTGCTTTGTGTCTCTGATAAGGAACAAATTACCGCTACCAGACGTGGTAAAAGTCTTCAGAGAGCTTGAACAGTAATATTCATGGAGCACCGACAGATTGAAAATCACTGGTTTCCCAATTTTTGTCTCTGCTGAGAAGAAAAACGGCATCAGAGTTGACAACCCAGCTGCTGTGTTTCATATCAAAAGAACAATGAGGAAAAGAGATGAGTGAGATTCGAGTCAAGCTTCCTCTGGACACCCTGCTGCTGAGCAGAAAGTGAACAAAAATAGACAAACTGGCACTTCAGAGCATATCAGAAGACACAAACTTTCCACAAATCTCCATCACCACCAGAGATGAATCAGCCAAACTCAGAGAGTGTCATGGAGCTTGATCAGGCTGCTGGGGAAAGAGTCAAAACTGAAAAATCCAGCACCTCATCTGTAACTTAAGCATCAGCTGACCACCCTTACATTTTATCAGTAAAGACGGTATTTTACGTCACTTCCCCTCCAGGACACGCCCACTTCATTCGTACTGAGTGTCAAAGCAAACCTCTCTTAGCATTGTAGAGAGCGGCAGTAAACATAGCGAATCAAAAAAGTGGAATATGACATGAAATAAAGGATATTTGGACTTGACATTAAGCTATCAAAGAGCAACGTGCACGAACATTGACACGTGGCCAGAAATGTGCTGGAGTTCACCCTTATTTCCGATTCCGTTGCTAGGCGCTGCCCAAGTAGCTGCCTGTTGCAGCAGCTCTCTCGTCTTTGTCCGTTTCTTGTACTTTTTTTCGTCTCTTTTTCGTCATCTTTGTATTTGGAGTTGATCATTACTTTGTATGGTTCATTGTTGGTCATGGACACCAAACTTTTTGTGGCTTCAGTGATATTTTTACTACTTTTCTCCTGTGTTTGTCTGGAGATCCTACATGTAACCATGGCTGCATTGTTTACATGTGAAATTGGCTGTTAGCAGCCTGTAGCATGTCAATGCTAACTAGTGTAGGGCTTGATGATTTCCCTCGAGCTGAGGAGGAGGAGGTGAGGACGACGTGCTGGTTCTCGGATGTGAGCTGGGAGGTGACAACGTGGACCTGTCCTTCCATCCATCGTTGTTGGGAACGTGGGATCTCGCTCCGGGGGATGGATGAGCTAGCTGTGCTAACCCAGCGGCATCGTGCTGTTCAAGGACGTGACTGACGGAGCTGACATCGGACGCCGACCCCACATGGAGGAGCTTCGCCTGCTGTGAGCAGACAGGATCCAGGAGACAGAGACTGAACAGACTGCTGGGGAGGCTCAGTCCTGGACCCTGTGGAGGTGGAGACTGGCTGGGCTGGAGAGTGGTGAACGAGTGGTGGACGGGATGTCGTCATCTAATTTCTTATGGACTTTTTTGCACTTTCTATACACTTTCTTACTTTTGTTTTCTTAAATGCAGCGGTGACTTCTGAATTTCCCCTGGGTGATAAATAAAGTATTTTCTATTCTATTCTATTTGGGAAAAGTGAGTTAGCCTGTAGTGATGGAAAAAAAAAAAAACGTTCTTTTCAGTGAACTGAACCATTAGAATCAGTTCAGTAAAATGAGTCGTTCAAAAGATTTGTTCACCAATTGAAGAGGCCATTTTAAATTGTTTCTTAAAGAGCAAATCAACTACAGATCTTTTGAAGTGCTTGATCATAGGTGGAGTTTAGTTTATTAGGGCAGTCAGTGCAGGTGTGGGGATCAGTCTTTAGTTACATGCAGGGTGAGTGGAGCGTAAGCCAAATGTTTTTTGTGACCGAGTGATGGAAAAAAAAATTGGGGGGGAGGGGGGATTTTGTGTTGGGTTGGACAAATGAGATTCCTAAGAAATGAAAGACAAAAAATGAAGCTTGCACCCATAAAATAAATGGACCATGGACTAGATTCGTGAGTAATGGATTTATTTTTGATAAGTTGAAAAGTGGACAGACGTTGGGACAGCAGCTAAGGCTCCTCTCATTCAGGTGGCTTTTAAACACATGGCAGGATCTGCCACTACACCAATCATTTAGAGCTTATCCGCAGCTCTGCCTGTGAATCAGGATTTAACAAGCTGAATCATGGTGCAACCACAGACTGTAAAAAAAAAATTGACATCATCTTGCGCGGCTTGAAGTGATGTTGCCACAAAAACTGCTCCCCCTGGTGACTGGCTGCGGTATAGGTCAAAAAATCCATCTCTCCAGTCATTCCACATTATTTTTCATTTGACCTGTTTAAAAATATATAATAAGAACACCTAGACTTCCACTCCTCAGCTTCAGTCACACACAGTTTTCTGCCTAAAACACCATCAGTTTAGATCGTTGTTAGTGGATGTTGAAAGAGTCAGCTGATAAAACGTATTTATAAGCAGTTTGTAACTTGAAAGCAGTGAAAAAAAAGCAGTGTCTCCCCTTGGTTTACAGCTGCGATGGCGGTGGCGGTGGTGGTGGCTGGGGTGGGGAGGGCAGGAAAGCAAGTATTACATCTTCACAGAGGGAGATGTTGGGGGCAGGATTAAATGACACAAGGCTCCCAACCCACTCTGACCTGTTGGTTTGGTCAGAAAATATCACTGACATGAAAGGGAGAGGAAGGACGGGCTTAGACCACTCTGAGAGTAAGAGAGAGTGACAGAAGACGGGAGACGGGAGAACGCAACAGGAGCTGAAAAATGAACAAATGTTTTCAGAAAGTGATTCGGCTCAGTTCTTTCACTCAGGTGATTCATTCATGAACGTTACATCACTCTTAGCTTCAGTTTGAGTTAGTTTACAAATTATGTCGAGCACACACCCTGCACATAATGGCTCAGACAAAAATGTTTTGGTCATGAAAATTATACTTAAAGGAAAAATGATAACATTTAGAGAGTAATTTAAGGAACAAGTTAACACTAAAATACAGCATGAATTAACGTTAACCAGGGTTCCTACACCTCAAGGCAAGTTAAATTTAAGGAACAAGTTAACACTAAAATACAGCATGAATTAACGTTAACCAGGGTTCCTACATCTCAAGGCAAGTTAAATTTAAGACTTTTTAAGACTTTTTTAATGACGTTGGAAATCAAATTTAAAAACAAGTCAACAACGAACCACAATTGCAACAAACAAAACTAACAAAACAAAAACACCACATGAATTACCTGGGTTGGAGGTAATTTTACCCCAATGTTTATTTTACATAAAACATCACTTTTTACCTTTTTTTTTAACCCCATTTTTACTTGTTTATGCCTATTTTGCCCCCTATTTTCATCTTTTTTGGCCACTGTCACAACCATTTTTGTAATTTTTACATGGTTTTTGAAATTTAATTTCAAATTCAATTCTCAATTTTGCTGCCATAATCAATTTTCCTAAATCACTTTTGGATTATTTTTTTTTGCCAATTTTTCTCATTTTTTTTCACCCTAGGTAGAACCAAGACATGGGTCTGCTTTAAAAGTTCCTGGTGCAACCACATCACCGTTTTGTTAGATCCACTATTGTGATTATGCAATGTTGCCACAAGAGTAAATCAGGATATGATTTAGAAAAATGTCACTTATTTTTATTTTTTTTTTACTTCAAACTAACATAAATCCTACCAATGTGTTCACATTTTTAAGACTTTTAAAATTTGGATTGAAGACGTTTTAATGCCAATTCAGGCCTTGTCTTTAGAATTATGAATTCAATGCCTTTTGAGACTTTTCAAAGATTTGTGGGAACCCTGGTTAACTGACAAAAAATAGGAGCCGCAAATCCAGCTTTTGTCTGGATTGTTTCTGTATATTGCAGCAATTCTAAAGATCACTCTGAATGCTTTTCAAACATGTTCATTCAATCAATCAATCAATCAATCAATCAAACAGCTTCTCCCCATTGTTAATTTTGTGTCAGAGTTTAGACGATATTTGAGCCGACGCTGCCACTCATCTCCCTCTTTCTGCCACTCAGTGGATGTAACCGCAGTGACAGTGTCTGGTGACATCTCGGGTATGTCCTCTTTTGATCAATTTTTAAGTTAATACAACCTAAAAAACCACAGGCTAACATTTCACACTGATGACAGCTGATGTCCCTGTTTTACAACAAACAAGCCAAGACATTCTACGTGCTGCATTGTTTACAGTTCAATCAGCGACTGAAGAAGGAAGCACGAGTTTCAATCAAAAGCACATTTTCTCCTTCCAGATGTACGTCTGCAAAATAAAAGCTGTCACTTCACTGGAGGAGAATCTGTTTATCCGTCTCTGATGGGTCTCAGCGTTACTGCAAATAGTTACAGAGAGCCTTCACTCAGGCTCATTTCAGCTGCATGAACCTGAAAAAGACAGATTTTCATCTGATTAAAAAGGAACACTGGGTTCAAATTCTACTGAATTATGCTTAAAATATGTTTAAAGAGCGGTTACAGAATTTTCCATATTTTAAACAGCGATATAAATAGTAATAATAATAATGATAATAACTTGAATTTAAATAGCCCCTTTCAAAAAAAACCCAAGGCGCTAAACAAACAGAAATAAACACATTAATGGCCCAAAGCCTCCATGAAAAAGTGTCTCTCCAGTGCAGACTTAAATGAGTGCAGTGTTTGTAACTGATCAATCAATCAATCAATCATTCTTTATTTATATAGCGCCAAATCATAACAAATGTTATTTAAAGACACTTTACAAAAACATTTCGAGGTCTAGACCCGTAAATGTTAATAAAATTTTATTAGCAGAAACCCAACATCAAGACAAGATAAGGAGTCTTATCTTATCTTAATCCACCATGAGTACAGGACTTTGCAGCATTTAGCAAGTTACAATGGCAAGGAAAAACTTCCCTTTAACAGGCAGAAACCTCGGACAGAACCAGACTCATGTTAGACAGACATCTGTCTCGACTGTGTTGGGGTTAGAGAGAGACAGATAGAGGACAGAGAGTGGAAGAGAGAAGGGGGGGGTTGATGAATATCAAAGGGGAGAGAGTCCCACAGGGTTGAAGCAGCTACACTGAAAGCTCTGTCACCAAGGGTCCGCTTTGTGTTTGTGGGTACTGAGAGGAGCTCGAGGTCTACAGACCTCAGGTTCCACTCCGGGGAGTAGTCCTCGAGGAGATCTGACAGGTACTGTGGGGCTAGGGCACGGAGAGCTCTATAGGTGAGGATGAGCAGTTTGTATTTAATGCAGAACTTGACAGGGAGCCAGTGGAGCCATTTGAGGGTGGGGGTGATGTGCTGCCAGGGTTTGGTGCGAGTGAGCATGATGATGAGTGATGGCCAGAGTCGGGAAATGTTTCTGAGGTGAAAGAAGGCTGATTTGGTTATGCATTTTATGTGGGACTAGTAGAGTCCAGGATGACACCCAAGTTGCAGACCTCAGGGGATCGAGAGATGGAGCAGCCATCCACCTGGAGAAGAAAATCTCCGACCTTCTGAAGCTGCGCCTTGGGACCCATGACCATGATGATGATGATGATGATGATGATGATGATGATGATTTGATTTATTTCGGTCATGTCAGCACACTTATACAATATCACACATTTTCAATAGATCACATTGTACATGTCCGAAAGGGAAGACGGGAGAAGCAGAGCTTATCTAGTCCCTTCCCCATTTCCTCAATATTTAGCGTCTTTTCACATATCATCAGATTATTATGAATTTTGATTCCATTTACAGATGTATGACATAATTCTTGATTGTCTTTTAGTGTCCATATTTGATCGTTACTGTCCATCACTTTTCTTACAACATCACTTCATTCACAGTCATTGTTTTGGCACCATGAGCTCTGTTTACTTGGTGTTGAGTTTGAGTAGGTTGGTGGTCATCCAGGTTTTTATTTCATGAAGGCAGTTGACTATGGATTGTGGAGGGAGCAGAGTGGTAGGTGTGGTGCTGAGATAAAGTTGGGTATCGTCAGCATAGCAATGGTAGTGTAAACCATGGTGGCGGATGATCTGACCGAGCGGGATCATATAAATGGTAAAAAGGATAGGACCGAGCACCGAAGCTTGTGGGACACCATGGTTAACTGGGGCTGGGTGGGAGGTGGATCCATTACTGGAGACAAACTGTTGCCTGTTGGACAGGTATGAGTGGAACCAGGAGAGTACAGAACCAGTCTGAGGTGGGTGGAGAGGCGGTTGAGGAGGATGGAGTGGGAGACAGTGTCAAAGGCTGCAGAAAGATCTAGCAAGATCAGGATACTGATGCGGCCTGCATCAGCAGCCATAAGCAGATCATTGGTGATCTTGATCAGTGCAGTCTCCGTGCTGTGGTGGGCTCTGTATCCCGACTGTAGGAGTTCGAAGAGCTTGTAGTTGGACATGTGCTGATGGAGCTGTGCTGCAACTGCTCTTTCCAGGGTCTTGCTGAGGAAAGGTAGGTTGGAGATTGGCCGGTAGTTGGCAAAGTCATCAGGGTCCAAACCTAGTTTCATCAGAATGGGGGTTACAAAAGTAACAGTGCTGGATGTTCATATTAAACTTATGCAGATATCAAATCTTGACGTATTCGAATCCATCTGTAAACCCCAGTGGCGTGGCGTTGGGATTTTTTTTGAGGAAGCCAAGTGAGACAAAGCCTCTACTCTGTATGTCTTTTAGGGAGTGTGTGGGTTAAAGACTATGTTGCAGCTTGTATATCGCTATTTCATGTAACGGAACGACCTGTTAGAGCGCCCAGAGAGCGCTCATTTTACTTACTTTGAACACAGACACACACCCTTTCACTCTCCCACTTTCACTCATTCACACACGTACATTGTCCTCTTGACTTAGCTTGAACATCTTATTAATTCATTCAACCACCCACTCAAACACACAACCGGCCGCTTCATGCACACTGCTAATGTGCTAACCTCCCTGATTTCATTCAGTGGCTCGATGATGATGATACTGGGATTTGATTGGTGTAAGGCCAAATATGGGGTGGCTTCCCTTGACACAGTCTTGGCCAATAACAGGTGAGCAGTGTCATGACTGCGGCCTCATCTGATTGGTTAATCATTCACCAAGGGACGCCAACTCACCTTGGCTTCCTTGCGGACAACAGCATGCAGTATCATATTTTCACCACGCATTCGCCACAGAACATTTATGAGGGCGCTGTTTTACACATTGTAAAATGCTCAATAACTAGAGGAGAGAAATAAGGAGGAAATGCCAGTGACAAAACACAGAAGAATTATTGAAAGTGTTAAAAAGGAGTATTTTCATTAATTCACACCTACAGTCTAAAAAATGAGAGGAGGCATGGCTTCCCTTGGCCTCCGGGAGAAAACGCCACTGGTAAACCCCTTGTTTGAATATCACTTAATGATGTCATCACATAACAATCCACTAATTGGCTCAAGACAAATCAGAAAAGCAGGACTCAGACACCAAGGTATGCCCATAGCTTCGCCCCTGATAGGCCTCCAGAGGGCTGGCCAATCAGAGGGAAGGGGGTATGTGGAGCAAGGAGTCTTAAAGAGACGGCAGCCAAAACAAAGAGGCTGAAATAAGAGTTTTCTAAAACACCAGAAAAAAAGGAATTGATTATGCCACTACAGGGGCACCAGAGAGACAGTACAAAAAAACAAACAAAAAATTCTCACACACAACACCTGTCTTCAAAATATCAGTCACACTTTTTAATTATTAGTGTGCAAATTAATTCACAAACTATCAAATCCTCTATCTTCTTGGTCCAACCTGAAGCTGAAAAACCTTCTCTGAGGAGCTCAGAGTCCTGCAGCCATCAGTGTGCCTCTGTGCTCTTGCAAGCATGCAAGGGTAAATGACAGCCACTTTGGCTAAAATGGACCCATTTACCATTAACCCAGACCCAGCTCATGCAAATTTACCAGTCGGCTGCCTTACTGACTGATCGACCTTCGATAAATAGCTTCAGTGGTTCATTGGATTCTTAAACCGGTTGGATGGATGGAGAGTGGTTTGCAGATTGATGTGAGTTTACTGAGTCTGAGTGCTCTGAGTATCTCTGTTGTTCAGAATTTCAAAAGAAGCCTTTTTATGGTTGTATTGGTCAATTTCTGCGTGACACACAGAAAAAAAACAGAAAACTAATCAAGTGGTTATGTCTCATTTCAACAAAATGTGTCTTATTAGACTTAATATGAGCTGCAGTTGCTGACAAGTCCAGAAAAAATGTCAAGATATTAGAGACAAATCTGATGCCTGAATTACTATGAAAAAGTATGCCAGTGGAGTGGTGAGAAATGCTTGTCAAATTTCTTAGACTCAGGATAATGTCTTTTAATATCTTGAAATAAGACATTTTTATGGTCTTGTCAGTGAATCAGGCTCATATTAAGTCTTATTACAATTTTTGCGCTTAATAAGACATAACCACTTGCTTAGGTTTGAGTTTTCCACTATGATTTTTTTTCTTTTCTTTTTTCTTTTTGATTAAAGGAAAGGGGAGTTTTATTTTTCAAACATTACGTCATAACTTTTCAAAGATAATATTTTATACTTCCATTTGTTTACTTTTCGTGTTCAATCCTTTGCTGTGGACATTGGCCCGCGTCTTTCAATCTTTCATGGGGATTGGTGCAGATTAGGATGCAGAGATGAGCCTACAGCAGTGTTCTTAGGTGACTTGTGAAACATGGGTACTAGGGCCAGTTATGACGTACGCCTGATCAGGTATTGATAAATGTGAATCGTAATTTATATTACATCCAAGTCTAGGTTCAGCTTGCAGAGCTCACAGAATTTGCGACGTGGAGGGACAACTTGTAGGAAAAACACAGAGACTCTGCTGTGCTGGAGATCCACTCCACAGATGGAAAAGTGGCGTTAGAGAGAGTTTGAAATGCAAACACACCTGCAAGGAAACCGCTGCAGCCATCAGCAGTGTGAATGTGACAAACTAAAATACAGTTTTAAACTAACAAGGGTTTGATTCCAGCTCCTACAGTCACATGCCAAATTGTCCCTGAGCAACACACTGAACCCCAAATTGTTCCCACTGTTGGTCAGTGGTGTGTGAATGCTGAAACTGTGGTTCCTACTGTAGCTGTACGATCAGTGTGTGAATGTGGTGTGGACAGGTGAGTGAGACAAGCAGTGTAAAGTGGTCAGTAAGACTACAGAGAAAAAGAAAACAGTTAAACAACTTAAATTATTGCTTCAATTGGTCACACCTAAATAAATTAAGTTCTTTGAAATGAAGTTCAATCTACACAATTGATTAAGTCAAATAAACTTAAAAAATGTTATTCTTTTTAAATCAACATTTTGCATCAGTCCAACTTAAGGTTTTCTGTTGTTTCAACTCAATAACCTCAAAAGCAAAAGTAAAATCTGACAAGGTGTTTTCACACTTAATAGCACTGTAAAAATGTGACAAGTTGAGCCTACCTAAAAGAATATAGGAAAACAATTGCACTAACAAGGTTAGTAAATATAACTAATAGCCATAAGTTGAGTTTACTTTACAGCCTAATGAATTGACTCATTTCAAACCATGAGTGAGGAGGGAATGCAGTGGATATTAGACCCCGCTGTACATTAAGCTGTTAACCTGCCAAGAGCACAGGTTTTCTGTGCTCTGCATGGCATGGACTTGCTGTCTGTGCCCTGTGGCATGGACCATGTACCTTTAAGTGTGTTAAATGTTTTATATGTTAATAAATGAGATGTGTTGATGGTCTAAATTTATGAACATAAATGACAAACTGAGTTTTGTCTTCAGTTATATTCAAATTACCATTACTGAGAGTATTTTAATTGGAGCCCTCACTGCCTGTTACAGTTCTGGGCAGAACTAGCAGGTACTCGCTGGACCCAAAAGCAAGGTGGAGGCAAGGAAGCAGTTTTAAGAGTCTTTATTGTACAGAGAGCGTAATGGAGAATGAGAGTCCGGTTTGTAAACAGCTCTCTCCTGAGAGCGCTGAGCACAGAGAGTTGTGGCTGTGGAAGGTGGCAAGGACTGTAGCAGTGGCTCGAGCGAGGCACTAGGACAAAGCAGCAAAAAGACAGGATCAGAATAAAACTTTCACAGGAAAAGATACTCAAAAACGTGAGGTCGGTATACTCACACATACTCACAAGAGAGACCAAACTACCACGTAGCAGGACAGAATCCACTGGCGCCGGTCCACACCTGAAGAGCGTCTTAAGAAGCCGGCACCTGATTGCAGATCCGCTGCAGCCATGCAGGCTGCAGCCACGGGAGAGAGGAACAGGGAGGGGAGGGGGAAGGAGAGGAGCGCTCCCAGAGCACAGCAGATTCACCACACTGCCGTGGCGCACAGGCCGCCACAATAAGCAGCCTATGGCGTGGAGCACAGACAGCTAGCTGGTCCGTGCCATGGAGCACAGACACACTGTCCGCACATGGTATCTTAATGTGCATCAGAGTCTCATATCCACAGTGTTCCCTCCTCACCCACGGTTTTTCTTTTTGGGTTTTGCAGATCATTGAGTTGAAACAACTAAAAACTTTAAGTTGGATTGATGCAAAATGTTGATTTGAGAAGAATTAAAATATTTAGTTTATTTGACCTATTAAGTTGTGTCAATTGAACTTGTTAATTTCATTTCAAAGAGTATAATTTATGTCGGTGTGACCAATTGAAGTTGGTCCAACTACTTCTTTTTATTAGTTGTAGCAACGCAGAATTTTAAGTTGATATGATCCTCAAAAATACAGTGGAAAACTTGACTAAAACATATTCAGTTAGATTAATTAAAAAAAAAATCACTTCAACTGATTGAAGATTCCCTTTTTACAGTGTAGAAAAGGGCTGTATAAATACTGGTCCATTTACCATTTACCACACTCATATGACCTAATAATTCTCCACCTTCGACAGATTTTCGTTGGTGCACCACACTTGACTCCAACATGAAACTTTTGCACACAAACACAGAGCTGGCATGGGATTTGAGTGTTCCCTACACCCACATTCAGATTGATACGTCCATTTTTCAGCTTTTTTTTTTCGCACATGAGATAAATTAGGGCCAATGAGACCAAACCATTGGTGCTAAAGTGTCAAACTGTGATCTCTCCTCTCTTGTTCTGTCTCATATTTCAGCATGTGGAAATGTTTCTGATCACACAGAGATCTTTGAATCTCTTCATCATTGTGTTACAGCAGAGAGCGTAAGCTTTAGTGTTCTGTCAGGATTAGCAGTTCAGAGAGTCAGATAACTTTATCTCTTTGTGTTTCTGTCGGTGGTTTCACTGAAAAAAGAATATTCTAACATTAGCTCCCTGAATAAAATCCTTTAGTCTCTTTGTAAACCCAGATCTGTAGCTCTGAAGTTTGGATCTGTGTCACCAGGATCAGTTATTACAGATCACAGGTACCCCATCAGTCATGCTGTCTCTCAGCTGGAAGCTACTTAATGATAATAAATGACACATTCCTGAACACTTTTAATGTGCCGTTATTTCAATCCTGGAGAGAGAAAAAAAAACACTATTTAACACAGCGAGCAGACCTGGATACTGTCAGAGCCACTTAGCATAGTTCCCTGTTCATTATCGCCGCTCATCAGCGTGACATCACAGATTAGAGGACTGCACACCTGCTGGCCACTCTCTGACGCCTGCTTTACGCGGCGCTGAGTGTGAAATTAATATCGACCTTTTCAGCAACACTTTTCATTAATGTGACATATGTGGACCAAACTGTTCAACACTGAGTGACCTCAGCACTTTGTCAGACACGGTTCATCTCTGTGTCTAGGTATTAACACACAGAGACCATCATGGAGAGACGCAGACTTTAATTACTCTCTAAAGTGCCAAAACTCTTACAGCAAGATGCTGATGTCTGATACGTAACCCGGGTAGATGAATGTACTCTCTTAATAAATCTGAGTGCTCACTTTATAATCATACAGTGTTCTTACTGAACATGTTAAACTTGAATAAAGTATTTAGCAACAGGAGGCTGCATCAAGATACATCAGACATTCACCTGACTATTGGGGAGTAGCTGATCAGGCTGTGGTCTGTTCCACTGCCTCCTTGTCCGATGCACAGCAGCGCCTAACTGGGTGGAAATTTGGTCAGGCTTCAAAATCAGTGAACTCAGAAATCAGGTCAGAGCTCACACTGCATATGCTTATGGTCTGTTCAAACTTAAAAGTCTATCAGCAAAATGAAGAGCCAGGTTACGTTAGCTCTGCTTGGTGAGGTTGGAGTTGGTAGTTGAGCACTGGTAGGACATAACCAGGACTCACTACGGACACGTCTAAGAGCACCGGGCTTGGAAGTGCAAAATACTGCCGGCCACTAAACGACACTTCAAACTGAGTTTACAAAGTTTGTTTGTTGTCACCTTTCAAACATTAGCACAACATAGCTACAAGAAAGTAGATAACAGGGCTTCAGAGTGCGACCAATTTGGTTGCATATGTGACCAAAAAATTTCAGTGCAACTAATATTTTTTCTTGGTTGCACTGGTGCATCTGACATTGTCGGAGTTATTTATTTATTTTTTTTTTTTTTTGCAAGCGCATCATCTCTCTGTGTTCTCCTGTGACTGAACTCACACTCAGGGAAGGATCACACCATGGTTTAAACCAATAAGAGACAGAGAGCAGGTTGCTCTTTTTCTCTGATTGGCTGTATGAACCTGGCTGATTGGCTGAATAGCTTTTATTTGTTCTAATGATGCACATGTCACAACATAAATACCTTGTGAGTTGCGGAGAAAACCTTTATCTCTATTTCCTGGCTTATATCCACAGGTTTTTATTTACTTTAAACTTCATCCTGCAGCATCCAATGGGCGGGACAAAGCCCAGCGTTTATCCAATGACCGTCCAGTTTCCACAGTGGAACAACCCACTCGACGCTTCCCCGCTGAAGTCAGAAGACACCCAGCGTCCGACTGTGTTAAAGCGCTGAGACGCTGTGGGGATGAATGAGAACTAAACAAAAGATGAAGGAATTTTAGCGCAGATTTTGTCAATGAAATGTACACACAGCAGAACATATCACCACGTTTTTTTAGGGACATTTTAGGGGAAGCTGAGCTTCCCTTGCAGTCTTAGAGCAATCGCCACTGAACATGAACGAAGGGAGACTTACCAATGAAGTGGAAGTGAGGGAACTCCTCGTTCTTGGGACTCTAGCTGTCCAGTGTCCTGAACACACAGCCAACATTTAACCGAGTGGAGCCGAACCGACGACACATCTGGTGTATCCCTGGTGTTGGAGGTCATATTTTCTATTCGTCATCCACCTGATTGTTTGGTTCTTCAAGTAACCCAGCTAGTCACGTTGCCTTTTTGGGTTAACCTTTAAATCATTAAATGAGGTAGTTTTCTCATCAAAAACCTGTCATTTTTTCATCATTTTGCTTCAAAAAAGCTCCCTGTACCTTATTGAGCAGCTTTGTTTTGAAATTACGTCCCCAACATTTTTTATTTATGACATTTGATGATGTTCTGTTCATTTTTTTTTTTTTTTTGCTTTTTAAATTCCTGCTCGCTCTGAAATGCAGTCAATCAGTTTTTTTTTCCTCATGGTGTATTTCCTTCAGGCACATACTCTTGACTATTTTTTGCCTATTTTTTTTTTTCTAGGTGCATTTAAAAAGATATGCCAAAATATGTTGAGATGAATCAGAGCGTCTGGTGAGCGTCCTGCTCTGTCTTTGCTTTGTGCGGTCCACTTTTCAGCTGTTCTTCAGTGACAGCTGTTGGGAGAGAAGAAGAATGAGGAGGGACAAAAGCTCAGTCTCTGACTCACTCACCACATAAAGCACAGAGCTCTATGAGGAGTTTAGAACCTGAGGGTCCACTACAGAGCAGGAGGATGGAGACCCTCTGTGACCTTTACTGAAAGTGGTTTGAGTGTTGGTATGAACCTACGATTGTTGAGGTTTACTTTTCTTCCTGTCTGACTGCAGGCTTTGTACGCTCTGTGTTTGTCTAGCCTTGTATCTCACAGCATGATTTCTCTGTGTTTGTTGAGTCATTTCACATCCCAGTCTCCTTCGCTTTGCATTCACATATTCCCTTGATGCCATGACGCTTTTCTGTCTTTCTTTTCTAAAAGGATTTTCCGTTTCTTTTCACGCTTTCAAAAGCAAAGGTGGAGGAGCAGCACGTGACTGTATGTAACTTACAGGTGAGCTGGAGAAAACAGTGAGCAGAGCACCTGCTGGCTGACTGCCTGACTGACTGCCTGACTGACTGCCTGACTGACTGACTACCTGGCTGATGTGAGCGCCCGTGTTTCCTGCCAGATCAGGCTTTGTTCTCACAATGTCACCATAACCCTGGATCCTGCTAATCTCTTTCATGGATGTATTGGTGCTGATTAATTCCAAAATTTATGCAAAAACAAACAAAAAATAATCCCAAACTGTCATGAGCTAGACTCCCTGGAGCACTGAGCAGAAATTCATCACAGCTGCCTACAGATAAATATAAATAGATACCAACACAAATCGTGTCCTGGTGTGTTCAGAAGGCTTCATATAAAACGTGTGTGATAAAAACAACGTTACAGTGTCATCAGTTAACAGTTAACAGTAACAACTGCTTAAAGAGTAAAAAAAGGAAAACTAATTATCTAAACTAATGAAATTTATTTTAAACAGAAATGTTTTTAAAAAATCTATTTTAAGACTCAAAAGCTTGATTTGATATGACACCAGTTGTTCCAAAAGAACACAAGATGTTTCTCTGTTTCATGCTGAATTAAAAAAACAACAACAACAAATTATTTAAAAAAACAAAACAAAACAAAACAAAACAAAAAAACAACAACAACAACAACAACAATACTTTAATTTCTGGCGTCTTTCCTCTGAGTATCTATAATCTTTGTTTATCTTCAAAAATATGACTATAATAGGAGAGACAATCTATATAACTCTTTTAAAACATGGGTTGACAAAGTGCTGAGACAGTTGAGCAAAAATGAGCAATTATAGAAGACAAAGAGCTCAGCTGTGTCTAAGTAAAGTGAGATGGAATCTAAAGAGGATAAGTTTTGAATACATAAGTAGTTAAGTAAATAAACAAATATTAATAAATAAGTAAATAAATAAAAATAAATAAATATAAACAGATCAGTAAACAAGTTAATATGAATAAATAAATAAATAAATATAAAAATAAATAAATGAATATCAATATAAATAGATACGTAAATGAATACATAAATATAAATAAAGAAATAAATAAAAAGATAAATAAATATAAAAATAAATAAGTATCACTACTAATAGATAAGTAATTAAGTAAATAAAAAAATGTGTTTTGTTCAGCTAGCTTCCATGCATGCTAACACAGCACAAACATTTAACATTTATCACTGTAGTCCAATAAACTTTGAAATGTCACTTCCAACAGTCATTTCAATAATTTACACACCAAGTTCAACAAGTGTTACAAACAGTAGCTACTTATAGGAAGTCACATCGGGCCTAGCAGCTTAAATATACCTGGCTCAACCTAGCGCTGTTGCATTTTGAGTGTGTATGTCAACTCACACCAGCTGCATGTTCAGTTCAGCAAAGCTGCATGACTGAGAGACAGCTGGAGTCACAGACAGAGGATGTTGGGCTGTAAAACCACAAACCTTTTGACTCCTGGTCTGGCTCTGCTTATTATATCTGTTTGTTGTTGTAGGCAAGCCAAATACTTTCTGGTTTGACATGGTTTGTTTTATTTTTAAAGTCACTGTGATTTTAGGTAGTTTCCTTGCAGTACTTCCTGTCCCACTCAACCTGCCCTACAGTGAATTGATACACCACAGCTCCAGCATCCAGCAAAAACAGGATGGTTGCGTATTAGCTGCAACCTGCTGTAGCCTGCCTGCTATAGAGTGGATCCAGTGTAAGTTGACGCATTGATTTGAATAGAAACCTCTCTGATCCGGTGCCCTGAAGGAGCGGAGAATCTGGTGTATTTCAGCTCAAAGATCAAGTTCTTTAAATGACAGCATTTCAAGATTTAGCGCAACAACGTGAGAACAAGTTTCTACATCCCCAATCCACCCCTGAAACCATGGCCCAAAATGCACACAGTTAACATTACATAAAATCTAATAACACATCTAGTTAACCTTCTTCATGTTAATGTATATTTCTCAGCTGATTCGAGTATGCCATCTTGTTTTGTATGGGTGCGCAATAAACGTCAGGATAATGTGTCATGCCAAATGCATCAGTGTGGCCAAGGACAGAAGGACAGGGCGCATTTGAAGGCTGCAGTTGAAGGAGTGTTCAGCATAGGAAAGCATTGTATGCTGCTATGGTGCCATCTGGCTTGAACTTCTGTGAAGAAAGGATCTCTTGAATTTGAACTCAGCTGGAACCAGGAGGACTAAAAATCAATGAAAGTGAAGTCAGATGAAAAAGAAAAGCAGTATTGACTCTTCCGAAATGAGAACTTTATTGAAAGTTTACACTGAACCTAGTGTTACAGAACCATGAAAAAACAATTTGGTTAAAGTATTTGGACAAAATGAGACAAACTGTGGATATTTAGAGCTGCACTCTGTGGCCAGCAGGAGCAGGTGGCCTTGCTGAGTATAGCTCTGCTGGATGCAGAGAATGAGGAGAATTAGGAGAGGAAAAGAAAAAAAAACTGAATGACACAGGAGAAATCTGGCACATCCTTAACCCCCTGGATCCCAAACCTGCCTGTGGGATCCAAATACCACTTATTTTTGTATGACTGGCATTGGTAACCATTTGCCCAATGTAAACACTGAAAGAAACTGCATAGTTATCAGGTTCTAAAGTTTCAGAGGGCACCTGAATGCAGCACAAGTGGTCAGCAACATGTCTAAAACAGACTGGAGAAGACGGGAGAACCTCATCAACACTGCTTTGGTTTTCATGTCTCCCTTGAAAATTTCTAAAAGTTAATCAGTTGGCTCTGGCATATTATTCTGCGAAATATAAATAATTTTATGCATCACTTCAAAAGATTAAGTCAAAGCAAGTGTTTGTGTCTTGTTTTTGGCAAAAAAAAAAAAGTTTTTCCATACTTGATATTAACCACATTCGACTGACAGGTCCAGAAGCATGTCTTATTTCAAGATGTTAAAAGACAAAGTGATGTCTGATTTGCTGGTAGCAAAAATAAAACTGTTGTAAAAAGAAAACTACAAACAAGATAACAAAGCAAAATTTGCTTGTGAAATTTTTGAAATTAGAGAAATTAGTACAAATATTTCTTCTTACCTCATTGGCATTTTTTAGAAACTGTTTTGAAGGCATCCAGACTTAATTATTGCCTTTAAATAACTTTGAATAAGACATTTTCTTTCTGGGCTGGTGAGGTGAATGTGGCACATATTGAGTCTAAGAAGACTTGTTTTTTTCTACTAAAAATAAGACAAAAGCACTCAATAATGTTTAATTATTTATTATAATATATATATATATATATATATATATATATCTATATATATATATATATATATATATATATATATATATATATATATATATATATATATATATATATATATATATATATGTATTCATTCATTTTGCAGTGTTCTTATTACTTCAGCAAGCCCTGACTAATGGACAGACATCCTGTAATCACACTTAAAAAAATCTTTAAGTTTTGCCTAATCCCATGGAGGTGACGTAATATTGCTATGGAAAACAGAACACAGTGAATAAGAAAAAATAAGATAAATAAAAAAATAAACACCAAAATCTGTAGATTGTTTGATTGTAGTGCCAGCACCAATATATTTAATGTTTCTCGGGCTTGAGAGTGCCTGGAAATATAGAATGTTTTATACAGTAATTCATTATTTATTTATTCATTTAATTACAATTTCTTAAGAGATAAATTCAGAAAACCAAAGACATTTTCTTGTAGTTTTTGTCCTGATGGGTTCTAGCTGTCAATATTTTCATTATGTTTTTTATTTTTTTTCAATTATTATTTATTCATTTTTTTGTTAGTTTATGTCCAGATGGTTAAAAGTGGCTATTATTTTTATTATTATTATTATTATTATTATTATTATTATTATTATTATTATTATTATTATTATTATTATTATTATTATTATTATTATTATTATTATTTTTAAACATTGCATAAAGACATAATGGAGTTACATCTGCCTATAGCCATGGTTGTCCTGAATCCATGGAGAACATGTGCAGAACTTCACTTTGCAGAGAAAAATGGGGACTGCAGTGAATAAAACTGTGTCTAAAGCAAAAAAAAATAAATAAATAAATAAATAAAATAATAAAAGAAAATAAGAAGCTTCTTGGGATCCTGAAGGTTAAACTAAGTATTCAGCGGTGGAAAAGAAGGCCACTCCACATCTTTCAAATTTTTGTTCCTGTTCACAGTTTGGATCTGAACCTTAAACCTGGAGTCCTTGGAAGTTTAGAGGGTTCAAAAAAGATTCTAGGTTTTATTGTTTTTTTTCTTTCTTTCTTTTTTTTTTATTTTGTACATGGTCTACACTCCAAATAGTTGTACTTATGCTCTTCCCTCTCCTATTCTTTCTTCCTTGCTGCTCCTTCTACCTCAGCGCCCACTCATTCCTGTTTACCTTCATAAATGATTAACAGTGGTTCATGAAAAGCTCAGAAACTCTGCTCATACTTTTTATGTTTGACTCGTATCATTTAACCTGCATAAATGATTCATCAGGGGAGCAGTTAATGCTCAGTGGGGTGTGTGCACTGAAAATGATCGGCAGGCAGTAAATAAAGTACACAGTGAGTCAGAGGTGCAACTGTTGTGGATAATAATATCAGTTATTAGTGATGAACGGAGGAATTAATTCATGTACAAACTGAATGAAGTCTTTAACAAGACAAATCAGCAGCTTTCCAAAAACATCCTCAGGGCCAGAATAGTAGCGTTGGCATGTAATAAGTTGTGTCAGCTTTTGTTTTCCTCTCTGTCTAATTGTCTTGCAGCAGGTGTCAGGATGTCAACAGTGATGAGGTGGGTGTTTAGGATGCATGTCTGGTTTGAGTCTGACTGGTGTCTTTGTAACACGTCTTCATCTATTCTGTCCAAAAAGAAAAAAAAAAAGAACGTTTGTCAGGTATTTATTAAATAATTGTATTCATAAAGACATCAACTGCGCGCAAAGTCATTATTGTCTAAATAATTTCCAGTGTCAGCAGCAGCTTCTAAACTTAAAGAGGGGGCTTTTTTAAGGCTTTATTCAGCCATTCTGGTGCTCTTGTAGTGGTTTTACATTATTTACAGCTCATAAAACAACTTATTTTCTTCAAATTGGAGTTTCAGAAAACTGTTACTTCAGCCTCTTTTTTAAGCTGCTGTCTCTTTAAGGCTCTTGGCTCCACTAACCCCCTTTCCCTCTGATTGGCCAGGCTTCTGGCTTGTCGGGGGCAGCACTTGGTGTTTGAGGCCCGCTCCTCCAACATGTCAGTAAGCAACTCTTATGAAGATCTTGTGTCATTTTTAGACTTAACCTACACACACACACAGTCGGACCGTCCAGCAATGTTACTTTATATCCATGTTTGAAATATGGGAAAGCAAGACACCCCTTCTTTAAGTTCTTACATGTATAGCTCACTGTGATATTTGAGAGAAGTTTCAAGGTATAAAACATGTGAAAAATAAATTAATAACTTTTTTGGTGACCCTAACGCTGTTGCTAATGGGACAGGCATATGTATGAAATAAACTCACACCAGGTCAGAAACAAAACAAAAAATGTTCAAGTAAAATATCAGACTTCTACTGGAACAAAGGACCAGCTAAACGTTTATTAAACTGCTGGTCACTAAAGTGGAGGTCAGGACCTCTTGGGGGGGGGGGGTACTAATGGCGTTTTAGATGGCCGTTCAAACTGTTTTTTCTTTTCTTTTTTCAGTCGCTTTTTAAGTCTGCCTACTTACAGGAAGTCAGTCTTCTTCTACTCTATACAGAGAAAAACGTTTTTAGCATTTGGATGCTAACTCTTCCTCCAACTCACTGTTTGCAGCCCTTGAAGCGGCAGTACAAGTGAGTAAACTATTATTTTGCATTGTCGAAGTACAAATGTTTAATAGTATGGGACTCCGCTTGTGTAACTTGTTTCAAAAGTTCCAATTCAATCCAATCCAACTTTATTTGTAAAGCAGTTTAAAAACAGACACTGTCGACCGAAGTGCTGTCTAGAGAAATTAAATAATTAGAATAAAATAAAATACAATACATGGCTAACATGAGACAAAAGAAACACTTCATGTGAAATACAAAAATCAATTTAAAAACAATTTAAAACATAAAACATCATTAAAACACAATTAAAGGGCAAAAAAGAACAACTAAAATATTAAATATATGAAATAAATAGAATCAGGGATCACTGTGTGTTTAAAGCCAGAGACAAAAAAAAAAAAAAAAAAAGTTTTAGGAGGAGATTTAAAAAAGACAGAGACAAGGCTTATTTCACATGCTGTGGTAAATTGTTCCAAAGTTTAGGAGCCACAACAGCAAATGCTCAATCCCCTCTGAGCTTCTGCTTAGTTTTTGGCACCTTTGAGAACAGCCAATCACCTGACCTGAGGGAACGGGTGGGTGTGAACGGGTGCAGAAGCTCAGAGAAGTAGGGCGGGGCCATGAAGACCATGAAGAGATTTAGAAACAAATAAAAGGATTTTGAAATTAACCCTAAACCGTATGGGTTACCAGTGGACTGAGGCCAAAACGGGGAGATGTGTTCATATTTATGTGTGCCAGTTAAAAGACGTGCAGCAGCATTCTGAACTATCTGGAGCAGGGATGTCAAACTGGTGCCATGGAGGGCCAAGAGGCTGCAGGTTTTCTTTCCAACCAAAAACTCCACCAGCTGATTCCACTGATTACCTCACCTTCAAGCAGAGAGCAGGGACTAATCAGTGGAATCAGCTGGTGGAGTTCTTGGTTGGAAAGAAAACCTGCAGCCTCTTGGCCCTCCATGGCACCAGTTTGACATCCCTGATCTAGAGACAGGCGATGGAGGGCCGAATGTTTGTAACCTGCTTGTGGGCTCTATTCTGTTGTAGATCAGTAAATATTAGATCTACCATCTGTTGCTATACACTTGCATGGATTGTTAATCAAAGCTTTCTGTATTTATGTTCTTTTTTAGTTTCACAAATTTTTGGCATTAAATCCTATCCAACCACAACTTTCCCTGTTCTTTGGAGGATGTGATGTCATAAGGGGTTTAGGTGGCTGTGAATCTCAGTATAGGACAAGAGTCACACTGGGTGTATCAGTACAAGATGTGTTTTATACTGAAATTTATATTTTCTGTGTTTAATCTAAATTAAGTATCTTTTTCCTTTTTCTTTTTGTTCATTGCTGTCTGGTTTTAGATTGGCCTGTTTGTGGGTAGCGCTCAGGCATCACTAGTCGATTACTGAGTAGCTTCTGAGTCTGTTAAAAACACTGGGCAAAAGATTCACTTCTAAAAACTAGAATCCTCTTTGGTTTAGTCCTTGTTGTCTTCTCCAAACTGACTTCAAGGATTAATGGAAAGTGCCAATCACAGAGCCAGCCTTTTTCATCTATTTTTTTTTTCTTCCAGAAAAATACTCTTCATGTGCCTCTCCCTGCTCTTCCATGAATAATTTAATCAATTAATAATTTAATCAATTAATTAATTAATTAATTAATTAATCTTTTTTTTTTTTTTTTTTTTTGAGTTTTTAGCTCTGAAATGTTTTAAAATGAGCTATTAACAACCTCTTTTAAACAAGACATGACCAGACTTAACAAACATGTACAGTATAAGCATCGCTCAGTGAATTTATTCTGGCTGCTGCATGTCTGCAATTACACATTGTGTTCTGACCTGAAAAAAAAAGAAAAACAAGAAAATGGTTTTGAACTCAATTTCAGATTTGTGCATTCATCAGAGACCTTGACAAAAAGTGCTGTACAGTAAAACGAGTACCCACTCCACCTGAGCAGCTCTTTGATGTGTCGATCAGCTGCAGTTAAACGGAAAATATCCCCAGAGCCCAAACGGTGAAGAGTTAATTTTAAAAACACTGACATTAGGTGTAGTCACGCTGTTATCTGTTTCAATAACAACCCATACTCAGCTCCAACACATTCATTCATGGCTGCTCAGGAAGGAAACACTCCATCATACCAGTTAGTTATTGGATTTTTAAACTTTTAAAGTACAATAAAATCTAAAATCTCTTCAAAGCTCGTTAAATTCTGCGCAACATTAAAAGAAAATGAAGAATCAATGTTCATCTCGTTGTCTCCCCTCTCTCCTACAAGCTTCTTAATCACAACTCCTAATCACCTGATAATGTGAAATTAATGAACCCTGGCAAACACAGTGTGTGATAGTGTGTGCGTATGTGTGTGTGAGAGAGTGTGTGTGTGTGTACATGTACATTTCTATGTATTTATATTTGTGCCTGTAGGTGTTTTATTTCACCTAGTGCTCTAATGAGGTAAGAGCACTGTACTTCTCTGTAGTGTAAGCTGTGAATTTATATGTGTGTATGTCAGTGTGTGTGTCAGTGAGTGAGTGTGTGTAGGTGTGTACAGACAGCAGTAATTTCCTGGGTGTGTGTCAGGAGGTTAATGGTGCGTCGAGTCATTAATCAGGGCACATCAAGGTGCTGCTGCAACAAGACTTGACAGTTATCTGCTGTTTGTGTGTGTGTGTGTGTGTGTGTGTGTGTGTGTGTGTGTGTGTGTGTGTGTGTGTGTGTGTGTTTGTGTGTGCGCCTCACCCAAGACTCTCATGTTCGTGTGTGTTTTTGAGCTCTGGGTTTGACGACATCATAAAAGCTCTGGCCTGTCATTTCATTTTGTGTATTCAGAGCAGAGCATTTCTGTGTGTGTGTGTGTGTGTGTGTGTGTGTGTGTGTGTGTGTGTGTGTGTGTGTGTGTGTGTGTGTGTGTGTGTGTGTGTGTGTGTGTGTGTGTGAGACTGAGTGCGTGCAGTGCAATGAAGCTTACTTTAGGAAAGTCCAATCACTCAATTAATTTCAGGTTTGTGGATCTTTCAGTAAAATTTGGTGGTCCATATGAGCAAACAGCTCATCATCAGCAGTGAGTCACATGTTATCTGAGCCTGGTTTATATGTCTGTATTAACCCTTTGTCATAGGGTCCCTTCTGTCTAAATTCTTGCTTGTGTTGTGAGTCACTCTAAACACAAGCGTCTGGTAAATGAAATTGTAGAACTGTAGATGGTTGTTTCTTTGTAAACAGGCTGAGCTGGTTTAACATCAATCATAGCTAAAACTAGTACACTTACGTAACTGTAATTCATACAACTACATATCAGAAATACTGAAATATCCTTTTAACATTTGAAAAAGTCACAGTCTGGTTTTGTCTTTGGTTAGCAAAGAGGCTCTCTAGTGTTCTTCTACATGTTATACTCCTGTACAGCGTGCTGTAAAGGGGGGAAATAAATGGAAGACAAAATTTGCATTGTTGTTAGCTTTCATCCAAAAGTGTCATGAGCAGCCATAACAAACTCCCCCTACTGATCAAAACAGGAAGTGCTAGACAACAACAAAATTGACACAAAACCAATCGATCACTGAAGTGGATTTATGGTTTTACATATCAGAAGAAAAAAACAATTCACATTGAACACATTGAAGGTAGAATTTAAAACTGTTTGCAAAACGCATTTTGACTATTTATTTTAAGACTGTCTTTTTTAAGTGTATTTTTCTTATATCTAGTGAAAATATATTTTCAGACTTAATATGAGCCACATTCAGCAGACAAATAATGACAAAATCTCTTAAAGAACAAATATGACAACGTAATTGCCTATGGAGAGTAAAAAAAATAAATATTAAATAAAACAACCTGACAGTGTTTTATTATTATTATTATTATTATTATTATTATTATTATTATTATTATTATTATTATTATTATTATTATTATTATTATTTAAAACAAATCAATTTAGAAACATATTTTTATCCACATTTTAAAAATTATGTATTCAAGCAACCACACCTTTGTAATATCTGAACCTTAATTCAATCTATAAAAACAAAAAAACAAACAAAAAAACACTTCATTTATCACCAGTAGGCAATTCAAATCCAACCATTAGAGCAGGCTTGGCGTTTAACCCAAAGATATTTTTTTCTGTGATTCTTGTGCTGCTTTCACCTAATTTTCCCCAACTCTGTGTCTGCTTGATGGAGTATGGACTCTGTGTGTGTGAACACAGGAGGCGGTTTAAGCAGAGAAAGACTTTCACTTGGCCTCTTCACCTTCTGAAAACTTCCTTTGTCTCATTTGTATTCTTCTTAATATCACCCTGTGACTGAAGATGAATCCAATAGCGGTCGTGAGCCAGAGCTGAAGTGTGAGCATCTGAAGACAAAGTGTGAATCTCTTCGACCTCTCACAAAAATCAAGGTCAGGTTTTTAAGGATAACAGATGATAGCCTGTGTTTTTTCTTATTGAAGAAAATCTCTCAAAACAAACAAGAAGAGGACAAAGTCTGTTCATATTACAGTTGTTCTGTGTGTGTCTAAGCTGAATGTAACCCTCTGTGTCTTTGAATTCTTGTGTTGCTCTGTCCACACTGAATTTTGACAGAAATGATAAATGGAAACAAAGATTTAAGGTTACAGAAAGTGTATGTAAAAAGGATGTAAAATTCACACCACCATCTGTAGTTCAGGTCCAATATTTGGTATAATCTGGACTTTCATTGGTTAAGGAGAAGAAGAACAGTATTGTGTTTTGAGCCACCTTGTTGTATTGGTTGGCATTTTGTTTATTTTCATTTATCAAGAACATGTGCACTGTAGTGGCAATTTCTGCATCCCATTCTTTGCTTTCTCATTGAAGCAGAATACAGAGTAATACAATAAAACATACACAAAATAAGTGCACCACCGCTTTGTGTGTTAATACTGTGACCACATGACCTGACATATTCCTGACATGGTAGAAATTTTTGACCGTTTTTTAGGGTTGCAGTGCTGGCAGAGGAAGAGAAAGAAAGGCTCTGCTGGTTCAACAGAGATGAGGAGGTGCAGGTGGGCCAGAGAGCTGGTTTCATTTTATCATTTCATGATGGAAGATAATCCTGGCCTCACAGAGGAAACAGAGGTTAACAGAGAGAAAACAAGTGAGCAAAAACATTACCACAAAAACTGTCATACAGGCAAGTATCCACCACCAGTGTTGATAGCATCTGGTGAGGAGTGTGTGTGAAAACCAGGAGTTTTATATCACAGGGTTGAACGCTGGATGGGTTAGAGGGGTTTACATTTGAAGTTGTGTTTAACATGTTTCTAAGATGAGACCATATAAAAGCCACTTATCTTTCTCATATTGAAGGGAGATCATTCCTGACAGCTTGGAGGTCACGGGATGGAACATGTCTGTTGTTCTCAGGAACAGTGGAGACCACGGCACACAGCTCCACATAAACACAGTGATGTGACTGACAGGGCCTCTTTTCAAGAGAGCTAAGTTAGCTAATGTCAGTGCAACTCGTTGCTTGATGAACAAAATCCATGGACGAGACCAAAATGACCATTCAGTGATAAATAGTCCCAAGTCCCAAGTCCTCCGAGTCCTCATGTAGCTAGTTCTTGAGGGTGAGTCTAACAGCTGAAATACTCCAGATGAACTCCAGTCTGTCTCTGATCTGTCATGGCATCAGATCAAAAAGGTTTCCATTCAAGTAGATCTGTTAACTTACACTGGATCTGCTCTGTTGCAGATCAATCCAGCTGTGTGGCTGGTCACAGACAGGAAGTTGTGCAAGGAAACTACATAGAAACACCCAGTGATTTTCAAAATATAACAAACTGTGTCAAAATCAGTTTGTATTTAACTTGACTATGACCACAAGCAGATATAATGAGCGAAGCCAGACCAGGAGTCAACAGGTTTGAGATTCACAGCCCAACGCAAATGAAGAAAGGCTAGGCGTGGGAACTCCTCAGTCTCGTGTCTCCAGCTGTTTCTCAGTCATGGGGCTTGCTGGACTGCACACACAGGTGGTGTAGATTGACAAACAGTCAAAACTCAACGGAACAGAGCTGGACTTTCGACTTATCTGGTGTATTTGAGGCGTTAGTCCAAGTCATTTGACTCTAGTTTGTTGTGTATCCTTTAAGCTCTTCTCTCTGATTTCCTGTCATCTTCTTCCAAATAGTGTTTTTTGGTACTGTCCCTTATTATGCTTTATCTTTACATTAATAATGATAATTTAGCTCCACTGCCATTGAAAACCTGTTTTATCATGCTATCCTGTTAAATTTCCCTTTGCTCTTATTAGTCTTTTGCATTATATTTTGTTTTTGCCTTTCAAAACTCACCTATGCTGAGTCCCACCCACAAATGGGATGAGCCGATCACAGTGCGTACAGCCTTCTAATACACTAAGGCATCCCCTGCCTGGACGTCTATTGAAACACATTGCAGAAAGTCAGTTTTTATTCAGTTTTATGAGGTTTTTCTGAGATTTTTGAGTTTAAAAATGGTCAAATAGTGTTAATGATGCAACTCTGACACCAAAGCTGCGTTTCCATCAAGCAGTCTGATTCGGTTCAGTACGGTTTGGAATGGTTTGGTACAGTTAAGCCTGATCCCGTTTGCGTTTCCGTTGGCAGTGTGAAAGCCGGATGTCGAAAGCCGCAGTTGTTAAACAATAGCATGACGCTGTAGCAGCGCAACACAGTTTACCCTGCTAACAAATCCAACGAAGAAGAAAAAGCGACACAGTAAACTAAAAGCATAGAAGGAAGACATTCATCATTTTGTCCTCTCTGTGATTGGCATGTAGCTCTTTAAAACAAAGTGCAATCAAGCTTTGTTTCAGAGAAGACTGTGTGCCACCAGGAGAAATGCAGCCGCTGTTGTGGGGTAAGTGACGATTCTTTCGACCAATCAACGGTCTGCAGTGTTGTTGCTCCACCTTCTGAGAGTGGATCAGTTCAGTCTGGCACCCATACGAAAGGATCCCAAAAAGTGGGACGTCTGTTCCAAGGTAAGCTAACATTATGTTTGAGGAAGCAGATT